>NC_053023.1:600667142-600976655 GCF_003073215.2 Triticum urartu | reverse complement strand
GTCTCACAGTTTGATGTACACTAACACTTCCTATGTTTGTTGTTGGACTAGCACCTAGGCGCAAGAGGAAACAAACATGAGGGATAATGCTCGATAGGTTAACTAAATATAGAGGAGGAAGAATGGAGATCCGTTTTGAGGCAGGTTTAAAAAAGCCACGAGATGCTACAGAGTCAGCCAAGTTAGTATCAGAGGCAGCGGTTGCTGTTAGGTGTCATGTACGTATCCTCCCAACATGGATTTAGTACAGGAAAGACAAAGACGAAACCCAGTTCAACACCTTCCTCGACCATTTATCTGTAAGTATGGTTATGTATGGGAACTAGTAATATCATCTTGCTCTGTCCAATACTTTCTAGGTTGTTGATAATAAGACTCCCATAATTTTCAACATATGAGGTTCAAGTTGGATAGCCAAGATGATGCAACCAGACAAGCTTGCACCCATGTTTTCAAGTCTGCTCTGCGACAGTATCGGTATAACTTGAGGAAAACTCACTTTGAAGGCAAGGCTAACAGTGAACTTGCCCAAACATCTCCAGTGGAAAATATATTTGATGAAGACTGGAGAGGCCTTGTTAAACACTGGTCCGATCCGAAGTATCAGGTACATTATATATATGTGATCAGATCACATGTTGAAGTCCTATTTACGCATGTGCCACACAAATCTATCTTCTTGTAGGTGAACTGTTCAAAGAACAAGGCCAACCGTACGAAAGTGAAATTCCAACACACGACAGGATCCCGTAGCTATATTGCACACTGCGAGGCTCTTGTAATTAGTTGTTGTTTCACTCTTTTCGTTGTACCATATTATCAGATCTATATTGACTTGTTCCAGATGCGTAGGAAAGCCCGCAAGGACCAAAAAGTACGTGAAACAAATGCTGTCGAAATCTTCAAGGACTGTTACACCAGCAAGAAGAAGTGCATGACTACACCAGTCAAAGACGCTGTTGTAAGTCCTTAATCCTCATGCCTTTTAACTACTACTTACTCTGACTTGTGCCTTGAACTGTGATACGTCCATTTTGCATCATGCTTTTATATCGATATTTATTGCATTATGGGCTGTTATTTCACATTATGTCACAATATGTATGGCTATTCTCTCTTATTTTATAAGGTTTACATAAGGAGGGAGAATGCCGGCAGCTGGAATTCTGGGCTGGAAAAAGAGCAAATATTAGAGACCTATTCTGCACAACTCCAAAAGTCCTGAAACTCCACGGAATACCTTATAATAAATAATCAAAAATCCTGGCCAAAGATGAAGACCAGGGGGCCCACACCCTGTCCACGAGGGTGGGGGCGCCCCCCCCTAGGGCGCGCCCCCTACCTCGTGGGCCCCCTGGTGGCTCTCTGATGACCATCTTCTGCTATATGAAGTCTTTCGTCGAGAAAAAAATAAGAAGCAACCTTTCGGGACAAAACTCCGCCGCCATGAGGCGGAACCAATCTAGGGCTCCGACAGAGCTGTTCTGCCAGGGAAACTTCCCTCCCGGAGGAGGAAATCATCGCCATCGTCATCACCAACGCTCCTCTCATCAGGAGAGGGCAATCTCCATCAACATCTTCATCAGCACCATCTCATCTCAAAACCCTAGTTCATCTCTTATATCCAATTCTTGTCTCCAAGTTCGGGATTGGTGCTAGTAGGTTGCTTGTAGTGTTAATTACTCCTTGTAGTTGATGCTGGTTGGTTTAATTGGTGGAAGATCGTATGTTCAGATCCTTTATGCATATTATTACCCCTCTGATTATGAACATGAATATGCTTTGTGAGTAGTTACGTTTGTTCCTGAGGATAAGGGAGAAGTCTTGCTATTAGTAGTCATGTGAATTTGGTATTCGTTCGATATTTTGTTGAGATGTATGTTGTCTAGCCTCTAGTGGTGTTATGTGAACGTCGACTACATAACACTTCACCATTATTTGGGCCTAGAGGAAGGCATTGGGAAGTAATAAGTAGATGATGGGTTGCTAGAGTGACAGAAGCTTAAACCCTAGTTTATGCGTTGCTTCGTAAGGGGCTGATTTGGATCCATATGTTTCATGCTATGGTTAGGTTTACCTTAATACTTTTATTGTAGTTGTGGATGCTTGCAATAGAGGTTAATCATAAGTGGGATGCTTGTTCAAGTAAGAATAGCACCCAAGCACCGGTCCACCCACATGTCAAATTATCAAAGTACCGAACGCAAATCACATGAACGTGATGAAAACTAGTTTGACGATATTCCCATGTGTCCTCGGGAGCGCTTTTCCTTATATAAGAGTTTGTCCAGGCTTGTCCTTTGCTACAAAAAGGATTGGGCCACCTTGCTGCACTTTATTTACTTTTGTTACTTGTTGCTCGTTACAAATTATCTTATCACAAAACTATCTATTACCACTTATTTCAGTACTTGCAGAGAATACCTTGCTGTAAACCGCTTATCATTTCCTTCTGCTCCTCGTTGGGTTCGACACTCTTACTTATCGAAAGGACTACGATAGATGCCCTATACTTGTGGGTCATCAAACTGCATGGTTTGCAGCCAATGTCTATTACTCTTTTCAATTTTATACACAATTGTCTTAGCATATCATTGCACCTTACAAGGTTTAAAAGAGAGGAGTGATGTTCCTTTGATCTTGACCTGTAATGTAGTTCCGTGCTGGACTTGCCCACACAACGTTACAATTGCATGTTTGTCTGTTCTCAGTTGTTTTGTGATATGAATGATGTCATACTATGCTTACCGTATTATAAACTTCGTCTCTTTATCCTTATCCCTTAATACAATGTGAAGAAATAGACAATACATTAGCGATGGTACATGGTCATATGTTTGTAACCTGGTTTTATTATGTACTTTGCAATAAAATACAACTATTATTTTACATGGGTTCACCAGAATAAGTTCTGTATATAGACCAAAGCTATTTTGTTTGGTTTTGCTGCCTCCTTAATATCTTCTGTTCTGGTACTACTAATGTAAAACCACAACTTTTCAGCGAGCTATGAAAAAAATGGTGGAACCGCCACCTTCTGAAGGTGGCGAGGCAACTATAACCGCAATGTCAGCTCTTGCTGAAGTGGGTCAGTACATGTCCACTAACAGTACCAAAAGCACGTTCCTGCGTAATACTGGCTTGGTTGTTAAGGCAATCTCGTCCAAACTGCCTCATGATCAAGATATGCAAGCTCAAAACAATGTTGTATCTGCGCTCCAGACACAAGTCCATTCCCTAACAGAGACCCTTTGTGAAACAAGGAGAGACATTGTTTGATGTTGTCAAGATATGCATGGTTTTGAAACCAGACTATCAGACATTTGCTATGTTGTTCAGGAGCCTAGGAGAACTGAAGGCGAAGGTTATGGTGCTCCATCGGACAATACAACATGAAAACGTAACAGTCAGGTCAAATGAACTGAGCTTCTGAACTTCTGGTGGTGCATTTATCTACTAGAATGTTAACTTTTATGCCAACCTTCCTTTTTTTATATAGTTGTAATTTGTTTTGGTGCGATACAAAATTTTTTCTTAACGTGCAGCCACCGGCTAAAGAAAACAACAAGCCATTTTTGTATAGTGTAGGGTGTTCCCTATATTTTCACTGGTGGCGAACTTTGATGCCCACCAGTTGTAGTTAACATGGGCCTCCTACGGGCCGTAGAAACAATGGGCCTTCTAAGGGCCGTAGAAACAATGGGCCTTCTAAGGGCCGGAGAAACAGTGGGCCTTCTACGTGGCATAGAAACAATGGGCCTTATACGGCCCGTAGACACAATGGGCCTTCTATGGGTCGTATCATCAATGGGCCTTCTACGGGCTTATGATCGGTTGGCCAAACATGGCCGTAAATGGGATAGAGTTGAAATCGCCCGTTCATGGGCCGACCATAATGGGTCATTATTAATCGTCTGTATTTTGATGACGCTATGAAAACGGCCCAACGTATTAACGGGCCACAAACAGGCCGACTATAACCACGGGCTAAATTTGGCCCACAAGTAGAAAATGACAGTAACGGGCCGTAAGTAAACGAATGTGGAAATGAGCCCAAGAATAAATGGGCCCCGAGAAGGCCGAAAGATAACATGGGCTGGAAGCGGCCCAACGGAATAATGGGCCGTTAATGGTATAAAATGATACACTATTCATTACGGGCCAGTTTCACCATGTGTCGTTAATGGGTATAAAGTGATACACTGTTCATTACGGGCCAGTTTTACCACGGGCCATTAATGGGCCGGTAGTAATAAGGGCCTCATATGGGCCGAAAGACGTCATGGGCCATACATGGGCCGGAAGTTAAAATGGGCTGGAATTATATTGGACGACCCAGATGACGCTACTGGGCCTAATTCGGATAGGCCGTAAACGGGCCCTGGGTTAGTGGGCTGTAAATGGGCTATATGCGAATAGGCCG
This sequence comes from Triticum urartu, assembly GCF_003073215.2. NCBI lineage: Eukaryota > Viridiplantae > Streptophyta > Magnoliopsida > Poales > Poaceae > Triticum > Triticum urartu. The sequence continues at coordinate 600,972,232 of NC_053023.1, read as the reverse complement.
TTAACAGGCTTGCCATGGGCCGGCCCGCCACCTTTTGACCAAGTCAAACGGGGCGGCCTTTTCACAGGAATAGGCCTCTGTTGGGCCGTGCCATGTGTCGACGGATCATAGGCGCTTTGGGTCCAATGAGTGGATGACATCTGTCCCAACGGTGAGCCGACACGTGTTTCCTCCAGCCAATGATGATTTTACACGTGGAAAATCCCCATTGGTCGGGGCTGTTAACGGGTTATCGGATCCAAAACCGGACCCGATAGCTTAACGACGTTTCGTTACGATGGATGCCACGTGCCGGTCACCCTTGACAAAAGCACTTCTGTGACGCGCGATTTATCGTCATGGAAGTGCACACTTCCGTGATGATAATTTTGGTAATGTCATGGAACACTTCTACGACAGCACAGGTATGACTATCTTGATTCTGTCATAAATTTGTCATGGATGTACATGCATGACAGAAAACGTGACCTACTATGACAAACACGTATCATCATGGAAGTGTATTTTTTTGTAGTGATAAAACATCAAGTGTGATCAAATACCATAGGTATGATATATATTTTTAATCATATATGATTATTATTTCGACCAGCTTTGGTTATAAATCATGATAAGTTCATATTTGGGGCGTTATAACCCATCCAGCGGTAAACTGCCAGGACATTTTTTTCATCTGTTGTACGCAGGAACAGATTCAAAATTGATAATATCATAAGGCATATATAGCATATCTTCGCATGGCAGATAAACAAGTATCATAAAGAGCACGACATGCACGATGGCATAGCAGAACATGAAGTTTAAAGCTAGCCTATTACAAGGCGGTAGGTGCCAAAAAAGATGATTGTTTTTTTTTCAGTTTCATACATGGCAGATATAAACCGGCCCCAGTTCACGAATCTTGGCCTGGTTGACTTGAAGGTTGCGGCTCATCCCTTGCCGGTTCGTCCTCCTCCTCCACCGTTTGGAAATTGGGTTTGGACCAGTCAAAGCCACGTACGGCGACGAATTCAGCTTCATCGTTAATCAGACCAGACAGATCGATATCAGGGGCGAAAGTGTGCTTACGAATGGGTGGAATTAAATCCATCACTTTATATGAAGGAGTCGGCATCTTCTGGTTATCTGCATCGTAACCTGGCATATATTTGGTGAGGTTGGTCTCTTCGGCAACGATTGTAGCATGAGAGTGAATTTCCTTGACACAAGAAGCAAAGTCTTCTTGGTCGAAAGGAGTTCCATCTTCTTTGAGACTAGGATATCCATTGGCTACGTCCGTCGGGTCTAATTCCGGTACCCAGGCTTTGGCATGGCTTAAAGCTGTTATAGCTCCGGCTCTAGCACAAGATCGCTTGATTTGTTGGAACCTAGCGGGCAAGATGGGTAGCTTCTTCAAGACATCACTTAATAGAGTCAGCCCTTGATTCACTGGGGAGATGGTGGCAAGAGTTCGCTGAGCTCCGGTGTACAATTGTTCAACAAGCATGTAAACCACCTTGAGCTTTACCACTGTATCTCGGCTCAGATTTCTGCTCCTGGGACCTGTAAAGTTTACACAATTGGTTGCGTGGCGTCTTATATTATGATGACAAATATTCACTTTGAGTAAGTAATAAGGTGACTTACCGAAGATTGCAGACACCATCTGAGACACATTGTTCTTTAAGCCAGCGAGTTCAGCAGTGACCTCTTCCAGGGCCGCCTCAGCTTTCTCAGCACGCTGCGTCAAGGCAGTCTTCTCATTGTCCCAAGCCTCTTTCTCCGTAGTAAAGTCGGTCTTTAGTTTTTATGCTTTAGACACACTCAACTGGAATTTGGATTTAGCCTTTTTTGTCTCAGTCTCCTGAGCCGCCAGCCGGGTCTTAGCTTCAGACAATTGAGTTTCCAGTTCTGTGGTCGCAGCCTGAATACAGCATAAGTTTGTTCAGTTTCAAGGCGGATTACAAAATACAAGTCCCAAGTTCTTTACAAGCAACAACACTTGGCACTTGGGGGCTAATGTCTATCAACAAAAGTTTTCAAAGGAATTGGCTCTTTCTAGAAAGTCCCAAGTGCTTTGCAAGCAATAACACTTGGCACTTGGGGGCTAATGCATATTGATTGTTTTCCTTATTAAAGATGAGACGGGTGTGACAGTTCTAGCCGACTCATGAGAGGATATGCAGTTAAATTTTGGTCTTCTACATAATGACTAGTAGGATCGGCTCATTCATACTGATTAAACCGGCCCTTAGGGACTACACATGCAAAATTGAAATACTATTAGCATCCGGTTTAGTTGTAAACCGGGCTTGGAGGGAGTCTAAGACAGAGGCTTATAAGTCTTTTAAGTCTACAGATCATTCAATCTATACCTACTAATAAAGCAAGGTGTGTTTCTTCAATTTTTTCATCCGTTCACCACAAAAAAATTCTATATCCGAGGTGGTACTAATTTTTTTTGAAAGTTTGTCCAGAATTTCATACATGGGCCACATGCGTTAAGGCCCAGAAAAGCCACACATTTATATTCTGCGCATGCAGCTGGGAAACCTTATTTGTTGCACGAAGCGGCATACAGTTCGAGCTTCCCATCGGCGGTCACCCAATGTTGGGCCGGCCCATTTTCATTTTTATGTGGTCCTTTTCTATTTTTTTCCTTCAAAGTTATATTTTCCTTTTCCCATAAATTTAATTTTTAATTTTCCTAAATTTATTTTTCTACTAATTTTCGTTAAATCTTAGAATTTCAAAAATTGTTCGTATTTTCAAAAATATTTGGAGCTTTTAATTTTTTATTTTCGTTCAAAATTTATTTGAAATTAAAAAATGTTCACATTCTCGCAAAAAGAATTCAAATATTGTTCAGGATTTGTAAATTAATTTTCATTTTAAAAATAATGGAAATTCGAAAATAAATAAATTTTGTAATCCATCTGCTAGAAAAGAAACAAAAAGAGTTTTGTCCCGAATTTCGTGCCTGGGCCAGACGCGCTAAGGCCCAGAATAGCAACCCATTTATATCATGCGCACGCAGCTGGGAACCTTAGTTATCGCATGGAGCGTCATATAATTGGAGCTTCTCATGGGTCGCCCAATATTGGGCCGGCCTGTTTCCATTTTTTCCTTTTATATTTTTTCCCCTTTCAAGTTTTTTTTTCCTTTTTCCATAAATTTATTTTTTTTTAATTTTCCAAAATTTCATTTCCTGTACAAATTTTCGTTAAATCTTAGAATTGCAAAATTTCTTTCCATTTTCAAAAATATTTGGAACTTTAAATTTTTTATTCTCTTTCAACATTTGTTTGATATTCAAAAAATGTTTGCATTTTTGCAAAAAGAATTCCAAAATTGTTCGAGATTTGTAAAATAAATTTCATTTTAAAAATAATAGAAATTAGAAAAATATTATTTTTATTGAAATGGCCACAAATTGAAAATAATGTTCGTGATTGAAAATACATTTTTAAAAATTGTTTTGAATGTTCAAAACAAGTTTCCATTTTCAGAAATTCTTCACTAATTCGAAAAATCTTCATTTCTCCCACCTTAGAAATGATCATGTTTTCAAAAAATGTTTGTGAATTTTAAAAATCTTCCTATTTCAAGTTCTATTTTCCTTTCTATAGAAATTAATCATTTTTTCAAAAAATATGCTCGCATTTTTTTTGAAAAATCAGGAGGTCACCACAACCACGACAAGGAGGCGGACCTGAAGGGAAAAAAGCACGATTTGGGTAGTGGTTGCCACTCCGACCAACTCCACTACTACAAAGATCTCGTGGGCCAAACATGACCCACGAGAACACCACAACTCTCTACTCTATCGCCCCACTATTGTGGAGACCGTTTTGATGGACACATCAGTTATATCTCCCGATGTTGCTCACAAAAAAATCTCTTCCGTTGCAACGCACAGGCATATGTGCTAGTCTTATCATAATCAGAAGACTTGGAGGCTGGCAGGGTATATAAGTTATATGAACCGGAGAATGTACCTTATATTTTTGGTGCATCTGTTTGACCATCTCAATTTCTGAATCGCGGCTGGAGTGCACTTGACTGAGATAACCAGATAACACTTCACTAATACTCAGGTGAGCATAGTGGGAGACGTCAAACCTCACATTCTGACTTTCCATAACTTCTTGTTTGGCAGAGTGCCTTGCTAGAACAGTTGGGTTCCCCGGTTCAATGAATCCGGTACCAGTGATTAAAACGTCATCACCATGCCTCTTCGACGGGTTGGCTGAGCTTGATGGCTCAATACTTGATGGGTCAATAGCAGTTTCATCAGCAGACGGCTCAGGTAAATCCGGTTGAACATTGAGAGCAGGGTCCTCTGGCTGTTTAGCGTGTTCTGGCACAAAGGTTGACTGATCTGATTCAGCAGTTTTCGGATCCTCGACCGGCTTTTTCACCTTTGCTTTTTTGGGCTTTGCATGACCGCTAAAAAGGATTTGGATAAGTCAGTACAACGATAAAGGTATAAAGGTACAGAAGAAAGACATTTATTATTACCCAGGAGCAGTCTTGAAAGCCTTCAGTTGAGTTTTTGATGAATCGCCACAGGGGGAACGGGAAATCTCCTGCAAGGATGGAATCAAAATTGAGAGATTAATAAAAGTAGCTCATTGGTAAATACAGGGATTAAGGTTAAAAAGAACCTCATTTTGATGCTTCCAAGGAGTGTTCGGTAAGCCGGAGGATAAATCGTCATCTCCGTCGGTCCGGGTCTGGCGACGGCTCTCATGTTGTTGTTGTTTCAAAAGAAAATGAGGATCCAAATAAGCCAAAGGGTGTAAAAACCTTACTTTCTGGGTTACCCGCCAAAGTTTCTGCCTTTGTAAAGGTTCTGAGTCGGAGGAAATAATAGTTACCTCTTCTTCGACTGCCTAGCTGGCCCCCGTGTCGTCCTGGCAATAGTTAGTGTCAATAAGGTTGCTAAAAAATAAGCCAAGAGAGTCGAGGGCTACCTCCGACTCAGAGGTATCATCCAGCTTAAGTAATTCAGAGGCAGTGGGTTTCTTCTTAGACTTCCTAATAGTCTTTTTGGTGGCTCTCACAGTAGCCCTAGCCTTTTTGGCAGCCTCATGGTCATATTTGGCCTTCTAGAAGTCAAACTTAGCTTGTGGAAGGATAACATGTTGAAATTCATGCAATAATTAACTGCTGAGGAAAAAGAAGTCAAAAGATTTACCTCTAGCGCCGGGTTAAGCTTGCAGAAAGGGTTCAAACCCACTAGGCTGCAGTCTTCATATTTGCTGTTAACAAGTGTGGTTGCCATCTCAACGATGGCCTCTTCAGTCAAACGCAGGGAGCTATGACGTAAAGGATCATCAGTTCCTCCGGTGTATGAACACATCAAGCCGGGTCGGTGGCTTAAAGGTATGATCCGCCATGCGACCCAGCAGCGGATTAAGTCGACTCCGGTCAAACCATTTCCTAGCAAGGCTTGAACTTTTCTGATTTTGGGGACAAGTTTCTTGGGTTCGGTAGGGGTGAGTTTATCAGGAAGTTGGTACGTTGCGTCGAGACGATCAGCACGATAACTCGACATCGGATTTTCATCAGACGGTGAGATGTCTTTGCAATAGAACCATGTTTGATTCCAATCCTTGGGATGGCTTGGTAGGACTACTTGAGGGAAGATGGCATCTCATCTGCGTTGAATTGAAATCCCGCCAAGTTCCAAGCTGGGACCATTGGTGTACTCATTCTGGCGGTTCAGGTAGAAATATTCTCTGAAAAGCTCGACGTTGGGTTCTTCTTGAAGGTATACTTCACAAAAAACTTGGAAGTTACAGATGTTCGATACGGAATTGGGTCCAATATCTTGCGGATGGAGTTTGAAAAAGTGCAGGACATCCCTAAAGAATTTTGAGCCGAGCGGTGAGAAGCCCTGGGTCATATGGTCAGTAAAGACAATGATTTCACCATCTTTAGGCTGACGTCTCCCTTCAGCCGGGTCAGGAGCACAATAATGCAAGACACTTTTCTCTGGTAAGTATCCAACAGTGACAAAATCCTTCAAAGTGCTCTCGGTGGCTGTGGAAGGAACCTAGTTGCAAGTTGTCATCGTCTTCGGCGGCATGGTGAAAGGACAATATAAAAGGAAATAATTTGCTGGCTCAAATCAGTTGGCGGGATGGCCAGCTAAACAATTACAGTACATGTTTTTAATGGCGGCTTAAACAAGGGCTAATGATATATGAAGTAAAGATAAACCGGCAGAGTAAGCCGCCATGACCAAGATATTCAAGAGTTGCCAAAAGCAAAATTTGCTAAGTACTGGGACAAACAGATTTCGCAGGATTGAGGTTACAAATTTGGATCTACCGCTGTTTAGAAAAAAGAAATAAATTCGTGACAATGGAAAAGCATAGGTGCCCTAGAGGAGATCTGTTGCGATGGGGATATATATTGTAGTATTAAAACAAGTGCTAAAACTACTACCGCACAAGTTTCCTATGGTTTTTGGATCTAAACTATGGATCTAAGTAAAGAGAAGGAAGGAGAGCGACGAACACTGATGAACACCGACAAACCCTAATGACGGATCCAAGATGAGGGACAGAAGGCTTAATGATTTTGTGAGAACAGTGGAGTGGAACCGCAGTTTTCTGGACTACTCAGGGCGATGCAGCGGCTGGAGTTGAGGTCAAAGACGGAGGTCGACGGCGGCGAGGTTCATACGGGATGACGCATTGCAAGGAAGAAGAAAGGAGAAGGAGAAGAGTGGAGGTGGATCTACGGTCCTATTTATAAGGAGATAGGGAAACAGGCAGGCGCGAAAGACGAGGAGGCCAAATAATGGTTATCCAGCTAATGGGACGCCTCGATTTTTGGGAAGACATTAAGATAAAGATCCGTTAAAGATGACGTCGTGGCGGGTTTCCGAAATTCCTGGAGATGATGTCATGGCGGGTCACAAGGTTTTCACAACAGATGTGGAAGAATTTTTCTAAATCTTGAAGATTGACATGAACAAGTTCAAATCAACCTAGGGCCTAATGTTGGGGATATAACTATTAGGTATGACCCGCCCAGGAGGGGTCGGGTCATCCCTATGACGATTCATCACAATGAAGCCTAGGATCATATGGTGGTTCATAGATAGGCTTAGTAGAGGGCCCAGACCCGACGGCGGCTTAAGGCCCATGATTATAAACCGCCATGTATGTAAACTTGTATTGTAAGGCATATGAGAAAGGTCATCGAGCCGGATACGTTGTATAAACCGGCTGGGACTCTGAGGGCCGCAGGGCGTCAACCCATGTATATAAGGGGACGTCCTAGCGGCGGCTTAGGACAAGAAACAACAGATCGAGAGACTGGTCAAGCGTATTCACTCCCTGCTCATCTAAACCCTAGAAATACTAACTACAAACTGGACTAGGCTTTTACCTTCATCATAAGGGGCAGAACCAGTATAAACTCCTCGTGTCCTTTGTCCTGATTAACCCCTTTAAGCTAACCTCATCACGATGGCTCCATGACTAAGTCCTCACACTAGGACATCTTCCGTGACAATTCCACGATAGCTAGCGAGCAATAATAAGATATCTCAAACAGCAACATGTTGTCAAAACAACCATGATATAGTATGACAATAGTGGTATCTCGTTAGCCCTTTCTGAGATCGCAAAACATAAATGCAGAGCACCTCCAAAGTTCAAGCAGCGGCTAAACATTGTAATTCATGGTACAAAAGATCCAGTCATGATGCACCCAACATTAGCTGCACACAATGCATAAGTCATGACAGGAGTGCTCTCAGGTTCTGGCGCTTATTTTAGAAGGTGATGACACAACATTAAAGTAAATAGATAGTCCCTTCGCAGAGGGAAGCAGTGATTTGTAGAGTTGCCAGAGCTCAAGTTTTTAAACAGAGGTAAATGATATTTTGAGACATGCACCCTTCTCATTTACTTCGTGACTATCAGTTATCTTTCATGCTAAGCACTCTAGTGGCGGTTCCCAAGCGATAAAAGTAAAGGTTTTAACTCCATTGGGAGTTTTGTTTGATTATTTGTAAGCTTTTTCTGTTTGCAATTTGGGACTGGGCATCCCTATTACCGCCCTTTTCTCATGCGATGGCGAGTGAATAAACACTCGACCTGAGAATAACCCACTTATCATGGAAGATACCAACCACCTCCTATCGTTCCATGAACGATCCAGGCACACAAAGCAGATATTTATTGGAAGTATTTAGAGGTGGCACATGCAAATTTACTTAGGACGGCGGGGTAATATCACATATAGGTAGGTATGGTGGACTCATCTGGAATAACTTTTGGGCTCAAGGTTTTTGATGTACCAGCAGAATTCCCACTTAGTACAGGCGAAGGCTAGAAATTAGATTGAGAAGCGGCCAGCTAGAGAGCAACAACGGTCATGAACATGCATTATGCATAAGTAACATTTGACACTAGCATGAGTAGGATATGAACAACATGAACATAAATATCATAGAGGCTATGTTGGTTTTGATTCAACTACATGCATGAACATGTGCCAAGTCAAGACACTCGAACATTCAGAGGAGCATACCATATCATCATACTACATCACAATCATTTTAACGCAATGTTGATATCCAAGATAAATCATTATCCACTCCTAGCTACTTATGCATGGCATGAGAAACTATAATCTCTAATTGTCATTGCAAACATGTTTAATCATAATGGGCTGAATCGTGGATACTAGGTTAAACATATTTACATAAACATGATCTAATCATATTCATGCTCAACGCAAACACCAAATAACATTTATTTAGGCCCAACACTAATCTCGAAGGTAGAGAGAGAGAGTGCGATGGTGATCGTATCAACCTTGGAATTACCTCCAACACACATCGCCACCTCGTCCTTAACTAGTCTCTCGTCATTTTGCAACTGTTGTTTTTAGTTACTAATCTTAGTAACTGAACTGGTATCAAATACCCTGGGGTTACTATGAACAGTAGTAAAGTACACATCAATAACATGTATATCAAATATACATTTGTTCACTTTTCCATCCTTATTATCCGCCAAATATTTGGCGTAGTTCCACTTCCAGTGACCATTCCCTTTGCAGTAGAAGCACTCAGTTTCAGGCTTAGGTCTAGCTTTGGGCTTGTTCATGGGAGTGGCAACTTGCTTGTAATTCTTCTTGAAGTTCCCTTTCTTTTCCTTTGCCCTTTTTTCTTGAAACTAGTGGTCTTGTTAACCATCAACACTTGATGCTCTTTCTTGATTTCTACCTTCACCGATTTCAGCATCTCGAAGAGCTCGGAACCTTTTCCGTTATACCTTGCACATTATAGTTAGCCACGAAGTTCTAGTAGCTCGGTGATAGTGACTAGACAACTATATCAATCACTATATTATCTGGAAGATTAACTCCCACTTGATTCAAGCGATTTTAGTACCCAGACATTCTGAGTACATGCTCACTGGCTGAGCTATTCTCCTCCATATTGTAGGCAAAGTACTTGTCAGAGGTCTCATACCTATTGACATGGGCGTGAATCTGAAATACCAATTTCAGCTCTTAGAACATCTCATATGCCATGTGGCATTCAAAACGTTTTTGAAGTCTGGATTCTATGTCGTAAAGCATGGCGCACTAAACTATTAAGTAGTCATCATATCGAGCCTGTCAAACATTCATAACGTCTGCATCTGCTCCTGCAATAGGTCTGTCACCTAGCGGTGCATCAAGGACATAATTCTTCTGTGCAGCAATGAGGATAATCCTCAGATCACGGACCCAGTCCGCATCATTGCTACTATCATCTTTCAACTTTTCTCTAGGAACATATCAAAAATATATAGGAGTTATATCGCGAGTTATTGATCTACAACATAGATATGCAAATACTATCAGGACTAAGTTCATGATAAATTAAGTTCAGTTAATCATATTACTTCAGAACTCCCACTTAGATAGACATCCCTCAAGTCATCTAAATGATACGTGATCCAAATCAACTAAACCATGTCCGGTCATCATGTGTGTCATCAATGGTGAACATCTCTATGTTGATCATATCTACTATATGATTCACGTTCGACCTTTCGGTCTCCAGTGTTTTGAGGCCATGTGTGTACATGCCAGGCTCGTCAAGTTTAACCTGATTATTCCGCATGTGCAAAACTGCCTTGCACCCGTTGTATGTGAACGTAGAGTCTATCACACCCGATCATCACGTGGTGTCTCAACACGACGAACTGTAGCAACTGTGCATAATCAGGGAGAACACTTTTACCTTGAAATTTAGTTAAGGGATCATCTTATAATGCTACCACCGTACTAAGCAAAATAAGATGCATAAAATATAAACATCACATGCAATCAAAATATGTGACATGATATGGCCATCATCATCTTGTGCTTTTGATCTCCATATCTAAAGCATCATCATGATCTCCATTGTCACTGGCTCGACACCTTGATCTCCAACGTTGTGTCGTGGTCATCTCGCCAACTATTGCTTCTACAACTATCGCTAACACATAGTGATAAAGTAAAGCAATTACATGGTGTTTGCATTTCATACAATAAAGGGACAACCATAAGGCTCCTGCCGGTAGCGGATAACTTTTACAAAACATGATTATCTCATACATCAACATATATCACATCATATCTTGACCATATCACATCACAGCATGCCCTGCAAAAACAAGTTAGACGTCCTCTACTTTGTTGTTGCAAGTTTTACGTGGTTGCTACGGGCTTCTAGCAAGAACCGTTCTTACCTACGCAAAAACCACAATGGTGTTTAATCAAGTTTGTTGTTTTAACCTTCTTCAAGGACCGGCCGTGGTCAAATTCGATTCAACTAAATTATGAGAAATAGACACCCGCCAGCCACCTTTATGCAAAACTAGTTGCATGTCAGTCGGTGGAACCGGTCTCATGCACGTGGACATGTAAGGTTGGTCCGTGCTGCTTCATCCAACAATACCGCCGAATCAAAATAAGACGTTGGTGGTAAGCAGTATGACTATCACCGCCCACAACTCTTTGTGTTCTACTCGTGCATATCATCTATGCATAGACCTGGCTCATGATGCCACTGTTGGGAAACGTAGCATGCAATTTCAAAAAATTCCAATGCTCACGCAAGATCTATCTAGGAAATGCATAGCAACGAGAGGGGGGTGTCCATGTACCCTCGTAGACTGAAAGCGGAAGCGTTTGACAACGCGGATGATGTATTCGAACTTCTTCTAGATCCGACCGATAAAGCACCGAACGTACGGCACCTCCGAGTTCTGCACACGTTCAGCTCGATGATGTTCCTCGCCTTCTCGATCCAGCAAGGTGTCGAGGATGTAGATCAGTTCCGTCAACACGATGGCGTGGTGACGATGGTGGTGAAGGGATACACGCAGGGCTTCGCCTAAGCACCGCGAAACTATGACCAGGGGTGTAAACTGTGGAGGGGGCGCCCCACACGGCTAATGATTGTCGTTGTATGTTCTAGGCGCCCCCTCCCCGCATATATATAGGTGGGAGGGGAGAGGCAGCTAGGGGTGCCCTAGGGTTGGCCGCCGCCCCCTAGGAGCCCTGCCTTGCCCTGCGCCCCCCTTTTCATGTATGCATGAAGGGGAAGGAAAGAGGGGGTGAGGGAAGGAAGTGGGAATCCTAATCCACACTTTCCTTTCCCTTCCCCCTTTCCTTCTGCTCCTCCTATAGACTTATAGGGAGCACCATCCCCTTGTGGGCTGGTGTGTTCCTTCACAAGGCCCATATGGTCCATAGGATTGCCAGGGGTACCTGAAACACCTTCCGGTGACCCGATAAGTACTCGATACCCTCCAGAACACTTCGTGTGTTCGAATACCATCATCCTATATATCAATCTTTTCCTCTCGACCATTTTGAGACTCCTCGTCATGTATTTGGTCTCATCCAGGACTCCGAACAACATTCGTCCACCAAATCACATAACTCATATAATACTAAATCGTCATCGAACGTTAAGCGTGCAGACCCTACGGGTTCGAGAACTATGTAGGCATGACCGAGACACCTCTCTGGTCAATAACCAATAGCGGAACCTGTATGCTCATATTGGCTCCTACATATTCTATGAAGATCTTTATCGATCGAACCGTTATGACAACATACGTTATTCCCTTTGTCATCGGTATGTTACTTGCCTGAGATTCGATCGTCGGTATCTTCAAACCTAGTTCAATCTTGTTACGGCAAGTCCCTTTACTCGTTCCATAATACATCATCCCGTAACTAACTCATTAGTCACTTTGCTTGCAAGGCTTCTTATGATGTGTATTACTGAGAGGGCCTAGAGATACCTCTCAATACTCGGAGTGACAAATTCTAATCTTGATCTATGCCAACCCAACAAACACCTTCGGAGATACCTGTAGAGCATCTTTATAATCGCCCAATCACGTTGGGACGTTTGATAGCACACAAGGTATTCCTCCGATATCCAGGAGTTGCATAATCTCATAGTCAAAGGAATATGTATTTGACATGAAGAAAGCAATGGCAATAAAACTTGAACGATCAATATGCTAAGCTAACGAATGGGTCATGTCCATCACATCATTCTCCTAATGATGTGATCCCGTTATCAAATTGTCATGGACTTAACACGGTAGATGCCCTCGTGAAAGGACTTAGGTGTGGCGCCATCACAACTAGGTTAGCTTAAAGGGTTTAAACGAGACAAAGGATACAAAGAGTTTACCCAGGTTCGGCCCCTCTCAACGAGGTAAAAGCCTACTCCTTCTTTACGTTGTATTGCTTGGGTTTCGATTACCAGGGAGCGAATAGGCTTGACCTAGTTCTCGACTGATTGTTTTCTTGAGTTAACCCGCCACCAGGTCAACCCTTTATATATAGGTTGATGCCCGACGGCTTACAGAGTCCCGGCCGGTTCATACACAACGTGTTCGGCTCGGTAACTAACTAAGCTTGCCTTACAATACAAGTTAAACATATGGCGGCTCACACCCATGGGCCTCAAGTCGTCCCCAGGTTTTGGGCCTTCAATAAGCTTGCTCTATGAACCGCCATCTTCATCTCTTCTTGGGCCTCTTCATCTTAAGCCGCCAGTGGCATGACCTAGCCCCTCCTGGGCGGGTTATATCCAGTAGTTATATCCCCAACACAAATTACAAGACATGTCTATGGTTAGGATACTTAACCATGTTTGATTAACGAGCTACTCTAGTAGAGGCTTACTAGGGACACGGTGTTTTGTATATGTATCCACACATGTATCAAGTTTCCGGTTAATACAATTCTAGCATGAATAATAAACATTTATCATGATATAAGGAAATATAAAATAACAACTTTATTATTGCCTCTAGGGCATATCTCCTTCATAGTCATGATCTTTGTTGAAAACCTGGGTGCTACTTAAGCTTATTTATGTAAACAAAAGAAAAAGAGTTTGTAAAAGTTTTTCTTTTTCACTTTTAGTTTATCAACTAAATTGCTTGAGGACAAGCAAAGGTTTAAGCTTGGGGGAATTGATACATCTCCGCCGTATCTACTTTTCATAATGCTTTTCCTCTTGTTTTGGACTCTAATTTGCATGATTTGAATGAAACTAACTCAGACTAACGTTTTTTCAACAGAACTACCATGGTGTTGTTTTTGTGCAGAAATAAAAGTTATCGGATTGGAACGAAACTTTGTGAGGATTTTTTTATATAAATAAAGAAAAATACTGGAGCCAAGAACCACCGGAGGGGGGCCCTGGGTGAGCACAACCCACCAAGCCCCCCCCCTCCAGGCGCGCCCAGGGGGGTTATGCCCACCTGGTGGCCCCGCAGACCCTAGCTCCGACGCTATAAAATCCTATTTTCGGAGAAAAAATCGAGGATGAAGAATTATCTCGTTTCACGATATGGAGCCACTGTCACCTCCCTTTCTTCATTGGGGGGACAGATCTGGAGTCCGTTCGGGGCTCTGGAGAAGGGAATCCGTCGCCATCGTCATCATCAACCATCCTCCATCACCAAGTTCATGATGCACACCGCCGTGCGTGAGTAATACCATCGTAGGCTTGCTGGACGGTGATGGGTTGGATGAGATTTAGCATGTAATCGGTTTAGTTTTGTAGGGCTTGATCCCTAGTATGCACTATGTTCTGAGATTGATGTTGTTATGACTTTGCTATGTTTAATGCTTGACACTTTGGGCCTGGGTGCCATGAATTGATATCTGAACTGTTTATGTTATCACCATTATATCTATGTTCTAGATCCGATCTTGCAAGTCATAGTCACCTATTATGACTACGTGTTATGATCCGTAAACCCTGTAGTGACAATATGCGGGATACTTTCCGGTGATGACCGTAATTTGAGGAGTTCATGTATTCACTATGTGCTAATGCTTTATTCTAGTACTCTATTAAAAGGAGGCCTTAATATCCCTTAGTTTCCTTATGGACCCCGCTGCCACGGGAGGGTAGGACAAAAGATGTCATACAAGTTCTTTTCATAAGCACGTATGACTATTTACGGGATGCATGCCGACATTATATTTATGAACTGGAGCTAGTGACGTATCGCCCTAGGTTGTAACTGTCACATGATGAATATAATCCAACAAATCGTTGATCCAATGCCTACGATTTTCCTAGATATTGATCTTGCTAAGTTACTACTACTGCTGTTACTATTGTCACTGCTACAAAACTATTACTATCACTGTTACTGTTACTGTTGCTACTACCACTGCTATCAAAGCTATCATATTACTATGCTACTGATCACTTTGCTGCAGATAATTAATCTCTAGGTGTGATTGAATTGACAACTCAATTGCTAACATTTGCAAATATTCTTTGGCTCCCCTTGTGTCGAATCTATAAATTTGGGTTGAATACTCTACCCTCGAAAACTGTTGCGATCCCCTATACTTGTGGGTTATCATGCAGCCGGTTGGGGTCCTGTACATGCAGTCGGGCGACGTACCTCGGATGCAGTCGGGCGACGTCCCACACACGGCACACAGTAGCGTCCCGCACAAGGCGCACAGTGGCATCCCACAATCACCACAGGGTATCCAGCAGCACCTGTACACTACTTATGGTGGCGTCCCGCACCCGCCACAGCCGCCGGTGGCTGGCTCCTACGGCGCTTCCTCGAACAGTCCATGGTCGGCTTCATCTGCGCTATAGCCACTCTACGTCCCTTCTATCCCGTTGGCCTACGCCTACCCGCCAGCCACGGTGACCGCGTCTCCTTATGATGCGCCCGCTTCGTACGGAGCGCCCCACGGTGGACCATTGACGGAGCTGGTGGCTTCATCTGTGGTACCGAGTGGTCCTTCACCCCCGAGCTTTTATGGTGCATCTAATGCATCATTCTACTTTGCGCATCTCATCCCGATGAAGCTGACGACGGATAACTATCTGTCATGGCGTGCTCAGGTCTTGCCACTTCTCTGCAGCCGCTACTTGGAGGGGTTTATTGATGGCACTCTGTCGTGCCCACCGTCGTACCGTCCGGGGCTTCATGCGTGGGTGGCTCAAGATCAGGCCATTCTCTCTGTCATCCAGTCCTCTCTTATGGAGGGGTTCTCGTCACTGGTCATCTTCGCCGCTACATCACAGGACGCGTGGACAGCTCTTCATACCAGTTCTGCTTCGCAGACTTAGGCGCGGGCTCACGCCATCCGCACTGCGCTTGGGGAGGTGAAGCTTCATGATCTCACCGTCACCGACTACTTCAACAAAGTGACGGGTATGCCTGACACACTTGCCTCCATTGGCAAGGCGCTTGGTCCAGAGGAGTTCATCTCCTATGTGCTCAATGGACCGAGTGATGACTATGATAATTTGGTGGAGAATATCAATGGTCGTGACACTCCCATCCAGCCACGTGAGTTGTACGCGCGTCTCCTTGCTATGGAACAGTGCATCCAGGCTCGCTGCTCTATGCCAAGTTTCCCTTCCGCCAACGCTGCAACGTGTGGGAAGGGCAAGCCCTACAAGCCATCAACTGGTGGTAAACCTCCGCCGACCATGCCTAGTTCACGGAACACCACTACCTCCATGGGAGGTCGAGTCCGTGCGTGCTGCCTTCATGTGGTGCTCAGGTCCCCTGCCAGTTGTGTGGACTTGATGGTCACCTTGCCTCCCATTGTCATTATCGCTTCAAGCAGGATTTCTTGGGGATCGGGAACAATGGCAAGGGTAACAAGAAGCAGGCTGCCCTGGAGAGTCATGACCAAGGGCATACTCCTTCCTATCCAGTTGATGCATCTTGCTACATGGATACGGGAGCTACCAATCATCTGACGAGTGAGATGGCCAAGCTCTCTACACAGGAGCCATGTCGTAGACACGATCAGGTTCGCACTGCTAATGGGGAAGGTATGCAATCTCACATATTGGTCGGGCATTACTTTTTACACATCCACACAATTACGTCTTCTTAATGTCCTTCGTGTTTCCTCTATTTCACATAGTTTGCTTTCAGTTCCTAAACTTACTCATGATAATAATGTTCTTGCTGAATTTCATCCTTTTCATTTTTTGTTAAGGACTGCGACACAAGGGCCGTACTCCTTAGAGGTCAACTGCGCAATAATGGTCTCTATGCACTAGATGTGCCACCAGCTCCTAGTGCTTACAGCGGTGTTCATGTGTCTCCATCACATTGGCATCTGCGCCTTGGTCATCCTGCCACTCCCATCGTTCGCCATGTACTTCATCATAAGCTTCCACTAGTGTCAAATAAACATGTTAGTGCAGTTTGTGATGCCTGTCAGCAAGGAAGGAGTCATCAACTTCCTTTTTCTGAGTCGAGTCATGTAGTCTATAAACCGCTTGAACTTGCATTTTCGGATGTATGGGGCCATGCCCAAACCTTTGTTAGGGGTTATAATTACTATGTCAGTTTCATTGATGGTTACAGTCGGTTCACTTGGCTTTATCTTCTTAAACGCAAATGTGATGTGTTTAATGTTTTCTTACAATTCAAAGCGCATGTTGAGCATTTGCTCGGTCATACAATCATTCATGTGCAATCCGATTGGGTCGTGAGTATCACAACCTCAATGGATTCTTTAATAAGCTTGGAATTACACATCATGTGTCTTGTCCTCATACACATCAGCAAAACGGTGTAGCTGAGCATAAGCATCGTCATATAGTTGAGACTGGTCTTGCTTTACTTTCTCATGCCTCCGTCCCTTTTTGGTTTTGGAGTGATGCATTTTCCACCGCATGCTTTCTCATTAACAGACTCCCTACACGACTCCGTCAGATGAAAACACCAATTGAGTTCTTGCTGAATGAAGTTTCTGATTATATCTTTCTCAAGGTCTTTGGTTGCGCGTGTTGGCCACATCTTCGTCCATATAACCAACACAAGTTGGAGTTTCGGTCTAAACAGTGCATGTGTTTGGTTATATTTCTCTTCATAAAGGGAACAAGTGTCTTCATGTTCCCTCTAACCGCGTCTACATCTCACGTGATGTGGTATTTGATGAGAATGTTTTTCCTTTTTCCACAGTTCCGGTCACCTCCACCACTCCCACTGCACCTGAGAAATCTGCTTTACCTTTGCCTGGTCAATTTGTTAATGTTGCATATACTCCCTTGTTGCTACCTAACCATGGTGCAGGTACTGGGCGTGGAGCACGCCTTGAGCTTCTGGATGAGCAGCCGCCCGCGTCCCCTTGGATGTTCGCCGAGCCCGCTCGTGACGTCCCTCCGTCACCTGGCCTGTCGACGGGGCTGGCCGAACCACGCACTACAGGCTTCCCGATGCGCTGCCCGAGCCGGCGTCCACGCTAGAGCCGGCGTCCCCGCTCGCATCGGCCGAGCGGCGTCCTCGCCCCAGTCGACTTCCTCGCCCAGCCGGTCGCCTGGTGTGACTGGTTCTGTGTTGGGGAGCAGTCTGCGTCGTCCTTGTCATCTTCATCGACCCAATCTCTGCCGCCACCTCCGCAACCTACCCTTGTTCTGCATCCTCGTACGCGCGGTCAGATTGGTATTGTTCAGCCGATGGAGCGCACTGATGGTACGGTTTCTTGGATTGTGGCATGCATGGCACAGATAGATGTTGACCCCACTGCTGAGCCTCGGCATTTTCAGGCGGCTCTTTGGATTCCTCATTGGTGCAGTGCCATGGAGAAGGAGTTTCAGGCACTACAGAGGAATGATACTTGGCGCTTGGTTCCTACTGTGTTTGGTGTCAACATCATTGACTCCAAGTGGGTGTTTAAGGTAAAGAAGCATCTGATGGATCTATTGAGCGGTATAAGGCACGGTTGGTGGCTAAAGGCATTAAACAACGGTATGGTCTTGATTATGAGGATACCTTCTGTAACGCCCCGAGACCGATGTGCCAGGTGTCCTCCAGTTATTCGCTGTTGTTGCCTTGTCATTGCTTGCATGTCATGCATTGCATATCATGTCATCATGTGCATTTTATTTGCATACATGTTCGTCTCATGCATCCGAGCATTTTCCCCATTGTCCGTTTTGCAATATGGCGCTCCTATGTCACCCGGTGCCCCTTTCTACCTCTTTTCGTGTGCGGGTGTTAAAAGTTTTCGGATTGGACCGAGACTTGTCAAGCGGCATTGGTTTACTACCGGTAGACCGCCTGTCAAGTTTCGTGCCATTTGGACTTAGTTTGATACTCCAACGGTTAACCGAGGGACTGAAAAGGCCTCGTGTGTATTGCAGCCCAACACCCCTCCAAAGTGGCCCAAACCCCACCTAAACCTCCTCCATCTTCTCGTTCATTCGATCACGATCGCGTGGCCGAAAACCGCACCTCATTTGGACTCTCCTAGCTCCCTCTACCTATAAATATGTGTGCCTCCCGGATTTTTCGCGTAGATGAAACCCTAACCTTCGTCCTCCTCGCGCCGCCGGACGTTTCTTCCTCCCGCACCGGACATGTCCGCCGCCCCGCAGCCACCTCACTCCAGCCAATGGCGAGCCGCCACGTCAGCCGGCCGCCGCCCTCCACCAACCGGACAGCACCACCTATCCAGCTGGCGTCCTCCCACCGCGCGGCCCGGCGGAGCATATCGCGGGCCCGCCCGGCCCATCCGGTCGCCGCCCTGCGCAGGGTCGTCCCCGCCGCCTGCGCTCCCACGCCGCCGGCCGCCCGGTGCGCCACGCGCCGCCCGCCGGCCGCCAGAAGTCATCTCCGCCGCCGCCTCGTTCTTCGCCTCCGACAAGCGCTGTCAAGCTCCACCGCCGCCGCGGGAGCTCGTGTCTCTGCCGCCATGTGCCTCGCCGGCGTCCCCCGAGAGCCCACGCCTCCCCTCCGGCGTGCCTCCCCGCCTGCCTCGCCGGAACGCGGCGCCGCGCAGCTGCCTCGCCTTACCGCCTCGCCTCGGCTTCCGCGCCTCACCGGAGGTTCGCCGAAGTTCGCCCCACGCCGGATTCGAAGTGAGATGGATCAGATCCACCAAGCCGGCGATGCAAACGCGGCTCTCTGTTCCCCGGATCTCCTCGTCCCGATTCGTCCCGTCCCGGGTTGACTTTTCACGAAGGTAGTTTTTCACTAAGTCCCCGAAGTTTCCAGATTCATATGCCCATGTTCATCGCATCATAACTCATCACCCGTTGCTCTGATTCGTGCGTGTAGCATATCAAAATGTTCGTCTCAACGAATACATCATTTCATATCATTGCATCATTTTCATTTGAGCTCATCTTGATGCCCGAAATGTCGTTGGAAGAGGGCTATGGGAGTAATTTGCCAGATCTGTTTCATTAAATAGATATTTGTCATTTTTGCCATGTCTAATGTGTGCATGATATGATCCTGAGCTCTACATGTGTTTTGTTATATGCCATGCCATATTTACAGAGGTGCTTGACATGTATTTTTTTGGTGTTTGTGGTGACTAGCACAAGCTTGCAAAGTAGCGTAATCGGTAATGCTGTTTTCAGGGACTTAGAATTTCACCAAGTCCTTGTCCTAATTTTGTTGTTATGCCATATGTTCATGTTGTTTCCCAGTGATCCGTGCCTCTTTTGAGGATTATCAGTAAGGATGTTTTGTTAACATTGTGGTGCTCTATCCATCCATGTCTTTGTTTGCATTTATGGAGCACCCTAGCTTGAGTCAATCGAGCTCTACTTTTTCTAGCAGATTGTTGACATGTTTAGCAATTTTGCCGAGGATGTTTCTATTGATCCGTGCATGCTATATTGTTGTTCTTGCCATGTCTAGCTCCTATGCCATGTATTCTTGATGGGTGTATGCTTAGTTTGTCATGCCATGCTTTGTAGTGAGTGCATCGAGCTCGTAAACATGCCTACTCGCTAACTGTTTTGCATGCTCCAGTTTTTCACTAATTCTGAATCTGTTTATGTTTTTGCCATGTTCACATGCTTGCAATTGTGTTATCTGATCCCTTTTGGCTCAAGGTCACTAAGGGACTTTTGTTAAGTGCTTTGAGTAGCCTCATGACATTCCTTGTTTTGCCATGTTAAGTTCCTGTAGCATGTAGTTTTCATGCTCTAAAGTGTGCTTCCTGATGATAAATTCCAGACTTGTGTTAATTTCACGAAGTCTGAATCCTGTTATCATTTGCACTTTTGCCATGCTTGTTTGAACCTGTTAATGGATGAATTAGCCGTAGCTCGGTGTTCATCTTTTGTCAAGCACCATGAGGGGATCCCTGCCATGTATTGTTTTGTCATGTTTGAGTGCTATAGCATATTTATCTTGATGCATTTAGTTGGTCACTTGCTGTTTATCACAGACCGGTGTCATATTTGTTTTGCTTGCCATTTCCAAACCGTGCATCCGATTCTGGTGATCTTTATATCGATTTCAACCAAAATCATCTCACCTTTCCAGTTGCACTCTTGGATTTCCATGTTGAGGCCAGGTTCAATAATTCCTTTTCCAAATCATGCATATGCATCACATACCGCATCCCACATATCATACCATGTTCATGTGTTGGTTGTTTACAATGTTGTGTGCTTCTTTCCGGTGTTGCTTCTTCGGGTTGGTTCCGATAACGTCGCGTTTGTGAGGATCCGTTCAAATACGTCTGTTTGTCTTCTTCATGGACTCGTTCTTCTTCCTTGTGGGATTTCAGGCAAGATGACCATACCCTCGAAATCACTTCTATCTTTGCTTGCTTAGTTGCTCGCTCTTTTGCTATGCCTATGCTGCGATACCTACCACTTGCTTATCATGCCTCCCATATTGTTAAGCCAAGCCTCTAACCCACCTTGTCCTAGCAAACCATTGATTGGGTATGTTACCGCTTTGCTCAGCCCCTCTTATAGCGTTGTTAGTTGCAGGTGAAGATTGAAGTTTGTTCCTTGTTGGAACATGGAGATGTTGTTCCTTCTTGGAACATGTTTACTTGTTGGGATATCACAATACCTCTTATTTAATTAATGCATCTATATACTTGGTAAAGGGTGGAAGGCTCGGCCTTATGCCTGGTGTTTTGTTCCACTCTTGCCGCCCTAGTTTCCGTCATATCAGTGTTATGTTCCCGGATTTTGCGTTCCTTACGCGGTTGGGTTATAATGGGAACCCCTTGACAGTTCGTCTTGAATAAAACTCCTCCGACATTGCCCAACATTGGTTTTACCATTCGCCACCTAGCCTCTTTTTCCCTTGGGAGTCACGCTCCTGAGGGTCATCATTATTTTAACCCCCCCGGGACAGTGCTCATCTGAGTGTTGGTCCGACCGCGTAGACTGCGGGGCCACCTCGGGGTAACTTGAGGGTTGGTTTTACTCGTAGGATGTCTCATCTGAGTTTGCCCTGAGAACGAGATATGTGCAGCTCCTATCGGGATTTGTCGGCACATTCAGGCGGTGTTCCTGGACTTGTTTTACCATTGTCGAGATGTCTTGTAACCTGGATGCCGAGTCTGATCGGAATGTCTTGGGAGAAGTAATATCCTTAGTTGACCATGAGAGCTTGTGATGGGCTAAGTTGGGACACCCCTGCAGGGATTTGAACTTTCGAAAGCCGTGCCCGCGGTTATGGGCAGATGGGAATTTGTTAATGTCTGGTTGTAGAAAACCTGAAGTTGATCTTAATTAAAATACATCAACCGCGTGTGTAACCATGATGGTCTCTTCTCGGCGGAGTCCGGGAAGTGAACACGGTGTTGGAGTTATGCTTGACGTAGGTTGATCTAGGATCACTTCTTGAACATAGTTTTATCGACCGTGCCTTGCCTTCTCTTCTCGCTCTCATTTGCGTATGTTTAGCCACCATATATGCTAGTTGCTTGCTGCAGCTCCACCTCATACCTTTTACCTTACCCATAAGCTTAAATAGTCTTGATCGTGAGGGTGTGAGATTGCTGAGTCCCCATGACTCACAGATACTTCCAAAACCAGTTTGCAGGTGTCGATGTTACCGAGCAGATGATGCAACCAAGCTCAAGGAGGAGCTCGATGAAGATCTTGTCCTTTGTGTTGTTTCTTTCTAGTTGATCATTAGTGGAGCTCAGTTGGGGTCGATCGGGGATCTATGTAGCTTTTGGGGTAGTCTTCTTTTATTTTGGTTTCGTAGTCGGACCTTGATTGTATTTGGATGTTTTAGTGATTTATTCATGTATTGTGTGAAGTGACGATTGTAAGCCAACTATGTATCTCTTTCCCTTATGTATTACATGGGTTGTGTGAAGATTACCTCACTTGCGACATTGCTTTCAATGCGGTTATGCCTCTAAGTTGTGCTTCGACACATGGGAGATATAGCCGCATCGAGGGCGTTACAAGTTGGTAATCAGAGCCATCCCCGACCTTAGGAGCCCCCTGCTTGATCGAATCGCTGGCGTTATCGAGTCTAGAAAAATGTTTTGAGTCATTTAGGAATTATATATATCGGAGAGTTAGGAATTCTTTTTACTCCTCAGTCCCTTTGTCGCTCTGGTGAGGCATCCTGACATAGAGTTTTGACTCTTCTCTTCTCAAATTTCACTAAAAAATTTAGGATCACGCGGGTATCTTGGAATCGTTCCGATCGATTTGTGACGAGAACATTGTTCTTGGTGCCTCCTGTCATTTAGGCGTTGTGGCAGTGTCCCGGGGAGTTGAGCTCCGAGGTGTTGTCGTCACAATTTTGTCGTTGCAATTCTGGAATACCTGAGATTAGTTTTGCCGACATCGAAAATCTCTTTTATGCAGTTGTTGGTGAGATAACCTCGACGCCACCCAGTACTGGGGCGGGAGTTCGGGAGTATTGCCATAACTCGTATAACGGATGCTTTTCGAAGGTTGAGGTAGACGATTTCCGAAGGTTTCTTGGTTATGTGTTGAAGGATGGATACAGCTGGATGTAGGATTTGCTAGAATTGGGTGAGATATTATGCTTCCCCTGTATCCCCAACACCTGATTGCATAACCGGAAAATTTCGGGAGTTTATAAGTGGGAATTCAAGTAGCTCTTAGGATATCTTTCCGGCAGATGTATGATATGAAATTGGGGTTCGACGTCTAGTGGTCCGCCTATCCACGGTTGGTTTTACAGTGGTCTCGTTGTGTCTTAAAGAGTCCTTGGCTATGCCGACTCGGGGACGCTTCGTATGTCATGTGCACTGCCTTGTACATGATGGTGTTGTACGATCGAGCCCGTGTAGGCCCCACCACGAAAACTTCGGACGAAATCTCTATCATATGTTTGTTCCAGCTTATCTTGCAAGCCAATCCTTTGTTTTGCTTTTGAGTTGTGGTATTCGAGTTGCTTCGAAGTCAAATGTTGATTCCATACCTCTTCCTAAGCGGTGTTCTCACATTTCTATGTGAATACTAATCCTTCTCGATCATCGAGTTGTCATTTCAATTTCTTCTCAACCGGTGAGCTTCCCTTCAAGTGGATCCGATCACTTCAAAATTTGCAAGATCCAATCTCAGTTCTTCTCAAAGGTGTTTATTTCATTTGTCCCAAGCTGCCTTTGTTTTCCCATCCACCCACCTTTTTTATTCAAGGACTCAGATTTCTTGATCAAGTGTCCATCTTATTCATCTGAAGTCTCTTCTTTCTTTTCTTTCAATGTTCTTACCCGGTGGTTCTCATGAGGATTCTAACGGAGCTTCAAGTTCGTCACTCTTCACTCGTTTTGTTCCCCTGTGGATTCAAGTTAAGCTTTGTTGATCATACCTTTTCCTCATTTTCAATGCTTTCTTATGCCGGTGCAATTCTTAATCGTTCACCTCTCGTTATTCTATTGTTCCGGAGTGCTCAAGATATCTCAGAAGGCTCGTATTTTCTTTCAAGATCAGTTCAACCTATTTCGAGGTTGTTATCTCATTCAAGCCATTTAATTCAACCGGTGCATTCTCTCTTTTAAATTGTTCTATGGTGTTTCTTTTGAGTGGGCCCTAACCCACAGGTCTTTTCCCAGGATCTTACCTGACTCTTCTTATTTTCCCAGAGGTATTCTCAAATTATTTTTGAAGTTTGACGTAAGAATGAATTATCATTAGTCTTATGTCTTTCTCCAAGATCTTTAAAATTCTTTTCATCGTTGGTTCAACCTTTTCCAATTTTAATTCTGGAGTGCCTCTACAATTCTTGGTGGTGTTTCTCGTCGTCATTCTCTGTATTTGAAGACCGAAGAAGAGTGTTTCCTCCATATCCTATCCGTTCTCTCAGAGATTTGTGGTTCTAGTTCGAGGCCATCCTCTCATAATTGTTTTGATTGTGAGAATTCTTTTCACCTATCCGGAGCAATTCAAGAGTCTTCTCAGTTTGATTATCCGGAGTCCATCAATTCAGGTTTATTCATTCTCAGCTTTCAGTAATCATTCTCCAAATCGTACCGGTGCATCATCCAAGTATTCTCTTCCCAGCTCGGGATCTCTGCGTTCACGTGTATCTAAATTCTCTCAAACATCTTCGTTCAATTGTTAATTCTTCCCGGTGCTTCAATATTTTCTTCTGATCAATTTCAATTCTTACGGTGGTTCATTCAAGATTCCTTTCCTCTTGGTATCATATCAATTCATTTGCTGTTTTCAATCCTACCGGTGGATTCGTCGAAGACCTTCCCAAGTTTGTGCTATATCTCGCTTAATCCTTTCTACGAGAATAAGTAGTATGCCAATTCCATTGCTTGTCATCAATTTGAATTGGTGAAGGATAAGCATAATGTAATTCTTATTCTTGTTTCTTCCAAGTGATTCAATTCCTTATTCCGGAGGTTCATCAAAATTCTTGATCTCATTTGTTCATCTTTCTTTTCCTGGAGTTCCAAGCTCCCTCATTATTATTTTTCGTCACGGAGATCCATCTAAATCATTCCAAGGTTTCACCTTGTGTTCTCAACTTCTTTTTCCTTCCGTCTTCATCATCCTTTTTGTACCGGAGTTCTTCATGGAGGTTCTACATGGTGGTTCATCAAGGACGTAATTCCTTCTCGAAGTGTTCATCAAGATTCTTGTCAGAGGAGGAAAAGTTTTCTTCATCTTGCAATCCGGAGTGAAATTCTTTCACGCATATCTTTTGAGGTGGTGTTATGTCATTCTTGATAATTTTCCTTTGTGCTTCGTGTTTCACAAGTTATCAAGATGAGGTATTTTAAATCCACCAATCTCTTCATTGGAATTATCTTGGATTATATTTCACCTAAAGTTTTCCTTTAAGGAGTGTCGCTCTCATGGTGTTTATCAATGATCCAAGTTCTTCATTTATCCTCCCGGTGAGATAGCTTCTCGTCTACTTGTTCTTATCAATCCAATTCTTTTTCCCGTGAGTGGCAGGTTGTCACCTCATAATTTGAGATGTATTCCACAAGACCATATCAAGCTTATTCTTTTCGTTGTTGGTTTTCCAACAACTCCGTTCGACCCTTCTCCAAAGGATACCTTTTCAAGCTCTTCTGTAGCAGGAGTTGGAACTTTCTTCTACATTCTTTTATCTCAATGATATATCTTCTATTTCTCTCTTCCGGAGGCACTGCGATGTTGCTCTTTTCAACCCATCATTTTGTTTTGTCAAGATCATGCTTCTTTCTTTTTCTTATCCATTTAACCGAAGTGTTCTGTCCTTTTTGCTCAAGTTCTTTTCGCCTTATCAAGCCTTGCATCCCTTCTCAACCGGAGTGCTACCCAAAGTTGTTCTTCCTTGTTCCTCTTTTCTAACGGAGTGTTTTTCAACTCCGTCATATCCTTTGTACTTTTTTCTCTCGAAATGGCTTAACCTTTTCAAGGTTCTTTGGTTTCACTCGTTTGTCAAAGAAGCAACTTAGCTTTACCTCCCCTCTTTCTCTTCCGTTTTTCCCTCCGGTGCCATTCTAGATCTCGGGACGAGATCCTCTCGTAGTGGTGGAGTGTTGTAACGCCCCGAGACCGATGTGCCAGGTGTCCTCCAGTTATTCGTTGTTGTTTCCTTGTCATTGCTTGCGTGTCATGCATTGCATATCATGTCATCATGTGCATTTCATTTGCATACATGTTCGTCTCATGCATCCGAGCATTTTCCCCGTTGTCCGTTTTGCAATCCGGCACTCCTATGTCACCTGGTGCCCATTTCTACCTCTTTTCGTGTGCGGGTGTTAAAAGTTTTCGGATTGGACCGAGACTTGTCAAGCGGCCTTGGTTTACTACCGGTAGACCGCCTGTCAATTTTCGTGCCATTTGGACTTCGTTTGATACTCCAACGGTTAACCGAGGGACCGAAAAGGCCTTGTGTGTGATGCAGCCCAACACCCCTCCAAAGTGGCCCAAAACCCATCTAAACCTCCTCCATCTTCTCGGTCGTTCGATCACGATCGCGTGGCCGAAAACCGCACCTTATTTGGACTCTCCTAGCTCCCTCTACCTATAAATATGTGTGCCTCCCGGATTTTTCGCGCAGATGAAACCCTAACCTTCGTCCTCCTCACGTCGCCGGACGTTTCTTCCTCCCGCACCGGACATGTCCGCCGCCCCGCAGCCACCTCACTCCAGCCAATGGCGAGCCGCCACGTCAGCCGGCCGCCGCCCTCCACCAACCGGACAGCGCCACCTGTCCAGTCGGCGTCCTCCCACCGCGCGGCCCAGCGGAGCCCATCGCGGGCCCGCCCGGCCCATCCGGTTGCCGCCCCGCGCAGGGTCGTCCCCGCCGCCTGCGCTCCCGCGCCGCCGCCGCCCGCCGGAAGTCATCTCCGCCGCCGCCTCGTTCTTCGCCTCCGACAAGCGCCTTCAAGCCCCACCGCCGCCGCGGGAGCTCATGTCTCCGCCGCCATGTGCCTCGCCGGCCTACCCCGAGAGCCTGCGCCTCCCCTCCAGCATGCCTCCCCGCCTGCCTCGCCGGAACGCAGCGCCGCGCGGCTGCCTCGCCGCACCGCCTCGCCTCGCCGGAGTTCGCCCTGCGCCGGATCCGAAGTGAGATGGATCAGATCCACCAAGCCGGCGATCCAAACACGGCTCTCTGTTCCCCGGATCTCCTCGTCCCGATTCGTCCCGTCCCGGGTTGACTTTTCGCGGAGGTAGTTTTTCA
Source organism: Triticum urartu (assembly GCF_003073215.2). Classification (NCBI taxonomy): domain Eukaryota; kingdom Viridiplantae; phylum Streptophyta; class Magnoliopsida; order Poales; family Poaceae; genus Triticum; species Triticum urartu. The sequence goes on along the minus strand of NC_053023.1, from coordinate 600,944,813 downwards.
CCAAGTCCCTGAAGTTTCCAGATTCATATGCCCATGTTCATCACATCATAACTCATCACCCATTGCTCCGATTCGTGCGTGTAGCATATCAAAATGTTCGTCTCAATGAGTACATCATTTCATCTCATTGCATCATTTTCATTTGAGCTCATCTTGATGACCAAAATGTCGTTGGAAGAGGGCTATGTGAGTAATTTGCCAGAACTGTTTCATCAAATAGATATTTGTCATTTTTGCCATGTCTAATGTGTGCATGATATGATCCTGAGCTCTACATGTGTTTTGTTATATGCCATGCCATATTTACAGAGGTGCTTGCCATGTATTTTTTGTGGTGTTTGTGGTGACTAGCACAAGCTTGCAAAGTAGCGTAATCGGTAATGCTGATTTCAAGGACTTAGAATTTCACCAAGTCCTTGTCCTGATTTTGTTGTTATGCCATATGTTCATGTTGTTTCCTAGTGATCCGTGCCTCTTTTGAGGATGATCAATAAGGATGTTTTGTTAACATTATGGTGCTCTATCCATCCATGTCTTTGTTTGCATTTATGGAGAAACCTAGCTTGAGTCAATCGACAGCTACTTTTGCTATAAAGTGAATCCTGGCAGATTGTTGACATGTTTAGCGATTTTGCCGAGGATGTTTCTATTAATCCGTGCATGCTATTTTGTTGTTCTTGCCATGTCTAGCTGCTATGCCATGTCTTCTTGATGGGTGTATGATTAGTTTGTCATGCCATGGTCTGTAGTGAGTGCATCGAGCTCGTAAACATGCCTACTCGCTAACTGTTTTGCATGCTCCAGTTTTTCACTAAGTGTGAATCTATTTATGTTTTTGCTATGTTCACATGCTTGCAATTGTGTTATCTGATCCCTTTTGGCTCAAGGTCACTAAGGGACTTTTGTTAAGTGCTTTGAGTAGCCTCATGCCATTCCTTGTTTTGCCATGTTAAGTTCCTGTAGCATGTAGTTTTCATGCTCTAAAGTGTGCTTCCTGATGATAAATTCCAGACTTGTATTAATTTCACTAAGTCTGAATCCTGTTATCATTTGCACTTTTGCCATGCTTGTTTGAACCTGTTAATGGATGAATTAGCCGTAGCTCAGTGTTCATATTTTGTCAAGCATCATGAGTGGATCCCTGCCATGTATTGTTTTGTCATGTTTGAGTGTTGTAGCATATTTATCTTGATGCATTTAGTTGGTCACTTGTTGTTTATCGTAGACCGGTGCCATATTTGTTTTGCTTGCCATTTCCAAACCGTGCATCCGATTCCGGTGATCTTTATATTGATTTCAACCGAAATCACCTCACCTTTCTAGTGGCACTCTTGGATTTCCATGTTGAGGCCAGGTTCAATAATTTCTTTCCAAATCATGCATATGCATCACATACCGCATCCCGCATATCATACCATGTTCATGTGTTGGTTGTTTACAATGTTTTGTGCTTCTTTCCGGTGTTGCTTATTCGGGTTGGTTCTGATAACATCGCGTTTGTGAGGACCCATTCGACTACGTCTGTTTGTCTTCTTCATGAACTCGTTCTTCTTCCTTGTGGGATTTCAGGCAAGATGACCATACCCTCGAAATCACTTCTATCTTTGCTTTCTTAGTTGCTCGCTCTTTTGCTATGCCTATGCTGCGATACCTACCATTTGCTTCTCATGTCTCCCATATTGTTAAGCCTAGCCTCTAACCCACCTTGTCCTAGCAAACCGTTGATTGGGTATGTTACCGCTTTGCTCAGCCCCTCTTATAGCGTTGTTAGTTGCAGGTGAAGATTGAAGTTTGTTCCTTGTTGGAACATGAAGATGTTGTTCCTTGTTGGAACATGTTTACTTGTTGGGATATCACAATAACTCTTATTTAATTAATGCATCTATATACTTGGTAAAGGGTGGAAGGCTCGGCCTTATGCCTGGTGTTTTGTTCCACTCTTGCCGCCCTAGTTTCCGTCATATCGGTGTTATGTTCCCGGATTTTGCGTTCCTTACGCGGTTGGATTATAATGGGAACCCCTTGACAGTTCGCCTTGAATAAAACTCCTCCAGCAATGCCCAACATTGGTTTTACCATTCGCCACCTAGCCTCTTTTTCCCTTGGGAGTCGCGCTCCCGAGGGTCATCATTATTTTAACCCTCCCGGGCCAGTGCCCATCTGAGTGTTGGTCCGACCGAGTAGACTGCGGGGCCACCTCGGGGCAACTTGAGGGTTGGTTTTACTCGTAGGATGTCTCATCTGAGTGTGCCCTGAGAACGAGATATGTGCAGCTCCTATCGGGATTTGTCGGCACATTCGGGCGGTGTTGCTGGACTTGTTTTACCATTGCCGAGATGTCTTGTAACCTGGATGCCGAGTCTGATCGGAATGTCTTGGAAGAAGGAATATCCTTCGTTGACCGTGAGAGCTTGTGATGGGCTAAGTTGGGACACCCCTGTAGGGATTTGAACTTTTGAAAGCCGTGCCCGTGGTTATGGGCAGATGGGAATTTGTTAATGTCTGGTTGTAGAAAACCTGAAGTTGATCTTAATTAAAATACATCAACCGCGTGTGTAACCGTGATGGTCTCTTCTCGGCGGAGTCCGGGAAGTGAACACGGTGTTGGAGTTATGCTTGACGTAGGTTGATCTAGGATCACTTCTTGATCATAGTTTTATCGACCGTGCCTTGCCTTCTCTTCTCGCTCTCATTTGTGTATGTTTAACCACCATATATGCTAGTCGCTTGCTGCAGCTCCACCTCATACCTTTTACCTTACCCATAAGCTTAAATAGTCTTGATCGCGAGGGTGTGAGATTGCTGAGTCCCCGTGACTCGCAGATACTTCCAAAACCAGTTTGCAGGTGCCGATGTTACCAAGCAGATGACGCAACCAAGCTCAAGGAGGAGCTCGATGAAGATCTTGTCCTTTGTGTTGTTTCGTTCTAGTTGATCAGTAGTGGAGCTCAGTTGGGGTCGATCGGGGATCTGTGTAGCTTTTGGGATAGTCTTCTTTTATTTTGGTTCCGTAGTCGGACCTTGATTGTATTTGGATGTTGTAATGCTTTATTCATGTATTGTGTGAAGTGACGATTGTAAGCCAACTATGTATCTCTTTCCCTTATGTATTACATGGGTTGTGTGAATATTACCTCACTTGCGACATTGCTTTCAATGCGGTTATGCCTCTAAGTCGTGCTTCGACACGTGGGAGATATAGCCGCATCGAGGGTGTTACACCTTCAGTCCAGTTGTCAAACCTATCACCATTCGTCTGCTTCTGTCCTTGGCTGTTGCCAAAGGGTGGTCTCTGCATCAGCTTGATGTTTAGAATGCTTTCCTCCATGGGGCCTTGGAGGAAGAGGTTTACATGCGGGAACCTCGAGGTTTTGTTGATCCTGCTCATCCGCATCATTTGTCTCATCTTGTTAAGGCGCTTTATGGACTTAAGCAGGCTCCCCGTGCATGGCATGCCCGACTTGGCTCGGTTCTTCGACGTCTTGGATTTGCTCCATCCACTGCTGACACATCTCTGTTCATGTTCCATCATCCTGAGGTTATTATGTACATGCTGGTTTATGTTGATGGCATTGTTCTTATCAGCTCCTCAGTGACTGTTGTTAATCGTTTGATGTCTGCTTTGAGTGGTCATTTTGTTGGCAAGGATCTGGGTGCTCTCCATTACTTCCTTGGTCTGGAGGTTTCATGGTCTCCTTCTGGCCTGACTCTTACTCAGCATAAGTATTCTTTGGACTTGTTGTGGCGTGCTGGTATGTTGCAATGCAAGCATGCTACCACCCCTATGTCTGCGACTGATCGGTTATTAGCCTTGGATGGTGCCTTGCTTCCTTCAGATGATACTACGAAGTACCGCAGTATTGTTGGGGGGTTGCAGTACTTGACTATCACACGGTCGGACATCTCTTATGCGGTAAATCGTGTGTGCCAGTATCTTCATGCTCCTCAGACTTCACACTGGTCAGTTGTGAAGCGCATACTGCATTATCTCTCTCATACTGTCTCCTATGGTTTGCATCTTCGGTCTACCTCCTCAAGTGCCCTCTCGACATTCTCTGATGTTGATTGGGCTGGAAGTCTGAATGATCGGCGATCAACGGGAGGCTATGTTGTCTTCTTTGGTCACAACTTGATCGCCTAGGGTGCACGCAACCAGGCCACAGTTTCTCGGAGTAGCACTGAAGCAGAGTATAAGGCGGTTGCCAATGCCACGGGTGAGCTCATTTGGGTACAGTCTCTCTTGAGAGAGTTGGGAATCTCTTAAGAGCAGCCACCGGTTCTTTGGTGTGATAATATTGGTGCGACGTATCTTTCATCTAATTCAGTTTTTCGTGCTCGTACCAAGCACATCGAAATTGACTGTCACTTTATGAGGGAATATGTTGCACAGAAGTTTCTTCATATCAAGTTCGTCTTCTCCAAAAATCAACTTGCTGACATCTTTACGACGCCACTTCCACAACCTCAGTTTAAAGGTTGTAGGCGCAATCTTAACTTACTTTGTATTTCATGTCACGGTTAAGATTGAGGGATGATGTTAGATAATGTCAGGCGTAGCTTTTATGTATACCCCGTATATTGTATTATGTGTATCCTTATATATATATATGAGATAACCACACCCGTATTTGATGCCGTGCATTTTCCCACAAACATAACGTTTCACAACCAGGACTACTATGGCGTAATCAGCCGCGCAGAGACGAATCGTGCGACAGCCGTTTTGGCCTGCTTGCGTGGTGTTGCACGATCTATGCGCGGCGGGCTGACCCCTCAGTCCATCAGTCATCCAGGTTAATAAAGAGATGGAGAGGCCGATGGGACATTTTCAGGGTCCAATTCACTGTGTACGACGCAAGACGCTCGTCGCGCGCGTGAGCACCTGGCCTGAGTCAGATGCAGTATCGGCTTGTAGCGTGCGTCAACATATTTCATCCCCGTCTAGACGGCCTGCCCCACGCAAACCCACTGCTTCCTTCCTGCTACTGCCACCGGTACACTCCATAGAGAGGAAAAAGGTCAAACGCCAAAACTAAATGAGCTGACCAAGTCCATGCGTAGAGTACTTGCACCGTTCACCAGCAGCGGCAGAGCCATGCCTGCACCGTGTACTGTTTACTCGTGCAGCTCTGAAGGTGCTCAAGTGCGTGCGTCTAGAGCTGCTCTGCGTAAAGCCTGGTCTGCCCATCAAATCATCTCACTGCGTCGGCTGTCATTGTTGCCATTAGTATCTTTGGCCCTGTTTGGACACACAGTTAGAGTTAGAGTTATTTTCTAACCTACTCTAACCCAAATAAACACCTCTCTATCGGGATAGTTGGGTTAGATGAAACTAACCCACTCTAAGGTCTCCTTTGGTTTAGAGGAATTGTATAGAAATTCTAGAGGATAGGATTCTTATAGAATTTTTTCCTTTAGAGCCCTTTGGTTCATAGGAATGGATTCCTATTCCTACATAGGATTGGTTCCTATCCTCCACATTTCATAGGAAAGTAAAAAAGAGCGTAGACTCAATGGAAAAATTCCTTTGGTGTCAACCAAATGACATCTTGTTTCCTATTCCTACTCATAAGATTTGAGATACGTGTCATCTCATTTCCTACAAGATTTCTATTTTTATGATAATCCTATACTATGAACCAAAAGAGGCCTAACCCTTTCTGTTTGGATACTTTTGAATTATTTGAGCTCCAAACAAATCCAAACTAGCTCTAACCCCATGATCCAAACAAGGCCTTTGTTTTACTGCTCCGTTTGACCAAAGAAAAGCTACTGGCAGCAAGGAGTACTTTTGCTTGTGCAAGCACCCCATCGGCCGAGTGACTGCATACGTCATGATAAGGATGGCGAGTGGGGGAAAGATCTCCCTCGGAACTCGTGCAAAATCTCCCCAAGATCGCCCTGGCAGACGAATCCACAGGGCCCATGCCTGCATGCCGTAGCGTGTAGCGTAGGTATAGCCAGCCGCAGCCGCCAGCCTGCCGGTCGTCGTAGGCAGGCGGCGACCTCGCAATGGAGCCAGCGGCCACGCACCGGGCAGTCGGCAGAGGCCATAAATTGGTGAGTTCGCCACATCGGTGCAAGAGACGCGAAGTTCAATGGCTCGCAGTCGCGGCCGGAGCTATTCTCCCGGCGGCATAGATAGCGACGACGACGACAACGCTGGCATGCATCAATGCATGCATACGCATGATGCATGGCACCCCAAAAAGCCTAGACAGGGAGTAAAGGTGGACGTGCCGTGCGTGCCGGCTGAGTGAGTGCATTTCAGGACACATTGTACATGCGTCCACGTAAATGGAGTTACCATACATGCACCGATGCATGCATGCATGCGTTATTCCACTTATTACCACCATCCAAAAACCGGAGATGCCCTATATCAACTCAGTTTGGAAGTAAATAGTGGCGTGAATCCACTCTTTGATGCTGGCATATACGCCATCACTGTGGCAGAAACACGGCCGGCCTCGCGCCAGCTAGTCGGGAGATCACGGCGTATCTCGAGATACGCCGCATAATCAAGGACTGCCACTTCCATTACGGTGCCGTAGTTATACTGTTGTCATCTCACCCGCGCCGTGGATCCAGTAAATGAACACACCGGCTACCTGCATAGCATTTGTTTACAGAGGGATGATGGAGAAGCGAGACAGACAGGCACGAAGGATGCTGCCAATGCCATGAATAACCCATTTAAGAGAAGAGATACGGCGCCGCGCCGGTCAAGAAAGGAGTAAAGGCCGGCACTCCTGTTTGCAGCAACAAAAGATTTGGTTCGCTGCTGGCCGCCGCTGTGCGTTGCATCATGCGTATGCATACCCCTCGTGGTGCTGGTGCATGCCAGGCGGCCAGCGGCGGCATGCTTCGCTCCAGGCGTCCATGCGTCACGCCACGATCCTGCCGCACCCGGTCCGTATCCGTATCTTGGATTCACCCTCGCCGAGATATCCCTCGGGGCCAGGGCCAGAGCGCGCGTGGCCGGTCAGCGATCCCGGCCTCCTCGTCTTCGCCTTTTCCGCCCCGCCGTCTCCTGTGCCGCGGCCTCGTCGCCCTCGGCTATATATAGGGGCAGGGTGGCGACGCTCTCCAAAGGCCTTTTCTTTCCCTTTCTCTCCACAGTCCGAGCATAGTAGTCCTAGGTAGAGATGGCGAGCTTCAAGGGCCTTGTCGGCGAGGGGAGCGCGGCGCTGCCGCACGTCCTCGCCGTGGACGACAGCTCGGTCGACCGCGCCGTCATCTCCGGCATCCTCCGGAGCTCCAAGTTCCGCGGTGAGCAATCGACGAGATCACATCCCGTTTCGATCTCTTCTTCTTGTTCTTCTTGTCGTGGATTTGTGACGAGATGTGTGCGTGCATGTGATGTGCAGTGACCGCCGTGGACAGCGGGAAGAGGGCCCTGGAGCTTCTTGGCTCCGTATGTGATCTTCCTCGAACCTTAATTTGTCCCTTTTATTTCGGATATTTTTGTGCTTTTTGCATGTGTCTTACTGTGTGTTCTTGGGCGTCGCAGGAGGCCAATGTGAGCATGATAATCACCGACTACTGGATGCCGGAGATGACGGGCTACGAGCTCCTCAAGAAGGTCAAGGTAATACATCACACGACATTCTTTTATTCCTTGCCAAACTCCATGATAAATCATGCATGTATAGGAATATGAATACTTGTTTGAGATGACGATGGAAATGTGATGGATGCATGCAGGGGTCGTCCAAGCTGAGGGAGATCCCCGTGGTGATCATGTCCTCGGAGAACGTGCCTACAAGGATCAACAGGTCAGTATCTATTCCATGCCATATTCCCTCCCATGCATGCCATATTCTTTCCTATTCGGTGGTAGCAGCTCTAGTAGCATGCATGCAGTTCGTTTTCCTGCTCGTTGACACGTTTCGGCTCCGTCAGGTGCCTGGAGGAGGGAGCCGAGGATTTCCTGCTGAAGCCCGTCCAGCCGTCCGACGTGTCGCGCCTCTGCAGCCGCGTCCTCCGCTGAGCGCCGCCTGGTCCGGTTGCACCGTCGGACGCCCCTGAACCGCACTACATGGCGTGCGGATTCAGCGTTTTGGCCTTCTGGAACATGGACGCATGCGTGGCAGTAGAGTAGTATGATGGCCGTCAGTGTGCATGCAGCCTGTGTTTTGCTTCTGCTAAGTAGGATGTGCCCTGTTTCCCCCTGTTATGTAGCAGTCGACGTATATCCCTCTCAGTGTTCTGTGTTTCAGTCTCGTGGATCAGTGTTCAGTAAAAAAGGAAGTTTGCTTCAAGCTATTGTTTGTAATGGTACATGTTGAAGTTCACTTGTTCTTGCTGAAATTTTTTACTCCATCGTCACAGCGTTGGCCATTTTCATTTGTGCCCTTTGGATGGATTGTTGGGGAGATCGTCGATCAAACTCGGTACTGTCATGGCTCACGTGCGAGCATATTCATACGATGGAAGAGATCTAAATGGCGAATGAAAAGGGTGTCCGTAAGATCGTACATTTGATTGCTACTTTTGGTTCAAAGCTGTACTCTGCTTCTGAGTTATTTGATGCCAAATCTGTGGAAACAGGGCCTTAAGTACCGAGTAGGGAGCACTGCTGTACCGCTGTGCTGTTACGGAAGAGGATCTCCGTAGGATCGTGCATTTGATTGCCAGCATTATTAGTTGCTTCGATCTGTACTCTGTATCCGAGTTACTATTTGATGCCATTCGTGGCAACAGGGCCTCGTTAACGAGCAGGAGTACTAGGGTACCACTGTGACGGCACCTTATCATTTTTATTTTATTTTATTTTTTTGCAGGGGTGACAGCACCTTATCAGGGTATACAAAGCGTGTCAGGATATCCAAAGCGTTCCATAGTTCTCCAGGTTCCATGTTTCAGGCTTAGCGTTGCTAGGCAAGTAACTTTGAAAGTTCAGTCACAATTTTTTCCACTCGCTTGTGCAACGAGGGCTGATTCTGTGTCACAACACGAAGTTCTGGATTAAATGAAACGGTTATTCTCTGATCCTTTGGCTTGGAGGCTTGGAGCCTTGAGCAAAATGTTTAGACACGTCCCTTTGTGTGCATTATCAAAATGGACCTTCATCTGCAGTCCTTTTTTCTATCTCTCCCGGCAGGTCTGCCAGTATGTTACTGTTGACAGAAAGTGATTTACTCGCCAGAGAGTACGCCTGAGATAGCATAACTGCTTCACCTTTATGTTAAAGTGACACAGGCCCATGTCTTTGCCGACTACTGAAAGAGGTTTGAGAGTACACACAAGCGTGCCACTTGGGCCAAAATCATTTTCTCAAAAAAAAAAACTTGGGCCAAAATCAGTATTTTGACTCTTTTGAGAAACTTGAGCAAGATTTGACCCTACTTGTAAAAAAATCTAAATCTCCTACCGTCAGGGTCGATGACACTAGGATATAACTGCCTACTGCCGAGGCCCCTGGCGGTAGGGTTAACGGCAGCCACCGTCATCTGGTGGGTGGGCCTGACGTAGATTAATGTCCTACCGCCAGACATGCATGATTGGAGGGTGATAGGTATGTAAACCTCACTGCCAAAGTGGGTGCCAGTAGGAAGGAGCCCCCCCTCCTAAAAAACCCCACAAACTTGTACTGTATCTAGGGAGGGGGGAAGTTGTGCGTACGCAGTGCACCCTGCCGCCAGCCGTCCTCGTGGTAGGCTATGCAACCCTCCGTCAACGAGCCTGGCGATAGGCGGGTATAGGTATTGACCCCAGACTCTCTCGTGATATGGCCACCAATTAACCTGCAGAAAGATTGGTAAGTAACCATGAAAGTGGCTACGAGAAAACACCAGCAAGTAGTTTACCTAGTGATATGTCAGGTTGTCCAGCTCGTTGGTGAAGGCCTTGTACAATACAGTGGCATTGTCTGTGAAGACTTTAACGATGTCCCAAGAGTATACTACGGTCAAGTATCGAGTATTGTCGCCTTCATTGCCATAATCTGTCCATGGACGCCGTCTAAGTTTCTCAGGATGACCCACCGGCAATCGCTCCCACATCCAAATCGAGAGGGCCCAGGCACATCCACACATACGAACGTAGCTCCAGTCCTCTTACATGCGTCATCCTGCTACAAATGCCAATTAATGATTAGATAACGCAATTCAAAGAAGCATACATACGTCCATAAACGAATATGGAGATAACTTCTTACCGAATGGTATAGGTACGCTAGGTCGGCAGACCCCCAGCTGTACCCTGCGTCCCAGATGGACAGGAAGTCCAGATGCATCCATAGGGCAGTGTTCCCCGAGCAGTCTGGAAACATGACCTCTGTAAGGAGATACCGCAAGTAGGCCCTTACCTACTGCTCCACGGTCCGCGCGTTGGCATCTTGTGGGCATCCGGACTGGTTGGCAAAGAGCCATATTAGAGGTATACCGTATGTTCGATTATCCACCATGTCGTAGGCCTCATGACGGATGGAGGTGGGACAATCACCGATGAGGGTGACAACCCTCTCCCGCCAGTTGTTCCTCCCCACTCGCCCAGTGAGAGCCCGTACCTGGAGCGGTAGGGCTGTGATCATGCCGAAGTCCTCGAGGGTCACTGTCATCTCACCACATGGGAGATGGTAACTATGCCTCTCGGGTCGCCAATGGTCTGCCAAGGCTGTGAGAGCTAAGTGGACGAGCATCTGCGGCGCACGCTTGAACTGAAGCACAAATGGCAGTAGCCCAGCTCTCTTGAAGTACGGCTCGTAGTGGATGTCGTATGCATCTGGCATGCTTTCGTGTGACCCTTCATATGCAATGGTGGTAGCATCTGCCAAAATTTAGATGAAAAATAGTTAGTAACTTATTTTAGCAAAGCCAATTTTTCTGCAAGAACTTGACTATAGTCATTACCGCTCCATTCTCGATAAAACGTGTGCGATGATCGTTGTCGAACGCAGGGTCAAGCATGGTGTACTTAGTGCCGATGTTCGGATTAAGGGTTCTCCTAAAACAGTTGCCAGTTCAAGTTAAATTTTTGACAACAACATTTATTTATCGACATTCATTCTATATGCATATAATCCGCTAAATATAGTACTAACTAAACAAAAAATATAATCAAGTGATATCAACAACATTCAATCATCAAATATCAACATCATTCATTCAACAACATTCATTCATCATCAACATTGAATTATGCATTCTTCATTCTTGATTCTCCATTCATTCGTCAAATATGCATATATGCATATGCAACATTTATCAACATTGGAATGTCCATCATATTCAAATATTCCAAATATAGCAGGGAAGTCTGAGTGTAATTTATCCTTGATCAAAATCCTTTGTGTTGTCCCGATCGGGGGCGCGCAAATGGTTAACTCCTACCAACCTCCTCCCTAGGGGCATGTGAGTAGTACTTTGCTTCGAGGGCTTTTCAATTTTCGCAATAAGTATGTGAGTTCTTTATGACCAATGTGAGTTTGTAGACATAAGCACTCCCACCTATTCATAATTTGCTAGCCTCTTCGGTACTGTGCATTTCCCGTTCTCACCTCGAGAAGTGCTACAAACTTCGTCAATGCATCCAAATCCCATGATATGATATGCTCTATCACACATAAGCCTTATTATATCATTTCTCAATATAGCCACCATACCTACCAATTATGGCATTTCCATAACCATTCCGAGATATATTGCCATGCAACTTTCACCGTTACTATTCACATGACTTGAGTGTTCATTGTCATATTGCTTTGCATGATCATATAGAGCTGACATGATATTTGTGGCACAGCCACCGTTCATCATTGCTATACATGTTACGTTAGATCATTGCACATCCTGATACACTAGGAGAGGCATTCATATAGAGTCATTTTTTTAGTTTATCAAGTTGTAAGTAATTAAAAGTGTGATGACAATTATTAAAGCATTCTCCCAGTGAGGTAAAGAATGATGGAGACTATTGAGTCCACGAAAAAGTGGGGATGATGTTCATGATATTATTATAAAAATGAAAAAATGAGAGAAAAAGAGAGAAGGGGCATGCTACTATCCTTTTTCCACACTTGTGCTTTAAAGTAGCACCATGTTCTTCGTACAGATAGTTCCTTGATTTGTCACTTTCATATACTAGTGTGATTTTTTTACATTATATAATTTGGCTTGTATATTTCGATGACAAGCTTCCTCAAATGCTCGAGGTCTTCATGAGCAAGCAAGTTGGATGCACACCCACTTAGTTTCATATAGAGAGCTTTCATACATTTATAACTCTAGTGCATCCATTGCATGGAAAACCCTACTCCTCGCATTGATATCGATTGTAAGGCCTCTCCACTGCTTAATGATCCGCCGAGCCGATGCGAGACTCTGTCAAACTTTTTTCTTCCCGTACACACCTCTACCATCATTCTTTTTGCCACCCGTAGTGCTAAGTCCATGACTCACGCTCATGTATTGGGTGAGGTTGAAAAATCTGAAGCGAGAAAAACTAAGATACAATTTCTTGGTTTGGCACCGGAGTGCTCGTGATTTATACTTTATGCTAGGAGGACCGAGTTATGCCATGCTTATATTATTAAATGAGTAGGGATAACATTCTTTAGCGTTCTTTTGAAGAGTAATGATTACTTTCTAGCATTCATACATATTATCACTTTTGATATCGAACAAATCATCGCTTCCCAATATTTGTACTGTAAAATAATTACATGATAAGATGTGTTAGGTAGCATTCCACATCAAAATTTATGTTGTTACCTAGTCAAGGATGAGGAATTAAGCTTGGGGATGCTGATACGTCTCCAACGTATCTACAATTTTTTATTACTTCATGCTACTATATTACCAATTTTGTATACTTTATATGGAATTTTATATCCTTTTCTGGAACTAACCTATTAGCCTAGTGCCCAGTGCCAATTTATGTTTATGCCTATTTCTTTGTTTTGCAGAAAAACAATACCAAAGGAAGTCCAAACACGATGAAACTTTACGGTGATTTTTTCTTGACCAGAAGAGACCCTAGAAGGTTCAAGGGAGTATCAAACAATAATTGAGAGAGGCACACGCTCAGGAGGCCTGGCCCCGAGTGGTGCGTCTAGTGAGCTTGTGGGTCCCACATGGCTCTGTTTGAGCTAATTTCAGCATTGTAAATTTCCTAAAATGCAAAAAACCACCAGAGCGAGACCCGAAACAATTATTCTGCTGTTGCAAGCCTCTGTTCTTCATCTAGAGGCCTTTGCCAGTACTCTGCCGGAGAGGGAAACCATTGGGGAGGCCATCTTTATCGACCTTGATGCCTCCATGATGTTGTGTGAGTAGTCCTCACAGGACCTGCGAGCCCATAGTAGTAGCTAGATGACTTTCTCTCTCTCTCTCTTTGATCTTCAATACAGTGATCTCCTTGGAGATCTATTCGATGTAATTCTTCCGGTATGTTTGTTGGGATTCGATGAATTGTGGGTTTATGATCAGATTATTCATTGAAAGTAACTGAGTCTTCTCTGATTTATTATGTGTGATTTTATAGCCTTGTATTTATCTCCAATCTATCTATCTTTTCTGGCCGTCTAGATTGATTTATTTTCAGTGAGAAAGGTATCTGGTAGTAGATTCAATCTTGCGGCGTCCTTACTCTGTGATAGGAGGAATCGCAAGGAACATATTGTATTATTGCTACTAAGGGTAAAACCGCAGGGTTCAAACATATTATGTGGTATTACTTTGTCTATATTATGTCATCATGCTTCAAGCATTACTCTATTTGTTATGAAGTTAATACCTTAAGATGCATGCTGGTGTTAGAATTAATGGGCCTGACCCATTAACAAAATTTGAAATCTCAAATGAGCCCATGTGTAAAATGGCAAGTGGTGGTACTAAAGTTTAGTCCCACCCCAGAAGTTGAAGAAGAGTTGGACCCCTTTATATAGTGGGTTCTCTCCACCACTCTAAGTGGTGTGTTGAGAAGAGAAAGGGAAGACCACATGCACATGCTGGCTCACCTGGCCGGGCCATAGCGTGGCATGGCATGGTGAGGCGAGGCGAGGCGTACGTGCAACATGCGCGTGAATGGTCCACCGAAATCCAGTCCATTGCCTTGCAGGGGCGCAACTTCCTATATACTGCTACCGCCGCGGACAAAGACATACCGAAATTATCTAGGTTTTTGCCTTGTCACACAACTTGTGCCTCCACCGTAGTCTACTCTATTCCGAATGCCGACGTGCATCGGTGTGTGGGAGAGTAGGTCTCTGGAACCGTTCATCTTTGTGATCCTCCACCGGGAGAGGACGGATTAGGTTTTTGGGAAGCGCTCTACATGACTGCTCAACTTCGTCATCACGAGTCGTCTTCCATCCAAGCCAGGTGGTGCTACTCATCGTTGTCAACAACAGATCATCGCCAACATCGTCATCAACACCGCCGCTCCTGCTGCAACAACCAAACAGTACGTCAATCGTGATCTGTTCATGTCTTTCTCTGAAGTTGCTATTTTCTGGGCGATGCTGCTGTACATGATTTTCTGCTCTTCTAGTTTGCTAGATTGTTGCATGTTAGTTTCTGTCTTAGTTATGAATTATTTACTAGAATTGATCATAAACTTGCCTAATATTCCAACAATCCAAAAACCTAAATGCAGGCAATTTCCTGAGTTAACTATGGCTGGATTCATTAATGCACTGAGGCCGGACAAGTTTACCAGTGTGCACTTTAATAGGTGGCAGGTGAAGACCACGCTCTGGCTTACTACTCTGAAAGTGTTCCAAGTTAGTGTTGGTGCTTAGAGGGAATGTCTGACGGAGACCAGAGAAAATTCCAGGAAGCCAATACTATGTTTGTGGGATGCATTCTGAGTGTTCTTGCTGACCGTCTGTGTGATGTGTGCATGCACATAGATGATGGAAAGACACAGTGGGATGCACTGAATGCAAAATTTGGTGCAACAGATGCAGGTAGTGAACTGTACATCATGGAGAGTTTCCATGACTACAAGATGGTGAATAACCGTTTTGTGGTCGAACAAGATCATGAGATACAGTGCATTGTGAAGAAACTTGAACTCCTTAAGTGTGTTCTACCTGACAGATTCGTGGCTGGGTGGATGATTGCAAAGTTGCCTCCTTCATGGAGGAATTTCGCCACAACTCTGAAACATAAGAGACATGAGATATTAGTTGAAAATCTGATTGCATCTCTTAATGTTGAAGATGATGGAAATATGCCCTAGAGGCAAAAATAAAATGCTTATTATTATATTTCCTTAATCATGATAAAGGTTTATTATTCATGCTAGAATTTTATTGACCGGAAACTTAAATACATATGTGGATACATAAACAAATACCGTGTCCCTAGTGAGCCTCTACTAGACTAGCTCATTGATCAAAGATGGTTAAGGTTTCCTAACCATAGACATGAGTTGTCATTTGATAACCGGATCACATCATTAGGAGAATGATGTGATGGACAGGACCCATCCGTTAGCTTAGCATATGATCGTTCAGTTTATTGCTACTGCTTTCTTAGTGTCAAATACATATTCCTTCGACCATGAGATCATGCAACTCCCGGATACCGGAGGAATACCTTGTGTGCTATCAAACGTCAAAACGTAATTGGGTGATCATAAAGATGCTCTACACGTATCTCCGAAGGTGTCTGTTGAGTTGGCGTGAATCGAGATTGGGATTTGGCACTCCGTGTATCGGAGAGGTATCTCTGGGCCCTCTCGGTAATACACATCACAAGAAGCTTGCAAGCAAAGTGACTAAGGAGTTAGTTGCAAGATGATGTATTATGGAACAAGTAAAGAGACTTGCCAGTAACGAGATTGAACTAGGTATAGAGATTCTTACGATCGAATCTCGGGAAAGTAACATACCGATAGACAAAGGGAATTACATATGTTGTCATAAGGTTCGACCGGTAAAGATCTTCGTAGAATATGTAGGAACCAATATGGGCATCCAGGTTCCGCTATTGGTTATTGACCGGACAGGTGTCTCGGTCATGTCTGCATAGTTCTCGAGTCCTTAGGTTCCGCACGCTTAACGTTCCTTGACAATATAGTGTTATATGATTTATATGGTTTGGTGAACTAATGTTGTTCGGAGTCCCGGATGAGATCATGGACATGACGAGGAGCTCCAGAATGGTCCAGAGGTAAAGATTGATATATAGGATGATGATGTTTGGACACCAGAAGAGTTTCGGGAGGTACCGGGTAATCATCAGATCACCGGAAGGGGTTCCAGTAAGCCCCGGGAGGTATATGGGCCATATGGGCCAAGTAAGAGGAGCACACTAGCCCACAAGGGGCCGGCGCACCCCTCCTATGGCAGCCGGCCAAGGGGAGAAAAGGAAGGAGGGGGATTCGACCTCCCCCTGCCTTCCTCTCCTTCCCCTTCCTTTCCCCCTCGGGCAAATATGGTAAGGGGCGGCTAGGGAAGACGCCCAAGGAGGATTTGGCCTCCCTTGGGGGCACCTCCTGGCTGCCTTATATATATATATATATATATAGGGAAGGGGGCACCACACAAGACCACGACAATATCTTAGCCGTGTGCGGAGCCCCTCTCCACAATTTCGTCCCTCGGTCATATTTTCGTAGTCCTTAGACGAAGCCCTGCGGAGATAGCATAACCACTACTGTCACCACGCCATCGTGCTGCCAGAACTCACCTACCACTTCGCCCGTCTTGCTGGAACAAGAAGGCGAGGACGTCACCGAGCTGAACGTGTGCTGAACGCAGAGGTATCGTACGTTCGGTACTTGATCGGTTGGATCACGAAGAAGTTCGACTACATCAACCGCCTTAATAAACGCTTCCGCTTACTATCTACGAGGGTACGTAGACACACTCTCCCCTCTCGTTGCTATGCATCTCCATGGATATATCTTGCGTGTGCATAGAATTTTTTTTGTTTTCCATGCAACGTTCCCCAACAGTGGCATCCGAGCTAGGTCTATGTGTAGATGATATGCGTGAGAAGAACAGAAAGAGTTGTGGGTAGTGATAGTCGTACTACTTACCACCAACATCTTATTTTGATTCGGCGGTATTGTGGGATCAAGCGGACCGGACCAACCTTACATGTCCACGCACATGAGACCGGTTCCACCGACTGACATGCAACTTGTTTTTGCATAAAGGTGGTTGGCGGGTGTCTATTTCTCCTACTTTAGTTGAATCAAATTTGACTACGGCCGGTCCTTGAAGAAGGTTAAAACAACAAACTTGATAATCACTGTTTCAGTTTTTCGTAGTTAAGAACGGTTCTTGCTAGAAACCCGTAGCAACCACGTAAAACTTGCAACAACAAAGTAGAGGACGTCTAACTTGTTTTTGCATGTCATGTTGTGATGTGATATACATTGTTGTATGAGATGATCATGTTTTGTAATATCGACTACCGGCAGGAGCCTTAGGGTTGTCTCTTAATTATTGTATGAAATGCAAACACCATGTAAATTTCTTTATTTTATCGCTATGAGTTAGCAATAGTTGTAGAAGCAATAGTTGGCAAGACAACCCCGACGGAACGATGGAGATCAAGGTGTCGAGCCGGTGACAATGGAGATCATGACGATGCTTTGGAGATGGAGATAAAAAACACAAGATGATGATGGCCATATCATGTCACATATTTTGATTGCATGTGATGTTTATCGTTTATGCATCTTATTTTGCTTAGAACGGCGGTAGCATTATAAGATGATCCCTTCACTAAATTTCAAGATAAAGGTGTTCTCCTTGAGTATGCACCATAGCCAAAGTTTGTCATTTCGAAGCACCCCAAGATGATCGGGTGTGATAGACTCTACGTTCACATAGAATGGGTGTTAGACGGTTTGCACATGCTGAATACTTGGGTTAAACTTGACGAGCCTAGTATGTATAGACATGGTCTCGGAACATTGGAGGCCGAAAGGTTGAACGTGAGTCATATAGTAGATATGATCAACATAGAGATGTTCACCATTGATGACTACCCAATCTCACGTGATGATCGGACATGGGTTAGTTGATTTGGATCATGTATCACTTAGATAACTTAAGGGATGTTTATTCAAGTGGGAGTTCATTAGTAATTTGATTAGTTGAACCAAGGTTTATATGAACATAGTCAAAATCTCTTTGCAAATAATGTTCAATAGCTCGTGATGTAGCTTCCCATTTTTTTGATACGTTCCTAGAGAAAACTAAGTTGAAAGATGATGGTAGCAACTACACGGACTGGGTCTGTAATTTGAGGATTATCCTCATTGCTGCACAGAAGATTTACGTCCTTGATGCATCGCTCGGTGACATACCTACTGCAGGAGCTACTGCAGATGTTATGAACGTCTGACAGACTCGATCTGATGACTACTCAATAGTTCAGTGTGCCATGCTTTATGGCTTAGAACCGGGACTTCAAAGATGTTTTGAACATCATGGAGCATATGAGATGTTCCCATAGTTGAAGTTGATATTTCAAGCTAATGCCTTGATACGTCTCCAACGTATCTATAATTTTTGATTGTTCCATGTTGTTATATTATCATTCTTGGATGTTTTATAATCATTTTATAGTCATTTTATATCATTTTTAGTACTAACTCATTGACATAGTGCCAAGTGCCAGTTGCTATTTTTGCATGTTTTTTACATCGCAGGAAATCAATACCAAACGAAGTCCAAACGCAGCAAAACTTTTTGTGGATTTTTTATGGACCAGAAGACATCCAATGGGCCGGAGAAGCGCCTGGGGTGCTACAAGGGGAGCACAACCCACGTATCTATAATTTTTTATTGTTCCATGCTGTTATATTATCATTCTTGGATGTTTTATAGTCATTTTATAGACATTTTATATCATTTTTTGGTACTAACCTATTGACATAGTGCTAAGTGCGAGTTGCTGTTTTTGCATGTTTTTTACATCGCAGGAAATCAATACCAAACGGAGTCCAAACGCAGCAAAAAATTTATGGATTTTTGATGGACAAGAAGACATCCAGTGGGCCAGAGAAGCACCTGGGGCGTGCTCCGAGGGGAGCACAATCCACCAGGGAGCGCCTGGAGGCCCAGGCGCGCCCTAGTGGGTTGTGCCCACCTCGGGTGCCCCCCTAGACCGCCTCTTTACTCTATAAATAACCCAATATTCCAGAAACCCTTGGGGAGTCGACAAAAATCAATTCGAGCAGCTGCAAGTTCCAGAAACCACAGATCCAATCTAGGCACCATCACGGAGGGGTTCATCATGTCCATTGGTGCCTCTTCGATGATCCGTGAGTAGTTCTTTGTAGACCTACGGATCCGTAGTTAGTAGCTATATGGCTTCCTCTCTCTCGTTCTTCGCTTCTCAATCTTTTGCTAGCCTTCATTTTGCACCAAGTATGATCAGTACTTGTGCATCCAAAATCCTTTAAACCAGTTTTGCCACATGAGTCGACAATACCTACCTATATGGAGTATTCTTTTGCCGTTCTAAGCAAATTTGTATGTGCCATCTCTAATTTTCAAAATAAATTTCTCTTTTGTGTGCTCGTACCGCCCATGAGGCGGTGAGGGGTGGCCGATATTTTCCATGCTAGATATGTTATTCTCACAATAGTGTTTATTTACTTGTCATTGCATGAGAGTAAGGCAAAGGTATTAGGGATGCCCAGTCCCGAAATGAAAAATGAATTTACTTTATGTTGTCAAATAATAAATTCCTTGGAAAGTGTTGGTATGGAAGGCACCCGTGGATACGGTTAGCCATGGAAAGTGAAAGTATGGTGGAAAAAGGAATAAACTTTACTTTTTTGTTTGGGAACCGCCTATGATATATCTAGCATGGAAGGTGTGGGGAACTCTAAGTCGTTTTTGTTGGTGGGAAAAGCATGCCTCCCAAAATGTTTTTATCTCTAAGTTTTTCGCTATGAGCTCTGGCACCTCTACAAATCCCTACTTCCCTCCGCGAAGGGCCTTTCTTTTACTTTATGCAATTTTTATTTTTAATTTTGAGTCTCCATCTTCTCTCATAAAGCACCAACTAGGGGGCACTATGATCGTACTTGAGCATTGGGTGTAGCTAATATGCGAGTGTGTTTCATGAATGGATCAATGTTTGAATATGATGGGCTAGGGATAACTTGTTTTAGCGTTGATATTTTGAAAGATATGGTTAGTTTTTGATATGCTTGAGTATTTAAGTCTCATGTCAAAAGTAGACTATTGCTTTGAACCATATAAAAGTCCAAATGTCCATGCTATAAAGAAAAGAATATGAGATGACATGTTAGGCAACATTCCACATCAAAATTTCTATTTTTATCATTTACCTACTCGAGGACGAGTAGGAATTAAGCTTGGGGATGCTGATACGTCTCCAACGTAGCTATAATTTTTTATTGTTCCATGCTGTTATATTATCATTCTTGGATGTTTTATAGTCATTTTATATCATTTTTTGGTACTAACCTATTGACATAGTGCTAAGTGCGAGTTGCTGTTTTTGCATGTTTTTTACATCGCAGGAAATCAATACCAAACGGAGTCCAAACGCAGCAAAAAATTTATGGATTTTTGATGGACAAGAAGACATCCAGTGGGCCAGAGAAGCGCCTGGGGCGTGCTCCGAGGGGAGCACAACCCACCAGGGAGCGCCTGGAGGCCCATGCGCGCCCTGGTGGGTTGTGCCCACCTCGGGTGCCCCCGGACTGCCTCTTTACTCTATAAATACCCCAATATTCCAGAAACCCTAGGGGAGTCGACGAAAATCAATTCCAGCTGCCGCAAGTTCCAGAAACCACAGATCCAATCTAGACACCATCACGGAGGGGTTCATCATGTCCATTGGTGCCTCTCCGATGATGCGTGAGTAGTTCTTTGTAGACCTACGGGCCATAGTTAGTAGCTAGATGGCTTCCTCTCCCTCGTTTGATTCTCAATACAATAGTCTCTTGGAGATCCATATGATGTAACCCTTTTTTGCGGTGTGTTTGTTGGGATCGGATGAACTTTGAGTTTATGATCAGACCTATCTTTTTATCAATGAAAATTATTTGAGTCTTCTTTGATCTCTTATATGCATGATTGCTTATAGCCTCATATTTTTTCTCTGATATTTGGGTTTTATTTGGCCAACTTGATCTATTTATCTTGCAATGGGAAGAGGTGCTTTGTGATGGGTTTGATCTTACGCTGCTTGAACCCAGTGACAGAAGGGGAACCGACACGTATGTATCGTTGCTATTAAGGATAACAAGATGGGGTCTATTTCTACATAAATAGATCTTGTCTACATCATGTCATCGTTCTTATTGCATTACCCCGTTTCTCCATGAACTTAATACACTAGATGCATGCTGGATAGCGGTCGATGTGTGGAGTAATAGTAGTAGATGCAGGCAGTAGTTGGTCTACTAATCTTGGACGTGATGCCTATATAATGATAATTGCTTGGATATCATCATGATTATTTGAATTTCTATCAATTGCCCAACAATAATTTGTTCACCCACCGTTTGCTATTTTTCTCGAGAGAAGCCACTAGTGAAACCTACGGCCCCCGGGTCTCTTCTTTATTATATTTGCCTTTGCGATATATTTTCCTTTGCTTTTATTTTCAGATCTATTAAACCAAAAATACAGAAATACCTTGCTGCACTTTATTTTATTTGGCGTTCGATCTATCAATATTTACAACTCTCTCGCGTCAGTTTGCCAATTTTTGGCGCCGTTACCCGAAAGGTATTGACAACCCCTTTAATACGTCGGGTTGCGAGTATTTGTTATTTGTGTGCAGGTGTTGTTTACGTAGTGTTGCTTGGTTTTCCTACTGGTTTGATAACCTTGGTCTCATCACCGAGGTAAATACCTACCGTCGCTGTGCTGCATCATCCTTCCTCTTTGGGGAAATACCGACGTAGTTCTAGCAGACATCATGCCTGCGTTGAGTGATATGAAGTCTCTAACAAGTTATATAGCTACAAGATGGAGGAGAATAGTTCTGTTAGTGAACACATACTCAAAATGTCTGGGTATCATAACCACTTCACTCAGCTGGGAATTGATCTTCTAGTTGAGAGTGTTATTGGCAGAGTTCTTCAGTCATTGCCACCAAGCTACAAAGGCTTCATGATGAACTATAGTATGCAAGGGATGACGAAAATGATTTGTGAGCTCTTCTCAGTGCTTAAGGCGGCGGAGGTAGAAATCAAGAAGGAGCATCAAGTATTGATGGTTAACAAGACCATTAGTTTCAAGAAAAAGGGCGAAGGAAAGAAAGGGAACTTCAAGAAGAATTGCAAGCAAGTAGCCACTCCCGTGAAGAAGCCCAAAACTGGACCCAATCCTGAAACTGAATGCTTCTACTTCAAAGGGAGTGGTCACTAGAAGCGGAACTTCCCCAAATACTTGGCGGATAAGAAGGATGGCAAAGTGAACTAAGGTATATTTGATATACATGTTATTGATGTGTACCTTACTAATGCTCGTATTAGCGCTTGGGTATTTGATACAATTCGGTTGCTCATATTTGTAACTCAAAACAGGAGCTACGGCCGAGGTGACGATGCACGTCAAGAATGGTTCCAAGGTCGATATGATCGCCGTCGGCATGCTATCTCTACATCTACCCTCGAGATTAGTTTTAGACCTCAATAATTGTTATTTGATGCCAACGTTGAGCATGAACATTATATTTGGATCTTGTTTATTGCGAGACGGTTATTCATTTAAATCTGAGAATAATGGTTGTTCTATTTATATGAGTAATATATTTTATGGTCATGCACCCTTGATGAATGGTCTATTCTTGTTGAATCTCAATCGTGGTGATACACATATTCATAATATTGATGCCAAAAGATGTGAAGTTGATAATGATAGCGCAACATACTTGTGGCACTGCCGTTTAGGTCATATTGGTGTAAAGCACATGAAGAAACTCCATACGGATGGACTTTTGGAATCACTTGATTATGAATCATTTGATACTTTCGAATCATGCCTCATGGGCAAGATGACTAAGCTCCATTCTCCAGAACAATGGAGCGAGCTAATGACTTATTGGAAATAATACATACCGATGTATGCAGTCCGATGAGTGTTGAAGCACGCGGCGGGTATCGTTATTTTCTGACGTTCACAGATGATTTGAGTAGGTATGGATATATCTACTTGATGAACCACAAGTCTAAAACATTTGAAAAGTTCAAGGAATTTCAGAGTGAAGTGGATAATCATCATAAAAAGAAAATAAAGTTTCTACGATCTGATTGCGGAGGCAAATATTTGAGTTACGAGTTTGCCCTTCATTTAAAACAGTGTGGAATCGTTTCACAACTCATGCCACCTGGAGCACCACAATGTGATGGTGTGTCCGAATGTCGAAATGGTACTTTATTAGATATGGTGCGTTCTATGATGTCTCTTACTGATTTACCACTATCCTTTTGGGGTATGCATTAGAGACAGCCGCATTCACGTTAAATAGGGCACAGTCTAAATCCATTGAGACGACACCGTATGAACTATGGTTCAGCAAGAAACCTAAGCTGTTGTTTCTTAAAGTTTGGGGATGCATGATACGTCTCCAACGTATCTATAATTTTTTATTGTTCCATGCTATTATATTATCTGTTTTGAATGTTTTATATGCATTGATATGCTATTTTATATGATTTTTAGGACTAACCTATTAACCTAGAGTCCAGTGCCAGTTTCTATTTTTTCCTTGTTTTAGAATTTCGCAGAAAAGGAATACCAAAATGGATTCCAAACGGAATAAAACTTTCACGATGATCTTTCTTGGACCAGAAGACACCCAGGAGACTTGGAGTGCAAGTTCGAAGAGCCACGAGGCGGCCACAAGTGTGGAGGGCGCGCCCCCCAACCTTGTGGGCCCCTCGGTGGCCTCCTGACCTAGATCTTCCTCCTATATATACTCTTATACCCTGGAAACTTCCAGGGGAGCTAAGAAACCACTTTTCCACCGCCGCAACCTTCTGTACCCATGAGATCCCATCTTGGGGCCTTTTCTGGCATCCCGCTGGAGGGGGATTCGATCACGGAGGGCGTCTACATCAACACCATTGCCTCTTCGATTAAGCGTGATTAGTTTACCTCAGACCTATGGGTCCATAGCTAGTAGCTAGATGGATTCTTCTCTCTCTTCGATTCTCAATACTATGTTCTCCTCGATGTTCTTGGAGATCTATTCGATGTAATACTCTTTTGCGGTGTGTTTGCCGAGATCCGATGAATTGTAGATTTATGATCAGCTTATCTATGAATATTATTTGAATCTCCTCTGAATTGTTATATGCATGATTTGATATATTTGCAAGTCTCTTCGAACTATCGATTTGGTTTGGCCAACTAGATTGGTTTTTCTTGCAATGGGAGAAGTGCTTAGCTTTGGGTTCAATCTTGCGGTGTCCTTTCCCAGTGACAGTAGGGGTAGCAAGGCATGTATTGTATTGTTTCCATCAAGGATAACAAGATGGGGTTTTCATCATATTGCTTGAGTTAATCCCACTACATCATGCCATCTTACATAATGCGTTACTCTGTTCTTATGAACTTAATATTCTAGATGCAGGCAGGAGTCGGTCGATGTGTAGAGTAATACTAGTAGATGCATAATCGTTTCGGTCTACTTGACACGGACGTGATGCCTATATTCATGATTGTCGGTGTCAAAACCGGCGGATCTTGGGTAGGGGGTCTCGAACTGTGCGTCTAGGCCGGATGGTAATAGGAGGCAAGGGACACGAAGTTTTACCCAGGTTCGGGCCCTCTCGATGGAGGTAAAACCCTACGTCCTGCTTGATTAATATTGATGATATGGGTAGTACAAGAGTTGATCTACCACGAGACCGAGGAGGCTAAACCCTAGAAGCTAGCCTATGGTATGATTATTGTTGTCTATGTTGTCCTACGGACTAAAACCCTCCGGTTTATATAGACACCGTATAGGGTTAGGGTTACATAGAGTCGGTTACAATGGTAGGAGATCTACAAATCCGTATCGCTAAGCTTGCCTTCCACGCCAAGGAAAGTCCCTCCCGGACACGGGACGAAGTCTTCAATCTTGTATCTTCATAGTCCAAGAGTCCGGCTGAAGGTATAGTACGGCTATTTGAACACCCCCTAATCCAGGACTCCCTCAGTAGCCCTGAACCAGGCTTCAATGACGACGAGTCCGGTGCGCAGATTGTCTTCGCATTGCAAGGCGGGTTCCTCCTCCAATTACTTCGTAGAAGATTTTGAACACAAAGATAGTGTCCGGCTCTGCAAAATAAGTTTCCACATATTGCCATAGAGAGAATAATATTTACACCAATCTAATCTGCTGACGTATTCCGTAGCGTGACACACCACGGCGAAGCCTTTATCAGAGTCGTTTCATTATCCCACCTCAGCGCGTTATGCGAGGCGGTTTCCTTGGCACGTCTTGTTAAAGCAGAGATCGTGTCCCCTTATCCCGGGATTCTCATCAATACGGGCGTGGGTAACCCAACCGCGCCATTGATTACGGCGCTTGGAGATAAGCGAGTTTTACCAGGCTGGTGGGGACATGTAGTTGCGTCCACCCATATAAGGGGATAAAGATCCACCTTTTACCTACGCCTTCTTCCTCCTTCGCCTATCCATTCTTGCGCACTCGAGCTCCAGCGCCCAAGTCCGCACTCCCCACCTCAACCTTCTCCAGCCATGTCCGGAGCAGGAGGCAAGTGGATGGTCTCCTCCGTCACGGAGGGACATATCAAAAAGCTGAGGAAGGCCGGATACCTGTCTAACGACATCGCGTACCGGCTTCCTGAAAAGGGGAAGCTCATCCCCACCCCTAGGCCCCATGAGAGGGTGGTGTTCCTCCCCCACTTCCTCCGCGGACTGGGCTTCCCTCTCCACCAATTCGTCCCGGGGCTCATGTTCTACTACGGCCTGGATTTCCACGATCTGGCCCCGAACTTCGTCCTCAACATCTCGGCGTTTATCGTCGTGTGCGAGGCCTTCCTCCGCATCCGCCCCCATTTCAGCCTATGGGTCAAGACTTTCAACGTCAAGCCGAAGGTGGTGCGCGGAAACCAGGTGGAGTGCGGAGGCGCCATGGTGGGCAAGATGGCCAACGTCCTATGGCTTGAGGGCTCCTTTGTGGAGACCCTGAAGGGGTGGCAATCGGGGTGGTTTTACATCACCAAGCCGCGCGACGCCAAATGGGTCGCACCCCCCGAGTTTCGATCCGGACCCCCTATGCGGCTCACCTCTTGGAAGGAGACGGGCCTGTCTTGGGGTAAAAAAGGAGAGCTGACCGGACTCCAAACATGCATCCAAACCCTGGCGGACAAGAAGCTCAAACTTGTCAACGTAGTCCAGGTTATGCTCATCCGCTTGATCCTCCCGTGTCAACAATGGGCTTTCAACCTGTGGGAGTTCGACCCGGCACGGCACCAAACTCTGAGCAGGCTCTTCGATACGACGTACGAAGATGCCTGGAAGGTGCTTTTCAAAGGCGCCGAGGCTCCCGCATCCGCTACCGAGGATTGCGGATTCAGTGCGCAGCGTCACGCTCTCGCGGTAAGCTGTTTTTTTCCTTTTACAGGGTATCAGTTTTTTATAGTTTGACTCCATGCGGGATCTAAGCTCCCTTACCTTTGATAGGATTGGCAGGTGACGTCCGGACAGATCAACTGTCCGGCTCCTTTGCCCGAAGGC
The DNA here is from genome assembly GCF_003073215.2 of Triticum urartu. Taxonomy (NCBI): domain Eukaryota; kingdom Viridiplantae; phylum Streptophyta; class Magnoliopsida; order Poales; family Poaceae; genus Triticum; species Triticum urartu. Next base: position 600,918,157 of record NC_053023.1, on the reverse strand, counting down.
CCAGCGGACGCTCGCTTGGCGAAGCTGCTGGTTCCGGCACCCTATGTGGTGCCAGAGAAGAAGGCCGCGAAAAAGGCCGCAGGGACTCGAAAGAGTGCCCGGCGCCAGGAGGTGTCGGATCCATCATCCGATGGCTCCGAGGCGCATTCCTCCCGTGAAGACGAGGAGGAAGAAGAGGAGAACTCTCCCCCTCCAGCGGGAGGAGAGAAGAAAAGGAAGGCCGCCCTCTCTGGGGAGGCCGGAGGGTCCAAGAAGGGGAAAACCCTTCCTCCGGACTACTCCACCGACGCCGACGGCGGAGAGGAGTGGCAGCCCAGGGCCAAGCCCCTGGCAAAATCGTAAGTATCCGGATACCAGAGTAATTCATAGTATTCGTTTATTGCACATCTTTCCCTTATGTCTAATATGTTTATGCAGCCCACCCAAAGACCGGCTCGACGCGTCGTCGAGCGGCTCACTGGACTCGTTGGATGTGAACTTGCTTCCGATGGCTTCCTCCCCCCGCCCTACGGACGACACCGAAGTGTTGTCCCAACAGGTTCCAAGCCGGGAGGAGGTGGTCCTGGAGGCGCCGCAAGGCGACCTCCCGGACTCCAGGAGTAAAGGGGATGAAACCCCCCAGGCTCCAAGTCTAGCTCTAGGCCGGACACCGCTCCGGAACCTTCAAAGGTTCCAGAGTCCGGCGGGGGACCTCCTTCCAAGAGGAGCAAGTCCACCGTGCCGGCGGCCCCCATCCAACCGGAGGCGCCGGACAATATGTTGGAGGCGCTCCAACGCGCCTCCATCGACGAGGAGCACCGCACTATTATGAGTGCGGTGGTCCATAAGGTTCAGTCCGCCAAGAGCGGACTGACTGAAGCTTGTACTAGCCTTTTGACAGGCTTTGAGGTAATTAAAGAATGTGTAAATAATAGTACCGCATAGACAGTAGCCCCTGATGCTCTGTTTGGCATTCGGGAAGAAAAGCCGAATAGAGGATCAAATAGAATTCGCGGGAGTCTAACAAAAATGAGTCAATGTGCATATGCAGGCTTCCCTGCTTGCGTCCGCCGCACTGACTGCGGAAGTGGATACGCTAAAGTAGAACCTCGAGCGGTCCGAGCAAGAGCTCGGGCGTGCCAAGAAGCAGCTCGAGGACAATGAAGGTAAGAAATACCTTGTTTTTAAATATATATAAAAATGTGCAATTGCAAAGACTGACAGGATTATCGTGGCTATTTTTAGGGGCCACGTCTGAAGTGGCGACCCTTAAGCAAGCGCTGGTCGAGGCCGAGAAGAGGGCGGCCTCGGAGCGCACTGAGCGGGAGAAGTATGAGGCTGAGGTTGGCAAGGTGCGGCAAGAGCTCCAGGCTCTCATGGAAAAACATGAGAGTTTGGAGCTTGACTCAAAGACGCGAGCGTCCGAGCTCGCGGTGGCTATTGAAAATGCCAAGTCTGCCAAGGCCGAATCCCAGAAGACCCTCCAGGAGTTGGATGAGGTGAAGAAGATAGCGGCGGGTAAGGCATTCTTTATGCAAAGCAAACACATAAACGTGAGTTACTTGTTACTTACCCAAATCCGGAGCTCTCCAGGAGCATTCGCAGATCTTCCCCGGAGTGTGTCCGATGCCGCCGCATTCTATCGAGCCAAGGAGGGCAGCTCGACAGAGAAGGTGTTCTGGTCTCAGTATGCTGAGGCCGGACACCCTGTGCCCCTGAGCGACCAGCTGAAGCAGCTGGTCGAGCTCCACAAGGCGGCCGAACAGGCCATGAAGGGCCTCATTGTTCGGCTGTGGCCTGGAGGGGCTCTGCCTGGGAGCTATTTCGGGCTGGTGCGGCGGTTGGTGGAGGCCTGTCCAAGGCTCGAAGTCATCAAGCGCTCCATCTGCATTGAAGGTGCCCGTAGGGCCCTTGCCCGTGCTAAGGTGCACTGGGGCAAGCTGGATGCTGAGAAGCTGGTGAAGGACGGGCCACTGCCGGGGAAAGAGCATCGCAAGCCCGAGAATTACTATAAGGATGTTCTGAAGCGTGCCCGCCTTGTGGCGGATGAATGTTCTAGGGATGTAATTTTTGAGTGAAACTTGCTCGTTTTGTCCTGTGCACTGAAAACTTGTTTATATGCGCTAAGCAATGCTGTTGGAATTTAAAATATTACCTTCTGTGCGGCTATTTATCAATTCTGAGAGATGGCGAGTCGTCGGCTTCTGACCCCGTGCCGCTAGTGCTGGGGTGTTCGGGGATAAACCTGAGTGCTCTTTTTCCCATGTTTGGGTCCTTCGAGGGAGGCGCTCAGCCCAACGAACGAGGCAATCAGACTATAATGCGTGAACACTCTCACTTAGCCATAGAATTCTATAATTTTAAATTTCGGAGAAGCCCCTGGTATTCGAAAGACTGAGTTCGGGGCGCTATCCACGCCTTGGCTGGACAGAGCCGGCTCCTCGCCCTAAGCGGCATAAGTCTTTAGGGACTCGAAAAACCTCTCGAACAGCGACCAGCTCTCGCTTCATCATGACAGTCAGTTTTAGCTTTCTCCACTGAGGTGCTCGACCCAGCTCAACTGGGGCACAATCGCAGTGGTTCTCCTAGTGCTACCTTAGCTGATATAAGGCACCAAAACATAGGAGCCGGGCAAACCCAACTATTGACCAAAGACATGATTCGGAGCCGATGCATATAATGCTATAAGTTCGGGGTGCCGCACTTGTTAAAGTGTTCGGACTTCTCACACCATATTGAGGGGTACTAAAGCCCCTGGCGTATTTTGGCCATACCAACGTGTACGGGTGCAACATGTCATTTAAGGAACATATATAAAGAAAAAAAAAGGTAATGTAAAATAGACGAAAGCTATGCATTGTTTATTAAAAAGGGGCTGCGATCAAAGCAGAATGATACAAATAATGCGATAAGTGGAAGGTTGGACTAGTTAACATGTCCGTTCCAGGGGCAAGCTGCGGAATAGTATGCGGAACAGCTATACTGCTCGTGATAGAGACCGCCTGGGAGTTCCGTAATGCGGCGTGGCTTGTGTGCTTCCCTGGTTCTTGCATTGTTTGTGCGGCAATTGAACTGCCGAACAGGCCTTCCGAAAGATGGAGTCTTGAAAGTAAGAGAAAATTAAAAGATCGGCAGCCCCTGGTACGGTTTAAGCCGTGTTTTGGGCGTGCCGTGATGGTGCCCCTCCCCCATGGTATCTCTAGAGCGTAGTTATGTACGCGAAGTACTGACGTTGCCTTTTTGTGAGGGTTGGGGTTGGGGCCGCATTGGTACACCTGCTCGGATCGTGCCAGGCGGTCTTGTTGTAGGTTACTCCGGGCGCGCTTGACGGTGTCCGGTCGTTTAGTGGCCGGACTGGAGAACTGTCTGGAGAGGCTGCTTTGTACTTCCGCTGCAAGGGCCGCCGTGTGCTCCTCCGTTCGGAGGGAGCGTTCAGTGTTTCCATTGACCGTAATTACTCCTCGAGGGCCTGGCATCTTGAGCTTAAGGTATGCGTAGTGCGGTACTGCATTGAACTTAGCGAATGCGGTTCGCCCGAGTAGTGCGTGATAACCACTGCGAAACGGGACTATGTCGAAGATTAACTCCTCGCTTCGGAAATTATCCGGAGATCCGAAGACCACTTCAAGTGTGACTGAGCCTGTATAGTTGGCCTCTACACCTGGTATTACGCCTTTGAAGGACATTTTGGTGGGCTTAATCCTCGAGGGATCTATGCCCATTTTCCGCACTGTATCCTGGTAAAGCAGGTTCAGGCTGCCGCCGCCGTCCATAAGGACTCTAGTGAGATGAAATCCGTCAATGATTGGATCTAGAACCAATGCGGCAAATCCACCATGACGGATGCTAGTGGGATGGTCCCTTCGATCAAAGGTGATCGGGCAGGAGGACCAGGGGTTGAACTTTGGGGCGATTGGCTCTACCGCGTATACGTCCCTTAACGTGCACTTCCGCTCCCTTTTGGGGACGTGGGTTACGTATATCATGTTCACCGTCCGCACTTGTGGGGGAAAACCCTTCTGTCCACTGTTGTTTGGCGGCCGGGGCTCCTCGTCGTCATCGCTATGCAGCCCCTTGTCTTCATTTTCGGCGTTTAACTTGCCTGCCTGCTTGAACACCCAACAATCCCTGTTGGTGTGATTGGCCGGCTTTTTGGGGGGTGCCATGTATCTGGCACAAGCGGTCGAGTATTCGGTCCAAACTGGACAGGCCCCTAGGATTCCTTTTGAATGGCTTTTTCCGCTGACCGGATTTAGAGCCTCTAAATCCGGCATTAACTGCCGTATCCTCAGCGTTATCGCCGTTAATGCGGCGCTTCTGCTTGTTGCGACGTGACCTGCCACTACTGTCCCTGGTGTCCAAATTACCAGGGTTCTTGGTCATATTGTTGCTACGAGCAAGCCAGCTGTCTTCTCCCGCGCAAAAGCGGGTCATGAGTGTCGTGAGTGCTGCCATAGATTTTGGCTTTTCCTGTCCAAGGTGCCGGGCCAGCCACTCGTCACGGATATTGTGCTTGAAGCCTGCTAGGGCCTCAGCGTCCAGACAGTCGACTATTTGATTTTTCTTTGTTAGGAACTGTGTCCAGAATTGCCTGGCCGATTCCTCTGGCTGCTGAATTACGTGACTTAGGTCATCGGCGTCTGGGGGTCGCACATAAGTGCCCTGGAAATTGTCGAGGAATGCGGCTTCCAGGTCCTCCCAACAACTGATTGATCCTGTTGGCAAGCTGTTGAGCCAATGCCGAGCTGGTCCTTTAAGCTTGAGTGGGAGGTATTTGATGGCGTGGAAATCATCACTGCGGGCCATGTGGATATGAAGGAGATAATCCTCAATCCATACCGCAGGATCTGTTGTGCCGTCATATGATTCGATGTTTACTGGTTTGAATCCCTCGGGGATTTGATGATCCATTATTTCATCTGTAAAGCATAGTGGGTGTGCGGCACCTCTGTACTGGGCTATATCATGACGTAGCTCCAATGAGCTTTGTCTACTATGTTCGGCCCTGCCGAATTTGTGGCCGGCGTGACGGTTACCGTCTCGAGCCGTGGGGCACCCACGCGATCCGTAGATCGATCTTGTTTGCCTTGCCTTGTCCTCCAACATGTCTCGTAAGTCCGGCACATATTCCCGTGCCTTGGTACGGGGTGCGGCTTGAGTGGAGGGCCGTGAGGCCTCTCTGTCACGGCCACGAGGTGGCCGGTCGGCCGCATCAACTGCTTCCTCCTCTAATCGGGGTAGTAACCTGCGCTTTGGGTAGCTCTTGGAGGGGCGTTCGAGTTTATGCTCTTCGGGCGCAAGGACTTCAGTCCATCTGTCGACTAGCAAATCTTGATCAGCTCTAAGCTGTTGCTGTTTTTTGTTGATGCTTCTTGCCATGGCCATAAGCCTGCGTTGAAAACGCTCTTGCTCGACGGGATCCTCTGGCACGACGAATTCGTCGTCGTCGAGGCTTGCCTCGTCTTTGGAGGGAGGCATATAATTATCGTCCTCGACCTCTCTGTTTGCCGCTCTCTCATGAGGGCTGGTTTCTCCATCCTCCTATGCTAAATCTTGCTGGAGGGGGTTTTCTTCGGCACTTTCCGGAGTATTATTGTCTCCCGTGCTGGAATCACTGTATTTGTTTTGGTGACATTTTGAGCTGCGCCGCTGACGCTGGCGCTTAGGCTGTTTCTTGGAGGGGTCATCCTCCGCTGTTCCATCGCCATCTCCCTCTTTTGGGGTGTCCACCATATATATGTCATATGACGAGGTGGCTTTCCAGGGCCTAGTAGGCGCTGGTTCTTCATCATCTCCTTCACCGGCGTCCATACCGTCGATGTCTTCGGAGTCGAAGTCGAGCATGTCGGTTAAATCGTCGACAGTGGCTACTAAGTGGGTTGTGGGTGGGCTTTAAATTTCTTCATCGTCCGTACCCCAACCTTGCTGACCGCAGTCCGGCTAGGGCTCTCCTGATAAAGAGAGAGACTTCAGGGTCTTCAGGATATCGCCGAAAGGCGAGTGCTGAAAGATGTCTGTGGCAGTAAACTCCATGATCAGAGCCCAATCGGATTCGATTGGCAGGGGCGTGGAGGGTTCGGAGTCTGGAGAGGAGTCTGGCTCCTTGGAGTCACGAGTCTCGCAGAGTACGGGGCTGGTGTTCGGCTCAATCGCCGTTGGGATCGCAGCCTCGAGGTGGCATCCAACCGCCCATCCTCGATCGACGTAGTTGGCTCTGAATTAAGGGTCGAAGCTGATGCGGGTGCGGCCTTCAGGGCACTGTTCGGCGGCAGAGCTAGATCATGCTCGTCGGGACAGTGCGGCGCGCTCGGCAATGGCTCGAATCCATCGAAGATCAAGTCCCCGCGGATGTCAGCCGTGTAGTTTAAACTTCCAAATCCGACCTGATGGCCAGGGGCGTAGCTTTCGATATGCTCCAGAGGGCCAAGTGAATTGGCCCGCAGTGCGAAGCCGCCGAAGACGAAGATCTGTCTGGGGAGGAAGGTCTCACCCTGGACTACATCGCTATTGATGATCGTAGGAGCCATCGAGCCTGACGGCGACGACACAGAGGAACTCTCAATGAAAGCACCAATGTCGGTGTCAAAACCGGCGGATCTTGGGTAGGGGGTCCCGAACTGTGCGTCTAGGTCCGATGGTAACAAGAGGCAAGGGACACGAAGTTTTACCCAGGTTCTGGCCCTCTCGATGGAGGTAAAACCCTACGTCCTGCTTGATTAATATTGATGATATGGGTAGTACAAGAGTTGATCTACCACGAGATCGAGGAGGCTAAACCCTAGAAGCTAGCTTATGGTATGATTATTGTTGCCTATGTTGTCCTACGGACTAAAACCCTCCGGTTTATATAGACACCGGATGGGGTTAGGGTTACATAGAGTTGGTTACAAGGGTAGGAGATCTACATATCCGTATCGCCAAGCTTGCCTTCCACGCCAAGGAAAGTCCCTCCCGGACACGGGACAAAGTCTTCAATCTTGTATCTTCATAGTCCAGGAGTCCAGCTGAAGGTATAGTCCGGCTATCCGAACACCCCCTAATCCAGGACTCCCTCAATGATCATTGCCTTAGATATCGTCATAACTTTGCGCTTTTCTATCAATTGCTCGGCAGTAATTTGTTCACCCACCATAATAATTCCTTTCTTGAGAGAAGCCACTAGTGAAACCTATGCCCCCTGGGTCTATTTTACAACATATTAGTTTCTTGTCAACTTGCCAATTTCTGTCGCCGTTTCCTTACTTTGCAATCTTTTACTTTCCATTCCATAAACCAAAAATACAAAAAATATTACTTTACCATTTATCCATATCTATCAGATCTCACTTTGCAAATAACCGTGAAGGGATTGACAACCCCAATGTCGTGCTGGTTGCAAGTTGGTGTTTCTATGTGCAGGTATTCGGTGGCTTGTTGCATTGTCTCCTACTGGATTGATACCTTGGTTCTCAAAACTGAGGGAAATACTTACGCAGTTACGCTACTTTGCTGCATCACCCTTTCCTCTTCAAGGGAAAAACCAACGCAATCTCAAGAGGTAGCAAGAAGGATTTCTGGTGTCGTTGCCGGGGAGATCTACGACAAGTCAAGACATACCAAGTACCCATCATAAACTCTCATCTCTTGCATTATATTATTCGTGATTTGCCTCTTGTTTTCCTTTCCCCCACTTCTAAAACTATTTTCAAAAAGGGTTGCCCTTTTCTTCGCCCCTTTGTCCGTTTGTCCTTTTGTTTGCTCGTGTTGCCACGTGCCCTTTATTTACTTGCATCTTCGCTTGCTAAAAATCTATTGATATGGATCCTCATCCACCTGCTAATCTTTTTATAAGATCCCATTATGATGAACCAATTTCTAGTGAGTTGAGTGCACTAGATTATCTTTATGAGGTTTTGCTTGAAATTCGTGAATCTGAAAATTGTGATGAAGTGTTGAAAGAAGAAATTTATGAAGTGATTGACGATAGCTCCTTGAATGAAAAGCATGATTGCAATGATATTATTATAAATTCTATTGATGTCAATTGTGTTAATGATATGCAAAAGCCTAAGCTTGGGGATGCTAATTTGTCTATGTCTACTACTTGTTGCAATGATCATGATTGGGGTGATTCTTCTTATAATCTTGAAAATTTATTTAAGCCCCATGATGAATATGAGATTGATAATATTGTTCGCAATAATATTGAAAGTGAGTTTGGAAGAGTGTCAACTTTAGAGCCCACATATTTGGATAATGTTCAATCTTATGAAGTTTTTGATAAAAGTGGGTTTGGAGAGGTCATGACTTTATTTTATGATAATCCCACTATTTTGGAAGAGTTTTAACTTTGTATGTACGTGGATCATGAAGAGAATATTTTATGTGATCGTTATATTGTTGAATTTGATGATGATCCTACATGTAATTTTTATGAGAGGAAATATGGTTGTAGAATTTTTTATGTTACTTAATTACATCTCGTTATGTTGAGATTGTTATTGTTTCTTTCTTCTTCCTTGCATATGCTAGTTTTTTCTTGCCTTGATAATTTGTTTTCCTATAAGATGCCTATGCATAGGAAGTATGTTAGACTTAGATGTGTTTTTCACATGCTATGTGATACACTTGTTGTGCATAAATTCTTGTCATTCTTGCTTTTTTGGTCCTGTTTTGCAATAAATATTTCATCTAGCCTCTGGTTAGATGTGGTTTTGTGTTTTAATTAGTGTTTGTGCCAAGTAAGACCTTTGGGATAGCCTACGGTGATAGTTGATTTGATCCTGCTGAAAAACAGAAACTTTTACGCCATGGAGATTAGTTTTAATTTTTAACAGAAGGACGATAAAATACTGATTATTTTTGAAGAGTATTAATAAACAAATTTTATAAGACTTCCTAATTTGTCAGGAATTTTGGAGTTACCGAAGTATTCGAAATATCCAGATTGCTACAGACTGTTCTTTTTTTGGACAGATTCTGTTTTTCACATGTTGTTTTCTTATTTTGATGCATCTATGGCTAGTATCGGGGGGTATGAACCATGGAAAAGTTGGAATACAGTATATATTACACCAATGTAAATAAGTAATGAGTTCACAATAGTACCAAAAGTGGTGATTTATTTTCTTATACCAACGGAGCTTACGAGATTTTCTGTTGGAGTCTTATGTTGTGAAGTGTTCAAGTTTTGGGTAAGGATTTGATGGACTATGGAATAAGGAGTGGGAAGAGCCTAAGCTTGGGGTTGTCCAAGGCACCCCAAGGTAATATTCCATGATGTCAAAAATCCTAAGCTTGGGGATGCCCCGGGAAGGTATCCCCTCTTTCTTCTTCGTCTATCGGTAACTTTACTTGAGGCTATATTTTTATTCACCACATGATATGTGTTTTGCTTGGAGCTTCTTGTATGATTTGAGTCTTTGCTTTTTAGTTTTCCACAATAATCCTTTCTGTACACATATTTTGGGAGAGACACGCATGAATCATGATTTATTAGAATGCTCTATGTGCTTCACTTATATCTTTTGAGCTAGGCAATTTTGCTCTAGTGGTTCACTTATATCTTTTTAGAGCACGACGGTGATTTTATTTTATAGAAATTGATGAACTCTCGTACTTCACTTATATTATTTTGAGAGTCTTTAGAACAACATGGTAATTTTATTTGGTTATAAAATGAGTCCTAATATGATAGGCATCCAAGAAGGATATAATAAAAACTTTCATATAAAGTGCATTGAATACTATGATAAGTTTGATTCCTTATGATTGTTTTGAGATATGAAGATGGTGATATTAGAGTCATGCAAGTAAGTAGTTGTGAATTTGAAAAATACTTGTGTCAAAGTTTGTGAGTCCCGTAGCATGCACGTATGGTGAACCGTTATGTGATGAAGTCGGAGCATGATTTATTTTTTGATTGTCTTCCTTATGAGTGGCGGTCGGGGACGAGCGATGGTCTTTTCCTACCAATCTATCCCCCTAGGAGCATGCGCATAGTACTTTGTTTCGATGACTAATAGATTTTTGCTATAAGTATGTGAGTTCTTTATGACTAATGTTGAGTCCATGGATTATACACACTCTCACCTTTCCGCCATTGCTAGCCTCTCTAGTACCGCACAACTTTCACCGGTACCATAAACCAACCATATACCTTCCTCAAAACAGCCACCATACCTACCTATTATGGCATTTCCATAGCCATTACGATATATATATATATATATATATATATATATATTGCCATGCAACTTTCCACCGTTCCGTTTATTATGACACGCTCCATCATTGTCATATTGCTTTGCATGATCATGTAGTTGACATCGTATTTGTGGCAAAGCCAACGTTCAGCATTTTTTATACATGTCACTCTTGATTCATTGCAGATCCCGGTACACCACCGGAGGCATTCATATAGAGTCATATTTTGTTCTAAGTATCGAGTTCGTAATTTTTGAGTTGTAAGTAAATAAAAGTGTGATGATCTTCATTATTACAGCATTGTCCCAAGTGAGGAAAGGATGATGGAAACTATGATTCCCCCACAAGTCAAGATGAGGCTCTGGACGAAAAATAAAAAAAGACCAAAAAATGAGAGAAGGCCCAAATAAAATTTAAAAATGAGAGAAAAAGAGAGAAGGGACAATGTTACTATCCTTTTACCACACTTGTGCTTCAAAGTAGCACCATGATCTTCATGATAGAGAGTCTCCTATGATATCACTTTCATATACTAGTGGGAATTTTCATTATAGAACTTGTCTTGTATATTCCAATGATGGGCTTCCTCAAATTGCCCTAGGTCTTCATGAGCAAGCGAGTTGGATGCACACCCACTTAGTTTATTTTTGAGCTTTCATAAACTTATAGCTCTAGTGCATGCGTTGCATGGAAATCCCTACTCACTCACATTGATATCTATAAATGGGCATCTCCATAGCCCATTGATATGCCTAGTTGATGTGAGACTATCTCCTTCTTTTTTTCTTCTCCACAACCACTTCCTATTCCACCCATAATGCTATATCCATGGCTCACGCTCATGTATTGCGTGAAAGTTGAAAAAGTTTGAGAACGTCAAAAGTATGAAACAATTGCTTGGATTTTCATCGGGGTTGTGCTTGATTTAAATATTTTGTGTGATGAAGATGGAGCATAGCCAGACTATATGATTTTGTAGGGATAAGCTTTCTTTGGCCATGTTATTTCGAGAAGACATAATTATTTGTTAGTATGCTTGAAGTATTATTGTTTTTATGTCAATATTAAAATTTTGTTTTGAATCTTACGGATATGAACATTCATGCCACAATAAAGAGAATTACATGGAAAAATATGTTAGGTAGCATTCCACATAAAAAAATTCTATTATTATCATTTACCTACTCGAGGACGAGCAGAAATTAAGGTTGGGGATGCTTGATACGTCTCCAACGTATCTATAATTTTTGATTGTTCCATGCTATTATATTATCTGTTTTGGATGTTTTATATGCATTAATATGCTATTTTATATGATTTCTGGGACTAACCTATTAACCTAGAGCCTAGTGCCAGTTTTTGTTTTTCCTTGTTTTAGAGTTCCGCAGAAAAGGAATACCAAACGGAGTAAAACTTTTGCGATGGTCTTTCTTGGACCAGAAGACATCCAGGAGACATGGAGTGCAAGTCAGAAGAGCCACGAGGTGGCCACAAGGGTGGAGGGCATGCCCAGGTGTGCCCCCCAACCTTGTGGGCCTCTCGGTGGCCTCCTGACCTAGATCTTCCTCCTATATATACTCTTATACCCTGAAAACTTCCAAGGGAGCCACGAAGCCACTTTTCCACAGCCACAACCTTCTGTTCCCGTGAGATCCCATCTTGGGGCCTTTTCCGGCATCCTGTCGGAGGGGGATTCGGTCACGGAGGGCTTTGCTACCTCTTGAGCATGCGTTGGTTTTCCCTTGAAGAGGAAAGGGTGATGCAGCAAAGTAGCGTAAGTATTTCCCTCAGTTTTTGAGAACCAAGGTATCAATCTAGTAGGAGACTACACGCAAGTCACCTAGTACCTGCACAAACAAACAAGAACCACGCAACCAACATGATAAAGTGGTTGTCAATCCCTTCATGGTCACTTATGAAAGTGAGATCTGATAGAGATAATAAGATAAATATTTTTGGTATTTTTGTGGTATAGATTGGAAAATAAAGATTGCAAAATAAATAGTAAACTAGAATTGTAGATTGGAAACTTATATGATGTAAAGTAGCCCGGGGCCATATGTTTCACTAGTGGCTTCTCTCAAAATAGCATGTATTACAGTGGGTGAACAAATTACTGCCGAGCAATTGATAGAAAAGCGCATAGTTAGATATCTAAGGCAATGATCATGAATATAGGCATCACGTCCGTGTCAAGTAGACCAAAATGATTCTGCATCTACTACTATTACTCCACACATCGACCGCTATACAACATGCATCTAGAGTATTAAGTTCATAAGAACAGAGTAACTCATCAGGCAAGATGACATGATGTAGAGGGATAAACTCAAGCAATATGATATAAACCCCATCTTTTTATCCTCGATGGCGATAATACAATTCGTGTCGTTTCCCTTTATGTCACTGGGATCGAGCACCGCAAGATTGAACCCAAAGCTAAGCACTTCTCCCATTGCAAGAAAGATCAATCTAGTAGGCCAAAGTAAACCGATAATTCGAAGAGACTTGCAAAGATATCAAATAATGCATATAAGAATTCAGAGAAGAATCAAATAATATTCATAGATAATAAAGTTCATAAACCCACAATTCATTGGATCTCGGCAAACACACCACAAAAAGTGTTACATCGAATAGATATCCAAGAAGATCGAGGAGAACTTTGTATAGAGATCCAAAGAGAGAGAAGAAGCCATCTAGCTAATAACTATGGACCTGAAGGTCTGTGGTAAACTACTCACACATCATCGGAGAAGCTATGGTGTTGATGTAGAAGCCCTCCGTGATCGAATCCCCCTCCGGCAGATCGCCGGAAAAGGCCCCAAGATGGGATCTCACGGGTACAGAAGGTTGCGGTGGTGGAAAAGGTGTTTTGTTGCTCTCCCCGAAGGTTTCAGGGTACAAGAGTATATATAGGCGAAAGAAGTAGGTCGGTGGAGCTACGAGGGACCCACGAGGGTGGGGGGCATGCCTGCCCCCCTAGGCGTGCCGCCCTACCTCGTGGCCGCCTCGTTGCTTCCTTGATGTCCACTCCAAGTCTCCTGGATCACGTTTGTTCCAAAAACAATCCTCGCGAAGGTTTCATTCCGTTTGGATTCCATTTGATATTCTTTTCCTGCGAAACACTGAAATAGGCAAAAAAACAACAATTTGCATTGGGCTTTCGGTTAATAGGTTAGTCCCAAAAATAATATAAAAAGGTATAATAAAGCCCATTAAACATCCAAAACAGATAATATAATAGCATGGAACAATAAAAAATTATAGATATGTTGGAGACGTATCAAGCATCCCCAAGTTTAATTCCTGCTCATCCTCACGTATGTAAATGATAAAAACAGAATTTTTGATGTGGAATGCTCCCTAACATAATTTTCAATGTAATTCTCTTTATTGTGGCATGAATGTTCAGATCCAAAAGATTCAAGATAAAAGTTTAATATTGACATAAAAATGGTAATACTTCAAGCATGCTAACCAAGCAATTATGTCTTATCAAAATAACATAGCCAAAGAAAGCTTGTCCCTACAAAATCATATAGTTTGGCCATGCTTCACTTTCGTCACACAAAATGCTCCCATCATGCATAACCCTGATGACAAGCCGAGCAATTGGTTCATACTTTTTAACGCGCTTCATCCTTTTCAACCCTTACGCAATACATGAGCGCAAGCCATGGATATAGCACTATAGGTGGAATAGCATATGATGATGGGGGTTATGTGAGAAGACAAAAAAGGAGAAAGTCTCACATTGACGTGGCTAATCAACGGGCTATGGAGATGCCCATCAATTGATGTCAATGCGAGGAGTAGGGATTGCCATGCAACGGATGCACTAGAGCTATAATTGTATGAAAGCTCATCAAAAGAAACTAAGTGGGTGTGCATCCAACTTGCTTGCTCATGAAGACCCAGGGCATTTTGAGGAAGCCCATCATTGGAATATACAAGCCAAGTTCTATAATGAAAAATTCCCACTAGTATATGCAAGTGACAAAATAAGAAACTCTCTATCATGAAGACCATGGTGCTATTTTGAAGCACAAGTGTGGAAAAAGGATAGTAACATTGTCCCTTCTCTCTTTTTCTCTCATTTTTTTGTTTGGACTTCTTTGGCCTCTTTTATTTATTTATTTATTTCCTCACATGGGACAATGCTCTAGTAATGATGATCATCACACTTTTATTTACTCATAAATCAATGTTACAACTCGATTCTAGAACAAAAAATATGACTCTATGTGAATGCCTCCGGCGGTGTACCGGGATATGGGATGAATCAAGAGCGACATGTATGAAAGAATTATGAAAGTGGCTTTGCCACAAATATGATGTCAACTACATGATCATGCAAAGCATTATGACAGTGATGGAGCGTGTCATAATAAACGGAACGGTGGAAAGTTGCATGGCAATATATCTCGGAATGGCTATGGAAATGCCATAATAGGTAGGTATGGTGGCTGTTTTGAGGAAGATATAAGGATGCTTATGTGTGATAGAGCGTATCGTATCACGGGGTTTGGATGCACCGGCGAAGTTTGCACCAACTCGTGAGGTGAGAAAGGGCAATGCACGGTACCGTAGAGGCTAGAAAATTGCGGAAAGGTAAGAGTGCGTATGATCCATGGACTCACATTAGTCATAAAGAACTCATATACTTATTGCAAAAGTTTATTAGCCCTCAAAGCAAAGTACTACTACGCATGCCCCTAGAGGGATAGATTGGTAGGAAAAGACCATCGCTCGTCCCCGACCGCCACTCATAAGGAGAGCACTCAAAGAACACCCCATGCTTCAAATTTGTCACACAATGTTTACCATACGTGCATGATACGGGAATTGCCAACTTTAACACAAGTATTTCTCAATTTCACAATTGCCCAACTAGCATGACCCTAACATTACCACATTTATATCTCAAAACATCTATCAAGAATCATAGTATTCAATGCACTCTATATGAAAGTTCTTATCATACCCATCTTGAATGCCTATCATATTAGGACTAAAGCAAATTACCATGCTATTCTAAAAGACTCTCAAAATAATATAAGTGAATCATGAGAGATCAATAATCTCTACAAAATAAAACCACCACCGTGTTCTAAAAAATATAAGTGAAGCACTAGAGCAAAATTGTCTAGCTCAAAAGATATAAGTGAAGCACATAGAGTATTCTAATAAATTCTGATTCATGTGTGTCTCTCCCAAAAGGTGTGTACAGTAAGGATGATTGTGGTAACCTAAAAAGAAAAGACTCAAATCATACAAGAAGCTCCAAGCAAAACACATATCATGTGGTGAATAAAAATATAGCCTCAAGTGAAGTTACCGATAGACGAAGACGAAAGAGGGGATGCCTTCCGGGGCATCCCCAAGATTAGGATTTTGGTTGTCCTTGGCTTTTACCTTGGGGTTCCTTGGGCATCCCCAATCTTAGGCTCTTGCCACTGCTTGTTCCAAAATCCATCAAATCTTTACCCCAAAACTTGAAAACTTCACAACACAAAACTCAACAGAAAATCTCATGAGCTTCGTTAGTATAAGAAAACAAATCACCACTTTAAGATACTGTAATAAACTCATTATTTATTTATATTTGTGTTAAAATTAATGTATTCCAACTTATCTATGGTTCATCCCCCCCGATACTAGCCATAGATTCATCAAAATAAGCAAACAACACACGAAAAATAGAATCTGTCAAAAACAGAACAATCTGTAGTAATCTCTAGGTTTCGAATACTTCTGTAAATAGAAAAATAATACCAAATTAGGAATACCTAAATAATTTTTATATTTATCTACTTAAGTTGTAATTGGTGTTTTATCGCCCTATGGTAAAAATGAAAATTATTCTCGTGAGCGCATACTTTCTGTTTTTTTCAGCAGGATCAAGCAACAATCATCCAAGAAGATCCTAAAGGCTTTACTTGGAACAAACACTAATTAAAACATAAAAAACACAATCATAACAGAGGATAGATGATTGATTTATTACTAAACAGGAACAAAAAGCAATGAACAAAAATAAAATTGGGTTGCCTCCCAACAAGCGCTATCGTTTAACGCCCCTAGCTAGGCATAAGAGATTTCATTGATTCTCACATGAAAGACAAGAATTGAAGCACAAAGAGAGCATCATAAAACACTTGACAAACACATCTAAGTCTAACATAATTCCTATGCATAGGCATCTTATAGGCAAACAAATTATCAAGGCAAGCAAAAACTAGCATATGCAAGGAAGCGGAAAGAAACAATAGCAATCTCAACATAAAGATAGGTAATTTAGTAACATGAAAATTTCTACAACCATATTTTCCGCTCTCATAATAATTACATGTAGGATCATAGGAAAATTCAACAATATAGCTATCACAAAACATATTCTTAACAGGATCCACATGTATGCAAAGTTGACACTCTTCCAAAATAGTGGGATTAACATTAACTAAAGTCATGACCTCTCCAAACCCACTTTTATCAAAAACTTCATAAGATTGAACATTCTCCAAATATGTGGGATCTAAAGTTGACACTCTTCCAAACCCACTTTCAATATTATTGCAAACATTATTATCAATCTCATATTCATCATGGGGCGTAAATAAATTTTCAAGATCATAAGAAGAATCACCCCAATCATGATCATTGGAACAAGTAGTAGACATAGCAAAATTAGCATCCCCAAGCTTAGAGTTTTGCATATTATTAGCACAATTGACATTAATAGAATTTATAATAGCATCATTACAATCATGCTATTCATCGAATAAACTATCAAGTATGGGTGCAATAGCGACAATCTCATGTTTAACATAAGGAACTATAGCAAAATCATCTTCATAAATATTGGCATCATGGCCACAAGAGTAGCAAGCATCATGTTCACCAAGGAATATTTCAATCAAATCATCAGAATCATAATTATCTATAGATTCATGCATATCATTATTTTCTTCTAAAGCAGCGACCATTCTTTCAATAAATTCTTTGACATAGACATTATGAGCATAGTTTTCATAGCAATATTTAAGTATGTCAAAATTTTCAGATTCATAGAGAGTAATATCATACTTTTCAATCAAAGAAGCAACTTCATAAGCACCCTTAAAAGCAACAAATTCTTCAATTTGTTCGATATCGTAGTAACTATAAACACCCTTTGCATAAGAAGATAAGATTTCATTATCATTAAACTCACATAGGTAGGGGAGGTGTTTTTTAGGGTTCTTAGAGCAACAAGTAAAATCATAAATTCCACAAAGATTCCAAGCATAACAAAATAATCTGTTTATTTGATCCATAAGAGTCTCCCTTTTTCAGACAGACGGTGACGCACAAAATGAGCATGCTCATCTAAAGATTTCCATCAACTAGGCTAGTTGGGGTTTCAGCACGAGCGCATAAGGATCGAAGATGATCCAAGTAGAACACTTTAAGTGGATCCATATCAATAGAATTTTAGCAAGCAAAGATGCAAGCAAATGGAAGGCACATGGAAACACAAACAAAGATACACACGGGAAGAAGGCAAAGAAAAGGCAAAGGTGAAGTGGGGGAGAGGAAAATGAGAGGCAAATGGCAAATAATGTAATGCGAGGGATAAGAGTTTGTGATGGGTACTTGGTAAGTCTTGACTTGTGCGTAGATCTCCCCAGCAACGGTGCCAGAAATCCTTCTTGCTACCTCTTGAGCATGCGTTGGTTTTCCCTTGAAGAGGAAAGGGTGATGCAGCAAAGTAGCGTAAGTATTTCCCTCAGTTTTTGAGAACCAAGGTATCAATCCAGTAGGAGACTACACGCAAGTCACCTAGTACCTGCACAAACAAACAAGAACCGCACAACCAATGCGATAAAGGGGTTGTCAATCCCTTCACAGTCACTTACGAAAGTGAGATCTGATAGGGATAATAAGATAAATATTTTTGGTATTTTTGTGGTATAGATTGGAAAATAAAGATTGCAAAATAAATAGTAAACTAGAATTGTAGATTGGAAACTTATATGATGTAAAGTAGACCCAGGGGCCATAGGTTTCACTAGTGGCTTCTCTCAAGATAGCATGTATTACGGTGGCTGAACAAATTACTGCCGAGCAATTAATAGAAAAGCGCATAGTTATGATGATATCTAAGGCAATGATCATGCATATAGGCATCACATCCGTGTCAAGTAGACCGAAACGATTCTGCATCTACTACTATTACTCCACACATCGACCGCTATCCAGCATGCATCTAGAGTATTAAGTTCATAAGAACGGAGTAACGCATTAGGCAAGATGGCATGATGTAGAGGGATAAAACTCAAGCAATATGATATAAACCCCATCTTTTTATCCTCGATGGCAACAATACAATACGTGTCATTTCCCTTTCTGTCACTGGGATCGAGCACCGCAAGATTGAACCCAAAGCTAAGCACTTCTCCCATTGCAAGAAAGATCAATCTAGTAGGCCAAACTAAACCGATAATTCGAAGAGACTTGCAAAGATATCAAATAATGCATATAAGAATTCAGAGAAGAATCAAATAATATTCATAGATAATAAAGTTCATAAACCCACAATTCATTGGATCTCGGCAAACACACCACAAAAAGTGTTACATCGAATAGATATCCAAGAAGATCGAGGAGAACTTTGTATAGAGATCCAAAGAGAGAGAAGAAGCCATCTAGCTAATAACTATGGACCTGAAGGTCTGTGGTAAACTACTCACACATCATCGGAGAGGCTATGGTGTTGATGTAGAAGCCCTTCGTGATCGAATCCCCCTCCGGAAGATCGCCGGAAAAGGCCCCAAAGATGGGATCTCATGGGTACAGAAGGTTGCGGCAGTGGAAAAGGTGTTTCGTTGCTCTCCCTGAAGGTTTCAGGGTATAAGAGTATATATAGGCAAAAGAAGTAGGTCGGTGGAGCTGTGAGGGGCCCACGAGGGTGGGTGGCGTGCCTGGCCCCCTGGGCGCGCCGCCCTACCTCATGGCCACCTCGCTGCTTCCTTATTGTCCACTCCAAGTCTCCTGGATCACGTTTGTTCCAAAAACAATCCTCGCAAAGGTTTCATTCCGTTTGGATTCCGTTTGATATTCTTTTCCTGCGAAACACTGAAATAGGGAAAAACAACAATTTGCATTGGGCTTTCGGTTAATAGGTTAGTCCCAAAAATAATATAAAAAGGTATAATAAAGCCCATTAAACATCCAAAAAATATAATATAATAGCATGGAACAATAAAAAATTATAGATACGTTGGAGACGTATCAGCTTCTACATCAACACCATTGCCTCTCTGATGAAGCGTGAGTAGTTTCCCTCAGACCTACGGGTCCATAGCTAGTATCTAGATGGCTTCTTCTCTCTCTTTGATTCTCAATACAATGTTCTCCTCGATGTTCTTGGATATCTATTCGATGTAATACTCTTTTGTGGTGTATTTGCTGAGATCCGATGAATTGTGGATTTATGATCAGCTTATCTATGAATATTATTTGAATCTCCTCTGAATTCTTATATGCATGATTTTATATCTTTGCAAGTCTCTTCGAACTATCAATTTGGTTTGGCCAACTAGATTGATTTTTCTTGCAATGGGAGAAGTGCTTAGCTTTGGGTTCAATTTTGCGGTGTCCTTTCCTAGTGACAGTAGGGGCAGCAAGGAACGTATTGTATTGTTGCCATCGAGGAT
Source organism: Triticum urartu (assembly GCF_003073215.2). Classification (NCBI taxonomy): domain Eukaryota; kingdom Viridiplantae; phylum Streptophyta; class Magnoliopsida; order Poales; family Poaceae; genus Triticum; species Triticum urartu. The sequence continues at coordinate 600,898,292 of NC_053023.1, read as the reverse complement.
AAAAAGATGGGATTTTCATCATATTTCTTGAGTTAATCCCTCTACATCATGTCATCTTACTTAATGCGTTACTCTGTTCTTATGAACTTAATACTCTAGACGCACGCAGGAGTCGGTCGATGTGTGGAGTAATAGTAGTAGATGCAGAATCGTTTCGGTCTACTTGACACGGACGTGATGCCTATATTCATGATCATTGCCTTAGATATCTTCATAACTTTACGCTTTTCTATCAATTGCTCGACAATAATTTGTTCACCCACTATAATAATTCCTTTCTTGAAAGAAGCCACTAGTGAAACCTATGGCCCCCGGGTCTATTTTACAACATATTAGTTTCCCGTTAACTTGCCAATTTCTGTCGTTGTTTCCTTACTTTGAAATCTTTTACTTTCCATTCCATAAACCAAAAATACCAAAAATATTACTTTATCGTTTATCCATCTCAATCAGATCTCACTTTGCGAATAATAGTGAAGGGAATGACAACCCCTTTGTCGCGTTGGTTGCAAGTTGGTGTTTGTTTGTGCAGGTATTCGGTGGTTTGTTGCGTTATCTCCTACTGGATTGATACCTTGGTTCTCAAAACTGAGGGAAATACTTACGCTACTTTGCTGCATCACCCTTTCCTTCAAGGGACAAACCAACGCAAGCTCAAGAGGTAGCAATGCGACCGGAGAAACTATTGGGTCACTGGTACGCGTCTGTGCTATACACACGGTTTTTAAGCCCTTTCCGCGACGACATTTGGAACTGTCGCCAAGTGAGTGTGGGTGATAGGGGGTTCTTCCTGCACGACCCAGAAACCGTCGGAGATATGGAGCCATGATCTAGAGGCCTTGCAAAGTGTAATCATGTGTGATGCAACACACAGTAAATTCTTTCTCACATGTGGGATCGATGATTAAACGTTTCTAATGATGCGGTGAAACGAAACGGTGTGTCGTAATGAACAATTTGGGAAACAATATGTAAGGCACACGGGCCAACATATGAACTATGTGCGATATGTGCCCAATCGCACACGTGTTTTCTATGGAACCTGTCTGCCATGCATGATTCCACCGCACACGTTTCCCAACAGTTACCGTGTGCGATAATGTTCTATCACAAACGTTTCAGGAGCCCCTTCGCACACATACAAGTGATGCAGACCGTTTGTGATTTGTTGTGTATCGCCGATGGTTGCGGCAAGAGTGACATGTGCTTTTTGTTTGGGATCCCACACTTTTCCTAAAAAAATTACGACTGGGATTGTATTTTACATTGGGCACGGTTTACTCCGAGCTCTCGTGTGTGACACCGTGATATCACAAATGGTTCCGGTGACCCTATGCACATGTAGTAGCGCAACAAATCATTTGCGATCTGCTATGTATCACCGACGGTTCAGCTATGATTGACGTATGCTTTCTGATGTGCATCGCACACACTCATTTAGTTGAACCGTGTGCAGACAAATTGCTAGGTTAAAACAAAAATATCCCATTTTAAATCGGCATGCAAAAAGCAAATTCACCACAATATTCAATTGAACAAATAGTGTCCACAGGAAGGACATTCATCAAATTTCACAACAATTGCAATTGAAGATATGGTAGCTAAATTCGAATGATTTGTCCACACATATAGGCATTACATAATTAATCATAGTGTATGAAATACGAAGACCTCATCAGATGGAAAACAATGGATCCATCCGTATATGTTTAGCGGCTAACTCTTACTTAATGTTTCAGGAGAACACATGTTGAAATCTTCATTATAACCAGTGGGATTGATGTAGTGATTCAGGAAGAAGTCGCTGATAAATCTTTGAACCATCAGTAATTCACCAGTTGGGAGCGGTTCAGGGGTCCTCGGTTCTAAGATGAGCTGCATTATTTTTAAGATCAAAATGTGCCATATGAGTGGAGTAGAAGATATTAATTAAGATAGACTTACTGGTACTAATTCGCGAGCATCATCACAACTATTAGCAGATTTGCAGATGGAGATCATGTGTGTGCAAACATAAAATCCACAAAGGTTGGTCCCTTCTTGTTGCTGAGGACACTGAAATTTTTTGTACAGAATTAGTCATGTATTTATCCTGTTAGGAACAACCTAACCGGTGTTAGATGTATTATTTTTTCTTTGGAGAAAAATATAAACATGGTTATTTAGAAGCTTGAACATTTGACTAGCGTAAGAAAAGATATTTGCAGACTATTGGATAAATTTTCCAAAAATAACGGATTTTGGTGTGTTACCGGAGAAACGATCTCGTGCTGCAAAGGTAGTTCCCTCTTGAACAGGTTCCCTGGTTTAGTTTTCCACAATGCGAGCACACTGCAAATGAAGATGAATTTTGACAACATCAATTATTGAACCAGATATGAATGCAAATTAATTTCAACATCATAGAGTTGAATACCTATCCAGGAATTGCTGAAGATGCGTCAGATCCTGAGCATTTGTTAACTCTCTGAGAGAATCCATGTAGTAAAATGTGTTCTTATTTGGAACAATGAATACCAATATCCAGTGATCGCTACATATTAAGAAAGCCATGAACTTACGAATTATGTCGCAATCTGAAAGACAATCAGTGTACATGTGGTTGTTTACTTGACTTACCGTTCATGATATGGCCAGAGAAATGATTCTGCGTGGGACATATTTCCGAAGAGACGGACAGCCGTGTTAATGGCCCAGTCCCGTAGGTCCTTACCATCTAATGTTGTGCCATTTGCTAATGCAGGATCTATGAAATACACACTCTCCCTTTTTATTCTCTGCGTGTTCAATCCCCTGAGAGGAATAAAATGCAGTTAGCTGTTTATCACTTACAACCTTGTATGGAGAAGTTGATCAGAGTTTGTTAATTACTTACAAAATCAGGCATCTGACAAGAGTGGCATCGAGCACGTTGAAGTTGAAGAAGAGATGTAAGTCCTCAAAACTCACATTGATGGAACCAACATCGTCTCGAAAATGATCTCTGTTGTAGTGGACTAGCAAACCATGATGACCTTCTGACATTAGATCCATGCAATATTCATGTTACTCTCGGCAACTGGAGCTGCACTCATCAAAGTATTCACCAACAATAAATGGTTGACCATGGACATAATTGCGTGCTTCAAGTACGGCTTCTTTACTTTTAGCAAGCAACAACTCTACTTCTCCATCATTCATGCCATCCGAAATAATATTACTCCCCGATTCGAACAACCTGCTGTTAATTTGGTTTTGGGCGATGAGTGCTTTAAGTAAGAGGCAATCGTTCCCTTTCCTCTTCGCTCTCCCGCCGCGCTTCCTCTCGGGTGCAGCCTTTTTGGCCGCTTCCTTCTTGGTACTTAAAGCATTTCTGACAAAACGTCTAGTTGGCTGCAAGGTAGACTACCGAGCAGACGGTGAAGCTTCGACATACTACTTAGTAGACGGTTTAACTATGTAGGACCGCTGAGCTGGCGGTGCTGTTGTGACAGACTGCTGGGCTGTAGGAGCAGAGGCATCAGACTGCTGACCATGCGTTGAAGCTATGTCGGGTTTCTGCGCAGGTGGTTCCAACTTGTCGATGTGTTGAGGAGGCTGTGCCAACGCGTTGGTTTGCTGAGCAAGAAGTGCTGACGCATTGGTATGTTGATCACGCAACTACAGATCGACTAAGTGATGAGCAGTCGGTTCTGGACCTACAGACTGCTTAGCATGCGGTTCCAAAGCATCATACTGCTTAGTAGTCCATTCTACCAAGTTGGTCTGCTAAGCATGTGCTGCAGCTGGGTCTCCCCCCGCTGCTTCAGCGGCCGACATCTGAACTGGTGGTGCATCTTCAGCAGTTGTAGACCTTGCCACTGGCTATTCTGGGGCGGAGGATGACATGGCCTGTACGGCACAAAGTCATACCAGCTGATCATAGGTTGATGCATCAGCCATCGGATTACGAGTATTAGGTTCTTTGGGGGAAGCACGCGAGAGCTGCTGTGGCAAGGAGAGCGTCACCGGTTGAGGGGCGACATTGGTTGCTCTTGGCGGGGTTTCAGGGATCTCATCGATGAACTCTGTTTCCTTTCGTGGCCACTGGATGTGATGTAACAGTGTTTTTCCCAAGGTCCTTTGCTCATCAAGGTCTCCTAGGATATTCTTCAGGGCAAATTCATTGAATCCAGGCTTTACTTCAGTCACGTGGCACTTTACACAGCCCGGCTTCAATGGCACATTGTCCAACAAGAGGCCCTCTTCCAAGAAGGGTGGGCAAACCCAGGCTATTGCACATTTTAATGTACCTTCATAATGTGTAAGCACGCCTGAGGGAGTCCAGGATTAGGGGGTATCCGGACAGCTGGATTATATCCTTTGGCCGGACTGTTGGACTATGAAGATACAAGATTGAAGACTTTGTCTCATGTCCGGATGGGACTCTACTTGGCGTGGAAGGCAAGCTAGGCAGTACGGATATGGATATCTCCTCCTTTGTAACCAACCTTGTGTAATCCTAACCCTCTCCGGTGTCTATATAAACCGGAGGGTTTTAGTCCGTAGGACACAATAACATACAATCATACCATAGGCTAGCTTCTAGGGTTTAGCCTCTCCGATCTCGTGGTAGATCAACTCTTGTAATACCCATATCATCAAGAATAAATCAAGCAGGACATAGGGTTTTACCTCCATCAAGAGGGCCCGAACCTGGGTAAAACATCGTGTTCCCTGCCTCCTGTTACTATCCGCCTTAGACGCACAGTTCGGGACCCCCTACCCGAGATCCGCCGGTTTTGACACCGACATTGGTGCTTTCATTGAGAGTTCCACTGTGCCGTCGCCAGAAGGAAGGATGTCTCGTCTCATCTTTAAATACGGTACTACTGTTGGGGGAGCTTTGGCTGTCGGCCAAACTCTCCGGCTAGGCGGTTTCATCATGACCGCCTGTTCGGCCGCCGCGCCGATGATGACTTCTCGGGTCATCGAAAATAGCCTCCACGTCAAATCGGCACTCGTCGAACAGATGGATCCAATGGAGCTCGCTTCCTTAAACGAGCTCTTGGATCGCATCGCCGCCTTGGGAGTCGCTACGGACTATGATCAGATTGGGCTTAAACCCGATCAAAGGGAGATTAACTCTCCACCGGTCACCCATCATATTGCAGTGGTGGAGGAACAATGCGGCGACCTTTCCTATATCTTGAGGACTAATTATGTCCGGATTCCCGATCTCTCTGAGCAGGATGCCCGTTCGCGGAAGGACAATATCCAATCCCTGAACTTAGAGCCAGGCAGCGGGCCAGGATTGGAAACTCCAAAATTGGAAACTCCTCGGCCCCTTGATCCCAGATCGGGTAAGGGTTTGGATTCAATTCCACCCACCCACCCAAACATAAGCGATCTTTCCAACATCAGACAAGAGACCCATGAAACAGTACATCATTATTGGGCCAGATTCCTCCTTGTGTTGAACAAGGTTAAGGACTGTCGTGAGGAAGATGCAATCTCACTTTTCTACAATAATTGCACGGACAAGGGGATCCTTAATGCCTTAAGTCGCCGTGACATATCACGCTTCGCTGACTTGGCGTCCATAGTATGAAAGTACTGTGCGATGGAAAGTGCCTGGAAAACCGAAACAAACTTTTGGGATAATCCGGCCCTAAATACGAACCCAGTCGGAAATAAAAGGGTGCACTATCAAAAGACACCTGGGTCAACTACCAAAAAGCAAAAATCCTCTATAGGGCATGGAACCGTACTGGAGGGATGGCTCAATGGACCCTGCAAAATTCATAGTACAGTGGATACAATACCAACGCACAGCCTTAGAGCATGTTGGATACTCTGGCAGGTGGCCAAAAGTGGTGAGGATCTTCTTATCCCAAATGCCACAGAGCACCATCCCGTGGATAACAGTACGGTGTTAACAGTCTTTGAGACATTTGTGTCAAATAATAGGCACAAGTGAACACTCCGCAGCATGGCCGAAATCTGCCACATAGCAGCAATAAATCCATGGAGTGACACGGCTATTACCTTCAATGCCAGTGATGAACCTAAATTCCGAACAGCCCGAGCACCAGCCGCACTGGTCCTCAGTCCAATTGTGAACGGCTTTTGACTCACCAAGGTACTCATGGACGGCAGCAGCGGATTAAACCTCATCTATGAGGAAACCCTTCAAAAAATGGAAATAGATTGGAACCGCATCGAGAGAAGCAGCACAACCTTTAGAGGAATAATCCCTAGTCGGGAAGCGCGCTGTACAGGAAAAATCACACTAGATGTGGTGTTCGGCACGCCGGAGAATTATAGGTCCGAAGATACTACGTTCCAAGTGGCCCCATTCAGTAGCAGTTACCACGCCCTGTTAGGGCGGGAGGCGTTCACAATCTTCCAAGCCATACCTCATTACGGGTACATGAAGCTCAAAATGCCCGGGCCCAATGGAATTATCACTCTTGCTAGTGATCCGTACACAGCACTCCGCGCCAAAAACAAGACAGCCGCACTGGCCCTCGAGGCCTTATCCGAAGCCCTAGCGGCTGAGGAACTGACTGCGCTGCGCTCCACGATGAACAGGGACGATGTGATACTCGATAAGAGATCCAAGTCCACCTCCTTTAAACCGGCGGATGAAATAGTCAAATTCCAAGTCCGTCCAACAGACCCTATAAAAACAGCTTCCATCGGGGCACAATTAAACCCTGACGTAGATGCCGCACTATGAGAGTTCCTACGCGAGAACTGGGACATTTTTGCCTGGCACCCTTCAGACATGCCAGAAATCCCATGCAGGCTGGCCGAGCACTGCCTCAATATTCTAAAGGGATTCAAGCAGGTCAAGCAGGCACTTCGGCGTTTCTCTGAACCTAAGAGACAAGCCATGGGAGAGGAACTAGCCAAGTTATTGGAGGCCAGATTCATTAGAGAGATAAAACACCCAGACTGGCTAGCAAACCTGGTGATGGTACCAAAGAAGGATAAATCCTAGCGCCTTTGTGTCGATTTCAAGGACCTCAATAAAGCTTGACCAAAGGATCCCTCCCCCCTCCCCCGCATCGATCAAATTATCGATGCCACCGCAGGACACGAGTCATTGTGTTTCCTTGATGCATACTCCGGTTACCACCAAATCAAGATGGCGGAGTCCGACCAAGCCGCAACGGCATTCATCACACCATACGGTCCCTTCTGTTTCAACACAATGCCTTTTGGGCTCAAAAATGCCGGCGCAACATATCAGCGCATGATTCAGACATGTCTGGAGAAACAAATCGGCAAAACAGTAGAGGCGTACGTAGACGATGTGGTCGTCAAAACCAAGCACGTCGACTCTTTGGTAGACGACTTGAGGCTCACATTCGACAACCTCCGAACATATGACATCAAGCTCAATCCGGAAAAATGCGTTTTCGGCATACCAGCCGGAAAGCTCCTGGGTTTCATTGTCTCCAGTAGAGGTATTGAAGCTAATCCGGCCAAAATCCAAGCTTTGTCACAGTTGGCTACCCCAACAGACCTCAAACAAATCCAGTAGTTAACTGGATGCGTGGCGGCTCTAAGCCACTTTATCTCCCACTTAGGAGAAAAGGCTTTACCCCTTTATGGCCTCCTTTGGCGCACCGAACACTTTGAGTGGACGGACGCTGCCACAGCCGGATTGGAAGAAATAAAGGCCATTTTGGCAACCAACCTAATCCTGGCCGCGCCAAACATCAGCGATCCAATGCTGTTGTACATTGCGGCAACTCATCAAGTTGTAAGCGCAGTGCTCGTCGTCGAACGAGAAGCTGCCGAACATAAATTCCCTCTTCAAAAGCCGGTATACTATGTATCCACTGTCCTCACTCCATCCAAATCACGGTACCCACATTATCAAAATATAGCCTATGCGGTATTCATGGCATCCCGGAAGCTGCGACACTACTTTCAAGAGTGTTCGATTACAGTAGCCTCGGTAGTGCCACTTAATGATATTATAAACAACCGCGACGCTACGGGCCGGATTGCTAAATGGGCCATTGAGCTCCTCCCGTTCGACATAACATACAAACCTCGACGGGCCATTAAGTCGCAAGTATTGGCCGACTTTGTCGCCGAATGGACGGAGGCCAAACTCCCTAAAGAGTACGGCGCATACTCCAATTGGATCATGCACTTCGACGGTTCTAAAATGTTGGCTGGTCTAGGGGCTGGCATCGTCCTGACGTCCCCAACCGGAGATACCGTTCAGTACGTACTGCAAATATTGTATACAGACTCCAACAACGCAGCCGAATACGAAGCTCTGTTGCATGGTCTTCGGATGGCAGTCTCCATGGGCATTCAACGCCTGGAGGTGTGTGGGGATTCAAACCTTGCAATATCCCAAATAAATGGAGACTTTGACGCCAAGGATCCGAAAATGGCGGCCTACCGAAACGCCGTCCGAAAAATGTCAGCTCGGTTCGAGGAACTCGAATTTCACCATGTGGCTCAGGAAAACAATCAAGCGGCGGATATCCTCGCCTGCATTGGCGCAAAACGCGACGCGGTCCCCCCCAACATATTTCTGGAAAAGTTGTTCAAGCCATCCGTAGTATGGGAAAGGGACACCGGTAACAATAGTTCGGACCCGGCCAAAATGCCCGATACCGAATACTCTGACACAATCGGACGCTCCGCCACCGAAATAACACCTTCAGCCCATGTAATAATGGCCATTATCGCCCCGTGGACAGAACCATTCCTGGCCTACCTAACTAGGCAGGAACTTCCGGAGGACCAAAATGAGGCACGCTGCATTGTGCGGCGATCTAAGGCCTACAGGGTCCACGAGGGAGAATTGTATACAAAAGCACTACCAGAATCCTTCAAAGGTGCATCTCCGAAGAGGAAGGGCGGAACCTTTTGGCAAAAATCCACGCCGGACTCGGCGGTCACCATGCCACAGCCCGGGCTCTTGTAAGCAAGGCCTTCCGTACAGGATTCTATTGGCCAACGGCCCGGGCAGATGCACATGACTTGGTCCAACGTTGCGCCGGTTGCCAGCTCTTTGCAAATCAAAGCCACATGCCACCCACCGCCCTCCAAACAATCCCCATTATGTGGCCCTTCGCGGTCTGGGGGCTTGACATGGTTGGACCTCTTAAAGGGGGAACTCACAAGAGAAAATACTTACTGGTCATGGTTGATAAATTCACCAAATGGATAGAGGCCAAACCTGTTAAAACAGCCGAATTCGGACTAGTGATAGACTTCGTATCTGGGGTCATACACCGTTATGGCGTCCCCCACAGCATCATCACTGACAACGGCACACACTTCAAAGCTGATGAGGTAAAACTCTGGTGCGGCAAAATGGGAATTAAGCTCGATTATGCTTCAGTCTATCACCCACAAACCAACGGTCAAGTCGAGCGAGCAAACAATCTTATAATGAGCGGCATTAAACCCAGATTAGTGCGTTTCTTAATAGAGTCTAACACGCACTGGGTAGAGGAGCTCGACTCCGTACTCTGGGGGCTGCGGACCACGCCGAATCGTAGTACCGGATATACACCCTTCTTTATGGTGTATGGCGCAGAGGCAGTCTTGCCCTGTGACATAATTCATGACTCACCTCGAGTGCACATGTACGAAGAAAGAGAAGCCGATCTCGATCGGCAGGATAGTCTGGACACCCTGGAGGAGGGGTGCGATGTAGCCAAAGCCCGTTCCGCATTTTATCAGCAACAGGCTCGCAGATACCAAAGCAGAGAAGTATGGGCCAAAACTTATAACATTGGCGAACTAGTTCTATGCCTGCCGGATAAGAAAAAGAACAAGGTCGAGCCCAAATGGGAAGTTCCCTTCATTATTGACCAAGTTCTGACCGGTGGAGCATACCGACTGCGGGATGCATCGACTAGTCGACTCGAGCCAAACCCATGGAACGCGGCCAGGCTCCGAAGATTCTACGCCTAGCACCGGACTCTATGTTCATCCCCTACCTTTGTCCATTTTTTGCATATACATTATCTGTCTTGTTTTTCTTTCTCCCTTTCTTTCATTCTTTCTCTAGGCCTTCAAGGGCCAACTTGTGCCTCGCTTGCACATTATATATGCGCCAACCGCGCTCATCATACCTGGGGGCTTCTTTCCCAAAAGCTTAATTATTTATTTGGGCCTCGTGCCCCGCACATGTGTTATGCTTCCACATGTACCTTTTTCGCCATTATATGCATCGATATGACTTAAGTTTTGGCCAAGCTGGGTTGCCTGGCTCTTGTATTTATGCCCTACGTTCCCGTTAATTCGGCTAGGGCATAAGGGGAGCACCTCTGCGATTGTTACTGCCGGGTTACCCGGATGTGTACCTCAGACTGGGTGAAGCCGAAAGCTAGCGTTCTTAAGGGAATATTCAGTCGGTGAACAAAAGATGATTTTGAGTTATTTTCCGTACCTGCCCAGATGTTTTTCCTGCGTTTCCTATCGTAGTCCGGACATGCACTTTAGGGCATGCTTACCCAGGGACAGGAACCCTTAACGGAACTATTCTCCCTGGAAGATGTTTCTTACTACCCATGTAATATAACATAACTATTTGGGCACTTGTCTGTTCAAGCATTTATGACCCCTACGCCTGGTCTCCACTCATGCACCGGTTCTTATATAACTGTGCGGGTATTCGGATACACTCTGGACTATCGAGTCCCGAGGTTGAAGCGAAAAGGTCTGCCAAGACAAATGATCTACAATCCGGCTAGAAGGCATTATACATGTCACTTTCATTACATAGTCATGCAGACTGACTAAATTCCTCTTCCATACCATCCAACAGGCGGTCTAGCTTACAATCCTGTTGGGAATACTTTGCGGCTAATTCTACTTGCCCATAAACTAAGCTAACGGGGATCTCTTTTCCGCCAGGCCCCACAGGTCCGACCTCGGCCATGTGATTTGGGTCTGCCTTGGTATACAGCGTCTTCACCATGGCCCAGGCTTCTCTAGCACCCTATCGGCAGGCTGATATCTTCCATAATCAGAAGCGCCGCCGTGCTCCCTTGAGCTTCTCCGCAAGCTCTGCAACACCCTCTTGTCGGGAGACGGACGGCCACAAGGCCTGGGCAACACCCTGCATCACCTGCCGAACTTGTTCGTGCAGATGTGACAGCTCGGATAGAAGATCACCCGCAGACCCGGGGATTTCCTCCGCGGGACGACCCGTCAGCATACCTACAGACATAACACTGTTAGTCGGCTTCTTCGCCGAACTCCTTTAAAAGGATTCGTTCAAGCACTTACTGAAAATGTCGCGTCAAAGCCGCTTATTCTCCTTCTCGGAGTCTGCAAGCTGGCCCCGAACGTCTTTTAGTTCCATGCTCAGCTTAATATTGGCGTCTTGGAGATTGGTTTTCTCCCACCTAACCTCAGTCAGCACGCGTTTGCCAGCCTCTAGCTGTCGCATAACATGCTGGTCCTCCGGATTTTCTCTGGATTCATCTGCAACATCTGTTGTTAGATCTGTAGCCATGCCGCACATTATATGGTAACCATCATTCTTTAAAGTAAATGTTACCAGCAGGGGACTTTTTCGGTTCCTGCAATGCGGCCACAGCAGCCCGCAGTTAGGTCTTGCATTCCTCTAGCACCTGTGACAGCCTAGTATTCTTCTCTGTAAGAACCTGCACAATAAAGATGATCCTTAAATCAGTTCTGCTAACTATTTCAAGTCTCAGGGGCTACTGATACATATAAATCGTCAGATTTACTTACCCGTACATCCTTTACATACTGATCCGTGGCTCTGGCTAGACCATCTTGAGCAGCTCGGAGGTACGCCTCTCCAGAATTGAAGTCATCAAATGCCTCTGGTGAGAAACAAGCGTCACAGAGTACGGCCCGGCGGCGCCTATGATTCATGGCACTTTCCACCTCTGAGTTTGTAGTGGATAATCTATCTACATCCTCTATAGGGGGATTATCCGGCGCCTGCACCATATCGGATTCCACCTTTATGTCCGGTCTAGGCGCCCGACTGGTGGAAGCATGGTTAGTAACATCGTCGGACATATTCCGGCGAGCGTTTTTTCTGTTAAAGAAACACAGGCGTCATTATATTTCGAGAAAGACGACAACCACAGAGCGGGGTTTGTTATACCTTTGCATCGGCGTCTCCGTCCTGATCGCCTTCCTTTTTGGCCTACCCGGCCTCGGTGCCTCCTGTTGGCGCGTTGCTGCGGGTTCGGCAGGGCGTCTCGAATGCCTTCCCTGTAAAATGCCATGTGTATATGGTGGGTGAAGTGTCTAAAAGGGGATCCTAGTTTTGGAGTTGGGATTTTTGGTTTTTCTTACGTGCGATGCAGGGAGCAGTCCGGGATAGTCGGCCGTAATGGCCGCCATGGCATCGTCGCAGCTTAACTGATAGAACTGCCGGTCTATCAGCTCCACGGATATAACTGAATCTTCTTCGAGTCCAGAGTCGAGGGCCCGGTCAGGGTCCTCTGGTTGTGGAGAAGGGCTGCTGACCTCCTTTATGGCTTTTCGCAGTCCCTACCACAAAGTGGCAAGGTGAATACTTACAACAAAGAATGCGTGAAAAATGGGAGTAGGGAGATATAACTTACCCAGCTTGGAGGATTGTACATGGAGAATCCATCCCGTGGCTTGATGCGGGTGAACCCCTCTTCCTCACCCTTGAACAATTCATACAGAATTTTTGCTAAAGCGGCAGCATTGTCCGGACCCTTACGCCCGCACCGGGTGGCGTCATACGCCCCGTTATAACACCACAAGGGGTGCCCATGATATTGAAGTGGTTGCACTCCCCGCATTATGAAAATCGACATAACTTCAATTATTGTCAATCCTGATTGAGCCAGAGCTTTGATCCGGTTCATCAGATAGAGGACTTCTCTGTTGTCTTCCACCTGGGGCTCCGTGGGCGCCAACTTTGGCGCTTCTTCAGACGAGCATTGTTGAACTCAGGAAGACCCCGCCGAATAGGGTCCGGAAGGGGAACGTCCTTCATATAAAACCATTCTGAGGGCCAGTCTTCGGACGACTTCTTCGGGGTACAGGACAGGTATCCGGTATCGGCAATGCGCCATATTTTGGTTCCGCCCACTTGATAAAGTGATCCCCTCTGTGTGCGAGGGATGAGGCAAAATAGCCTTTTCCACAGCTCGAAGTGAGCCTCGCAGCCCAGGAACAACTCGCAGAGAGCAACATAGCCGGCGATATGTAGAATGGAGGCAGGGGTGAAATTGTGTAATTGGAGGCCGTAGAACCCCAGGAGCCCACGGAGGAACGGATGAATTGGAAATCCGAGTCCCCTTAGTAAATGAGGAACAAGGCAGACCTGTTCCCCCATGGAGGGACAGGGAAAGCTCTCCGCTTGCTCCCCGCCATTGTAGGTGGCAAGCCCGGCTCGAACGGGCACCATATACGCCGGAGGGAGAAATCCCTTGGTCTGCAGTTCGACCAATCGACTGTGTGGGACTGAACACCTCTCCCAATCACCGGGCTTAGGGCTACGAGGGCGGGAGGAGGAGCTGCAGAGGTCGGCCGTGCTGGAATGGATCTTTCCGAAACGCGCTCTGATGGATTCTCGCTGAGGGGAGGATGGTGTGGATCGGATCTAAGAATCCCTATCCCTTTAATAGACAATTTATTTATCTGGCTAGGGGGGCAAATGTAAAATGCCCTGGCGCCTCGTATTCATTCAACGCATGGGAGATAGCCCTTATTGGGCACAGAAGCCAAGAGATTCAACATTTATGGGGCCGGACACCGCTTGCAAACACTTGGAAATTGGAGAAGAACCAGCCTTGCAATGCCGAAGACAATACTGCGCGCCGGACTCATCATCATTGAATCCTGGTTCGGGGGCTATCGAGGGAGTCCAGGATTAGGGGGTATCCGGATAGCCGGATTATATCCTTTGGCCGGACTGTTGGACTATGAAGATACAAGATTGAAGACTTCGTCTCGTGTCCGGATGGGACTCTACTTGGCCTGGAAGGCAAGCTAGGCAGTACGTATATGGATATCTCCTCCTTTGTAACCGACCTTGTGTAACCCTAACCCTCTCCGGTGTCTATATAAACCGGAGGGTTTTAGTCCGTAGGACACAATAACATACAATCATACCATAGGCTAGCTTCTAGGGTTTAGCCTCTCCGATCTCGTGGTAGATCAATTCTTGTAATACCCATATCATCAAGAATAAATCAAGCAAGACGTAGGGTTTTACCTCCATCAAGAGGGCCCGAACCTGGGTAAAACATCATGTTCCCTGCCTCCTGTTACCATCCGCCTTAGACGCACAGTTCGGGACCCCCTACCCGAGATCCGCTGGTTTTGACACCGACAACGCCCTTCAGTCTATCTTTCGTTCCAGATAGATCAGATATAGCATCATCATGAGCAGCTGCAGTCTCAGTGTCGCTGGGGTCAGCTGATGCACAGCTACTCTTGTGCGGGGTTGTCGCGCAATGAGAAGCATCCTCCATGACTGCCTCCCCTCCCATCTGCTGGCTATCTGTTAGTGTTAGAGTCTTCTACATCATCATTGACTCGTCAATATCCTTTCGAACAGCTGGATAGATGTCCTTCCTCAACCTTTCATACAATTCATTCTGCTTCATTTAACTCCTCGCTTTTTTCATCATGAGCCTCTCTTCTTTGCTGAGTGTGAAAGACCTCTTGTGCAGGACATTTAACACCTATACCCCTTGCATGGCCAGGGGGCTCTCTTATTTCTAGAGCATCGGACAGAATGTCACGTGGCCCTGAGTTCCTGAAGAACCTTCCAGGGATCTTGGAAGCCTCTAACATCACTTGATATAGTTTTTCATCATGTGAGTTTTCAAAGTAATAAGTTCCATCATCACACCTCTTTACACGTGCCCGCAAGTAGTCTCTAGCGCGTTCACCCCTGATTTAACTAAAGGCCGGTTGCCCACCTGCTGCTACTGCTTCTTTGTCATCCTAGTCCCATATCAGTTTCATGCCGTAGTATCCTGCCACACCCATACGGTGGGGTGTATGTTCTTCTTCTGAAGTTCCAATTGCTTGGCACTCTTCGCAGCAAACTCTGTAATTGCCCTGACCCTTTTGAATTCTGCCCAGTCTGCCTTTGTAATTTGGGGGTATGCGGGGATTGGGTCCTTGCCTTCACTCAAGTAATTCTTATACATCACGTGCTTCCAGTTTCTCCAAGCATCCCTAGCCTTCTTTAGTGCAGCGTGTTCCACCTACATTCTCCACTGCTCTGGAACATTGAAGTGATCCATGATCTCCTGGACTATCCTTCGCCGTGTTCCTGTGTCAGGCTTCCGAGACCCTGGCAGATTAATGTGGAGCCTTGCCCTGCCAACAAATCCACACACACTCCTGAACCTCGTGCGTGCTTTATCTGGTTTAGTTGGAGCCCAAGACTTTAAATCAATCTCGGTTACTTCATATACACCTAGGCTGGTGTATGGGCTTCCTTGGAGCATTCCTCCGTGTCCTGACCGGAAGGGTAATTGTTGCAGCTCTATCCCGTTCAAGATTACTTGATCCCTCACAATCTTCTAAAGACCTAGGGTTGTCGGAATTAGATGAAGATACATCGCCTGAAGCATGAGTGTTGTCACTGCTACTCGGCATCTACAGAGAACACATGCGAAACTCAGGAAAGGAGGATAAGCATAAATCTAACAACTTGGTATGAAGTTGTCTAAACATGTCATGCAATAATTTAGAAAATGTACGGCTAATTTGTTAAGTTTGTGTGACTCGGGCGCCCGCGGTCTGTAAATCGGCAGTAACTTATTGGAACAAATACAACTTATATGTACTAGTTATGAAGGTAGATAATGAACATATATATGCTCCCCGTTATTTTATAGCCAATTTGGGAACATACGGAACGGAATAGGAGGAGGGATTGCGAGGAAATATGCCTCACCGCGATGGAGAGCGGTAACTAACATGCTTCTTAATGCAAACCCTGCTGGACTACAAGAGAGGCGAGGGTTACATGATCGATATGCTCAAGGGTGGCTGGCGAGCAAACGAAGACGGCGAGGCATGAGCAGCCGTGTATTGGGAATGGCAATGGAGGTAGGCTTGACGCCGAAGAGCAGGCACACGGCCAGGGTGAGCACGCCGACACCGAAGAGGGTTCTGCTGTGGATTTGGGGGAGGGGGGAGCTGGCGATGGAGATTGTGTGGACTATTTGAGTGAAACGCGGGCGGGCGGTGGGGGGGGGGTGTTGGCGGCCTAGGTGAAAAGGGTGAAAAATATCCCCAGTCGCCGCATGGAAAGGCCTATGCAAACGGTTGCCTCTAAGTGCTCGTGTGCACAAAGAGAAAATTTTCGTTTGAAATGAAGACGTGAGTTCATTGTTTCGCCTCTAAATTTTTCCCACGTTAAGCAATCACCAATATACCACGGGTTTGATTTTCTGGTGCATTTCAGGTCTCCTGTGCTATATTTAAGACAATTTTTGGCATTTACCGTGCATGTTGGCATATAAATCAAATCCTAGACGGACTGCATTTCCTGTCGAAAGGGGTGAGTATTGCTATTTGATCTGGGAGCATCCAACGGTGCAGACGTACGATCTGTGGGATTTGGGTTCTGGCCAATCAGAACGCACGACTCAGATCGCGCGCGCAGCAAGGGGGGGCATCGGCCATGGTTTGGTAGGCACACGGCTTTCGTGAGTGAACCATGTGCTATTTGAAAACATTTACATGAACTGGAACTGCATGTACTGTCGAAAGGGATGAGGATCGCCGTTCGATCAAGGAGCATCCAACGGTGCAGATGTACAATCCGTGGGGTTCGGGTTCTGGCCAATCAGAACACACGACTCAGATTGCGCGCGTGGCAGGGGTGCGAGGGGGCATCGGCCATGGTTTAGTGGACCCATGTCTTTCATGAGTGAACCGTGTGCTATTTCATAACATTTACATTAACTAACATCATATTTTTGTTTGAATGAAAACATGAGTTCATCGTTGTGTGTCGCTTTGCGAGTTTTCATTCATTGTCCAAGAAACGGGGAAAAACTTCAAATAGTTCGGCCGCAGGGTGCGTCCACGGGTGTAGGCCTTGTGAAGGAAATATGCCCTAGAGGCAATAATAAAGTTGTTATTTTATATTTCCTTGTATCATGATAAATGTTTATTATTCATCCTAGAAATGTATTAACCAGAAACTTGATACAGGTGTGGATACATAGACAAAACACCATGTCCCTAGTAAGCCTCTACTAGACTAGCTTGTTAATCAAACATGGTTAAGTTTCCTAACCATAGACATGTGTTTTCATTTGATAAATAGGATCACATAATTAGGAGAATGATGTGATGGACAAGACCCATCCGTTAGCTTAGCATTACGATCATTCAGTTTTATTGCTATTGCTTTCTTCATGACTTATACATATTCCTTTGACTATGAGATTATGCAACTCCTGGATACCGGAGGAATACCTTGTGTGCTATCAAACATCACAACATAATTGGTTGATTATAAAGATGATCTACAGGTGTCTCTGAAGGTGTTTGTTGGGTTGGCATAGATGGAGATTAGGATTTGTCACTCAGAGTATCGGAGAGGTATCGCTGTGCCCTCTCGGTAATGCACATTGATACATCTCCAACGTATCTATAATATTTGATTGTTCCATGCTATTATATTATCTGTTTTGGATGTTTAATGGGCTTTAATATGATCTTTTATATTATTTTTGGGACTAACCTATTAACTGGAGGCCCAGTGCCAGTTTCTGTTTTTTTGCCTATTTTAGAGTTTCGTAGAAAAGGAATACCAAACGGAGTCCAAACGGAATGAAACCTTCGCGATGATCTTTCTTGGTCTGAAAGCAATCCAGAAGACTTGGAGTCGAAGTCTGGAACTCCACGAGGCGGCCACGAGGCAGGAAGGCCCGCCCAAGGGGGTAGGCGCGCCCCGCCCTCGTGGGCCCCTCATAGCTCCACCAACATACTTCTTTTGCCTATATATACTCTTATACCCTAGAAACATCGTAGAGAGCCACGAAACCACTTTTCCACCGCCACAAACTTCTGTACCTGTGAGATCCCATCTTGGGGCCTTTTCCGACGATCTGCCGGAGGGGGAATCGATCATGGAGGGCTTCTACATCAACACCATTGCCTCTCCGATGAAGCGTGAGTAGTTTACCATAGACCTTCGGGTCCATAGTTATTAGCTAGATGGCTTCTTCTCTCTCTTTGATTCTCAATACAAAGTTCTCCTCGATGTTCTTGGAGATCCATTCGATGTAATACTCTTTTGTGGTGTGTTTGCCAAGATCAAATGAATTGTGGGTTTATGAACAAGATTATCTATGAATATTATTTGGTTCTTCTCTAAATTCTTATATGCATGATTTGATATCTTTGCATGTAACATCCCAAAATTTCAATTTGGAATGTTATACATAGATCATTCATGCATAATCATATTTTATTGCATTTCGTTTCGCGATCCTCGAAATCCTAAGCAACTCAAGGACCCTCGGAGAGAGTTGGGGATTTCCGTGTCTTCATATTTGAGCTTTATCAAATATTGAAACGAGGATTTTTGGCTTTACTTATTTTTCCCTCCGAAAATATTTCATATTAAAATATATGAGAGGAGATAATATGACTTCTCCAAAATAAATGAAATATTGGAGGAAAAAGATTAAAATCAAATATTTGATTTTATCCGGAGTTTATTGCTATTTTATTTGAATTAGAATATTTGCACGTTTTCCAAAGTTGCATTTTAGGGCCAAGAAAATGTTCATCTTGTTCTAAATATTTTATTTAGACGGTGAAATTTTGTTTTGGCATTTTTAGATTTTTATTTTATTTTCTAGGATTTATTTTAGTTCGGCATAATTATTAACAAAAAAGTTTCACCGCCCGACTGGGCCGAAGCCCAGCCGAGTCGGCCGCTCCCCGCGCCACCATCTCCGACCTGGAGACTGCGCACCGCCGCCGCCCGACCCAGAGTCCGGCCGGGACTCCGCCTCCCCGCCACCTTGCCCCTCCTCCAAGCAACCCCCCTCCTCTTAAATACGCCGCCCCCGACCGCCACTCCACCACCCAACCCCGCCGCAACCCCGACCGCAGCGCCGCCGCCGTCGCCTTTGCCGCGTCGCCGCCTCTGCAGCGCCGCCCATTGCCGCGCCGCTGCCGCCCTCGCACCCCGCCGCCGCAGCCCCGCCTCGCCGGAGCATCGCCGGAGGTAATGCCGCCGTTGCCGCCGCCAGTTTTTTTAAGAAAACCGATTCGGTTTTTTTAGAAACCCTAGTTCGTTTTTTTAGATCGGTTCATCGGTTTTTCTCGGTTTAGTTATTTTGCAGATGTTCGTCCGTACGTTCGTTTTAACAAACAGTTTTCGCTCGTGAGTTATAAACAACGACCGTTCGTTCGTTAGCCTGTTCGTTAGTTTTCTTTTTCTCGGATTTTCCGCGATTATTTTCAATCACGATTTCTGATCCGATTTTTGTTTTAGTTTATCTTTTCGCTCATTTGTCGGAATCAGGCGATTCAAGCGCCTAGATCTTCATCTCGAAACCCTCTTTCCGTTTAACCAACTTGAACAAGCTTTTGCTACTGTAAAATTTGACCTTAGTCCAGATTAGTAAATGGATCTTGTTTCTTTCGCAGTTTGAGTTTTGTTGCTCCGTTTGATTTGATTCTTTTCGCAAACCGGAGTTCTTAAGTTGAACTTTCTGGTTAGATCTTCTTTTTTGAGATTTACCCGTGTTTCTTTGATTGATTGCTTATGTATGCTATTGTTTGTTTGCGATAGAACACCCGGAGTGCGAAGCATGCTACTACGAGTCCCTAGGTTTTACGGATCATCAGCAAGGAAAGTAACACTTTGATCATACCCCTTTATCACCCAGTTTTATGCATTAGTTCCAATCCTCAAACATTGCATGGTTAGGATGTGATTGACATGTGGGTTGGGAAGTAGTTGATGAGGTAGAACCTATTGCCCTGTTATATTCAAACCCTTGGGAGTTACTTCTATGAATTGCTTTTATTGCTATGCTATGCTCGTAGACGTGGTTTGGGTGAGTGAAATCCATGAGAGATGTGAGATTCTTAATTAATGGTTCAACTTAAGGTGGCAACTTGAATACACATCTGGGTGGATTGTTTGTTGGACACCTGGGGAATCCAGTGTTTTCCTAGGATATCCCGGACTACCCGTGTGATAATCCTATGGTCCGCCACCCAGGCTCAAAGGGAACTGAGATATTTTCATGCTAGAAACTTCCGTGCGCAGCCACAAGCTATTGTGGGCTCTAGAATAGTTGAGTAAGTTGCGTGAAGCTCCCGGAGAGGTGGATCAGCAGGTAGAGGGATGTAGGTTGGTGTGGTCTGCCCGGAGTAAGGGGTTAATGCTTCTGAAAGACTGTGTCTCAGTCATCCGTTTCTCAAACACCATGTAGTGCGAGAAATTCAACGGAGGATATCGAGTCTTGTGGGGAAAAGTGCGCAAACCTCTGCAGAGTGTATAAACTAATCATGGTTAGCCGTGTCCCCGGTTATGGACATCTTGAGTATCTAGTACTTGGAGTATCATAAGTATTTCATCACTCTAAACTAATATTTCTGGGATGTTATTTACTTTAATTGTGATTGAGTTGGAGGAACCTTCTCAATGGTGTTTCAACTACCATGATAGTTAAATAAAATCTATTCCTTTGTTGTAGGGAAAATTTGGCTTTCCGCAAAAATTATAACCATAGAGCTTTACACCAGCCAAATATGCATGTAGTGATAGCATTATTCTGTTCTTGCTCTACTGTGTTACTTTGCCAGCATATTCCATGTGCTGACCTGTTTTTGGGCTGCAACGTATTATGTTGCAGACTTTTCAGATGAGGAGTAAGGTTCGTTAGGTCGTTGCCGTGCAGCTCAGCTATGCCGTTGGAGTTGATGGACTCACTTTATCTTCCAAGCCTTCCGTTGTTATCGTATTAGATGGCCTTAAGCCATAGTTATTGTAATAAGTTCTCTCTTGCGACATTCGATGTAATAAGTGTGTGATTGCTACTTTGTTATTAATCCTCGAGTACTGTGTGTGTCAGCATTACCGATCCAGGAATGACACTGAAGCACAGAGACTTGACCGTTTGAGGTTGGGTCGCTACAAGATGGTATCAGAGCACACGCTGAGTGTAGGACACGACCACTAAGCTAAATCCCTAGATCACTATTCTCCTCTCATTTCTGATTCCTCTCCATTTTCTACTCTTTAGGATGGCGGACGCAAGGAACAAGTTTGCACAACCGGATGAAGAAGCACCCTTTGGACGACACTTGAAGGAAGTCACTAGGTACCTAAACATTGGAATACCAAGCTTCACTAAGACTTACAATGCCACCTTACCAGAAGAGGAGCGATGGATGATTCAAGTTCAAGTTCCAGGAAGGACATTCATGCCAGTCACAAGCCCATAGAGTTTTCCTTCGATGCACCAACCTGGAGTCTAGGAAAGAGTATGGCAGCTCACATCACCATGGGACGCATTGGAGAAGTTTATCACAAGGAGCTTAAGGATACTATCTATCAGATTTGTGGGCACCGAGATGAGCAATGGGAGATGATCAGCACCAGGAAGGACAGATCAATTGCAGCTTTCATCCACGAGTTGAACCAACACATTCGTCGCCAGGAGAACCAGATGTGTGCAGGAATGATAGACCTGAAGAAGGCGATGACTGATACGTCTCCGTCATATCTACTTTTCCAAACACTTTGGCCCTTGTTTTGGACTCTAAATTGCATGATTTGAATGGAACTAACACGGACTGACGTTGTTTTCAGCAGAATTACCATGGTGTTATTTATGTGCAGAAACAAACATTCTCGGAATGACCTGAAACTTCACGAAGCAACTTTTTGGAAAATATAAAAAATACCTGCAAAAGATGAAGGCCAGGGGGCCCACCACCTGTCCACGAGGGTGGGGGCGCGCCTGCCCCCCTAGGGCGCGCCCCCTACCTCGTGGGCCCCCTGGTGCCTCTACGACTCCAACTCTATATATTATGTTTTGGGGAGAAAAAAATCAGAGAGAAGAATTCATCGTGTTTTACGATACGGAGCCACCGCCAAGCCCTAAAACCTCTCGGGAGGGCTGATCTAGAGTCCGTTCTGGGCTCCGGAGAGGGGAATCCGTCGCCATCGTCATCATCAACCATCCTCCATCACCAATTTCATGATGCTCACCGCCGTGCGTGAGTAATTCCATCGTAGGCTTGCTGGACGGTGATGGGTTGGATGGGATCTATCATGTAATCGAGTTAGTTTTGTTAGGGTTTGTTCCCTAGTATCCACTATGTTCTGAGATTGATGCTGCTATGACTTTGCTATGCTTAATGCTTGTCACTAGGGCCCGAGTGTCGTCATTTTAGATCTGAACCTATTATGTTTTCATAAATATATGAGTGTTCTTGATCCTATCTTGCAAGTCTATAGTCACCTATTATGTGTTATGATTCGTTAACCCCGAAGTGACAATAATCGGGATACTTACCGGTGATGACCGTAGTTTGAGGAGTTCATGTATTCACTATGTGTTAATGCTTTGTTCCGGTACTATATTAAAAGTAGGCCTTAATATCCCTTAGTTTCCGTAAGGACCCCGCTGCCACGGGAGGGTAGGACAAAAGATGTCATGCAAGTTCTTTTCCATAAGCACGTATGACTATGTTCGGAATACATGCCTACATTATATCAATGAACTGGAGCTACTTCTGTGTCACCCTAGGTTATGACTGTTACATGATGAACCACATCCGGCATAATTCTCCATCACTGATCCATTGCCTGCGAGCTTTCCATACATTGTTCTTCGCTTATTTACTTTCCCGTTGCTATTGCTATCATCACTACAAAATACCAAAAACATTACTTTTACTACTGTTACATTTTGTTACCGTTACCACTACCATCATATTACTTTGCTACTAAATACTTTGCTGCATATACTAAGTTTCCAGGTCTGGTTGAATTGACAACTCAGCTGCTAATACTTGAGAGTATTCTTTGGCTCCCCTTGTGTCGAATCAATAAATTTGGGTTGAATACTCTACCCTCGAAAACTGTTGCGATCCCCTATACTTGTGGGTTATCAAGACTATTTTCTGGCGCCGTTGTTGGGGAGCATAGCTCTATTCTTTGAGTCACTTGGGATTTATATCTCCTTATCATTATGAAGAACTTGAAAGATCCAAGAACCAAGATTTATCCCTCAACTACGAGGGGAGGTAAGGAACTGCCATCTAGCTCTGCACTTGATTCACCTTCTGTTTTGAGTAAGCTTGCGACACCTAAAACTGCTTCTGCTATTCGTTCTGATATGTCGCATGTTATTGATGATGCTACTTCTGCTATACTTGATACTAATGATGAAACTACTTCTATGCTTGATACTACCGTGCCACTTGGTGAATTTCTTGATGAACAACTTGCTAGGGCTAGAGAGATTGAAAATATTGAATCTGATAATACTGATGAAAGTGATGATGAAGAATCCTTGTTATTCTCGAGGGTTATGTTTTTGATCAAGAAGCCTCTTTTAGCTATTTTAGCTTGCAAAGATAGATACCTAGTATCTGCAGCTTCACCTATCTGTGTTGATCCTGCTTTTGCTACTTCACCTATCTGCGTTGGCCCTGCTTTTGCTACTTCACCTATCTGTGTTACCGATAAGGATTATGAATTCTCTGTTGATCCTGATATAATTACTTTGGTTGAATCTGATCCTTTTCATGACTATGAATCTGAAACTGTTGTGGCACATCTTACTAAATTAAATGATATAGCCACCCTATTCACTACTGATAAGAGAGCTCGTTACTTTTATATCCTTAAAATATTTCCATTCTCATTAAAGGGTGATGCTAAGATATGGTTTAATTCTCTTGATCCTGGTTGTGTGCGTAGTCCCCAGGATATGATTTATGACTTCTTTGCTAAATATTTCCCTGCTCATAAGAAACAAGCTGCTTTAAGGGATATATATAATTTTGTGCAAATTAAAGAAGAGAGTCTCCCACAATCTTGGGGGAGGCTTCTCCAGTTACTTAATGCTTTGCCTGATCATCCTCTTAAGAAAAATGAAATACTTGATATCTTTTATAATGGACTAACCGATGCCTCTAGAGAATACCTGGATAGTTGTGCTGGTTCTGTTTTCAGGGAAAGAAAGCCGGATGAAGATGAAATTCTATTGAATAATATGTTGACAAATGAAAATAATTGGACACCTCCGGAGCCAATTCCTGAGCCTATTCCTAAACCAACTCTGAAGAAGAGGGGTATTCTATTTCTCAGTCCTGAAGATATGGAAGAGGCAAAGAAATCTATGAAAGAAAAAGGTATTAAAGCTGAAGATGTTAAGAATTTACCTCCTATTGAAGAAATACACGGTCTTAATTTACCGCCTATTGAAGAAACATATGATCTTAATCCTTTACCTATTGAAGAAACTCATGGTCTTGATAACCCGACATAGGTAGTAAAGGTAAATTCTCTCTATAGATATGATAAAGCTGAAATCCCATTTACCAAGTTTGCTAGCCCATGCTTAGATGAGTTTGATAAATTTATGGCTAAGCAAGAAGACTTCAATGCCTATTTTGGTAGACAATTGAAATACAATTCAAATATGCTTGAACACTTGGGTGATTATATGGCTAATGTCAAAGGTGAACTTAAACTTATTAGTAAACATGCTTCTATGGTTACCACTCAAGTAGAACAAGTACTTAAAGCTCAAAATGATTTGCTCAATGAATTGAATAGTAAACATAATGATAATGCTGCTAGAGTGGCTACTAGAACTGGTAAAATGACTCAGGAACCTTTGTATCCTGAAGGCCACCCTAAGAGAATTGAGAAAGATTCTCAGAGAAATAATATAGATGCACCTAGTCCTTCTAAAAGGAAGAAAAAGAAAAATTATAGGACTTTGCATGCTTCTAGTGAACCTATTATTGAACCACCTGAGAATCCAAATGATATTTCTATTTCTGATGCTGAAACTCAAGCTGGTAATGAACCTGAAACTAGTGATAATGCTAATAATAATGTTCATGATGATGCTCAACCTAGTAATGATAATGATATAGAAATTGAACCTGCTGTTGATCTTGATAACCCACAATCAAAGAATCAACGTTATGATAAGAAAGACTTTGTTGCTAGGAAACATGGTAAAGAAAGAGAACCATGGGTTCAGAAACCCACGCCTTTTCCTCCCAAACCATCCAAGAAAAAGGATGATGAGGATTTTCAGCGCTTTGCTGAAATGATTAGACCTATCTTTTTGCGTATGCGATTAACTGATATGCTCAAAATGAATCCTTATGCTAAATATATGAAAGAAATTGTTACAAATAGAAGAAAGATACCGGAAGCTGGAATTTCCACCATGCTTGCTAATTATACTTTTAAGGGTGGAATACCAAAGAAACTTGGAGGTCTAGGAGTACCCACTATACGATGCTCTATTAAAAGAAACTATGTTAAAACTGCTTTATGTGATCTTGGAGCCGGTGTTAGTGTTATGCCTCTCTCTTTATATCGTACACTTGATTTGAATAAGTTGACACCTACTGAAATATCTTTGCAAATGGCTGATAAATCAACTGCTATACCTATCAGTATTTGTGAGGATGTGTCTGTTGTAGTTGCAAACGTTACTATTTTAACAGACTTTGTTATTCTTGATATTCCCGAGGACGATTGCATGTCTATTATTCTTGGAAGACCCTTTTTGAATACTGTAGGGGATGTCATTGATTGCACTAAAGGCAATGTCACTTTTCATGTTAATGGTAATGAGCACACGGTACACTTTCCGAGGAAACAACCTCAAGTTCATAGTATCAACTCTATTGGAAAAATTCCATCGATTATATTTGGAGGTTTTGAATTTCCTCTTCCTACAGTCAAGAAGAAATATGATATTCTTATTATTGGGGATGTGCATATCCCCGTTGAGGTAACATAGTGTTATTCGAAATTTCTCTGGTTCCATGTTATTCGGAATGAGTTCGTTAACAAGGCTTGATCAACCTTGTTAGTGGATTCCTTTTGATGATCATGAGATGGATGAAATTAGAGAGCACAACCTTCTGTACCCCACTTTTACTTTCTGTTATTTATATTAAATAAAATAAAAATAAATATTTTTCTATCTGTTATCTGATTATCCGTGCAATATAAAAATACCCTGAAAATAAAAGTTCTCCAAATGCCCTAAAATTTAAATATGATTTTTTCTAGAATATTTGAGAATATTTGGCACTGAGAACACAACAGGGGGGGGGGTCAACCACCTGCCCACGAGGGTGGAGGGCGTGCCCTACCCCCCTTGGGTGCTCCCCTGCCTCGTGGGCCCACGGTGGCCCTCCTCCACTTATCCTTTCACCCAAACACGAATATCCAGCTCAAACCCGAGTCCAAGCTCATTTTGCTGCCATTTTCGATCTCATTGCTCAAAGCACCTCTCACAAAACTGCTTGGGGAGATTGTTCCTTGGTATGTGACTCCTCCGTTGGTCCAATTAGTTTTTGTTCTAGTTCTTTATTCATTGCAAAAAATTTCTGCTTAGGTGACCCTGTTCTTGAGCTTGCATGTCAAATTTATATGGTCAAAAGTAGTTTTGATGCATGATATAGGGTCTAGGCATTTGTAGAAGTAGTTGCTATCAATATTATTGAGTTTGGTTTACTTTTATTTTGAGGTTACTAAAAATTTCAAAAAAATTTAGAAAATGATGAAGATACTTTTGAGGGGCTCATTGAGCCGAAGCTCGAAGGAAAAGGCACCAAAGCCTAAGTATAATCTGCCTCGTACAACGGAGGTTCGGTCGTGTGAATGGCCTTCCGATGATTTCTTGAGAGTAGCCAGGATTTATGAAGATTTTCATGAATTGGCTAAGAATGCAGGCCTCACCGCTTTCCTCCACGACCAATGCGATCAGTATCTCTTACTCACAAATATCTTAGTGCAAAACTTTCATTTCCATTCTAGGAGCTCACCACCTACGGTGGAGTTTTATTTATATGATGAGCATAAGGAGATGCCACTTTATGATTTTTGTCGGGTTTGTTTGGTCCCTTTCGAGGGCAAGACAGAAGAACCAAATCGCGAGGATGTGGACGGGTTTATTGATACTATCACCGTAGGTGAAACAAGGAAGGTTTTTGATGCACGAATCACTAGCATACATTTCCCTGTTTTACACTATTTTGCATTATTTGCTAGTCGTTGTTTAATTGGTCGCGGAAACTGTGGAAACCTTAGTATCCCTGATATTATTATTTTGCTCCACAGTTTATACGGTGATAACTCTGTTAGTATGGGTGTCATTATTGCTAAATGGTTAAGTCTGAACCGTACCAAGGGCCCCATCTTTGGAGGCATCTATGCTTCACGCCTAGCTGCACATTTTAACATACCTATTAGGCATTATGAGAAGGAAGAAAAAGTGCTGCCTCGTATTTATTTAGATTATAAAAGTATGGTGGCACATGATTTTATTGTTAAGAATAGGGAAGGAGAGCTTAAATATAAATTGTTCTTTGATAAACATCATTCTGAGACTATTACCATGCCTACTCCTTCTTTGTTTGATTTATCTGTAGGCCAGTACCTTGTTCTGTTAAAGGCTATTCACGCCTACCGGAACCCTGCACCAGCCATGGAACCAGAGCCGGAACCACAAGTTGATCCTTCACGAGAGTCTAATTACCAGTGGGATCCGGAGATGATTGCCAGCCAGTGGCAATCGGAGTCTTCTTCTTCTCAGTATGACCCCGACTATTATTATGGATATCCGCCAGGCCAGCCGTGGCCATAAACGAACTTAGGCCAAAAGCCTAAGCTTGGGGGAGTACGTATTTCCCACCGACATTACATTTATGTTCACACACTCATTGCTAGATGTCGGTGCTCATACTTTTTCATTGTATCATCCATACTAGTTTATTTTCCTTTTTATGCTTTCTTCTTATGTGTTTAATAAACCTTAAGAAAAACAAAAAAAATTAGTTGTAGCTTTTAGTTAGTTTAATTTCCATGCTTGTAGTAGTAATTAAAAAGAAAACCCAAAAAGATTTCATGTTCTTCTTTTACTTGTTGGGAGCTCTCCCGTGTAAATAGTTTTATTTCTTTTCTTTTCTTTGGGGGTCGATAGGAGAAGACCATAATTAAATTGTTGAAGTGGCTCTTGTATGCATACTTGTTGATCTGACAAAAGAGCCCATATTGCCTTGTTTTCTCCTGTTTATTGAATGCTTGCAGATTCCAGCCTAGTCCAATGCACGCGCACTATTATTATTATTATTATTATTATTATTCACATCGTTCGGTCGTGCAAGTGAAAGGCAATTATGACGATATATGATGGACTGACTGAGATGAGAAAAGCTGGTATGAACTCAACCTCTTTTGTTTTTGTAAATATGATTAGTTCATCGTTCCCGATTCAGCCTATTATGAATAAACATGTTTGCAATGACAACTAGAGATCATAGTTCCTTGTGCCATGCTTGATTAGCTATGAGTCATAATGGTTTACCTTGCGTGCCAACATGCTATTGAGATGGTTATGATGTGGCATGATAGGGTGGTATCCTCCTATGAATGATTTAAGTGACTTGACTTGGCGCATGTTCATGCATGTAGTTGAAACAAAATCAACATAGCCTTCACGATATTTATGTTCATGGTGGATTATATCCTACTCATGCTTGCATTCGGTGTTGATTAATTGTAATGCATGTTCATGACTATTGTCGCTCTCTAGCTGGCCGCTTCCCAGTCTTTTGCTAGCCTTCGCTTGTACTAAGCGGGAATACTGCTTGTGCATCCAATCCCTTAACCCCCAAAGTTATTCCACATGAGTCCACTATACCTACCTATACACGGTATCCACCTGCCGTTCCAAGTAAATTTGTATGTGCCAAACTCTAAACCTTTAAATAAATATCCTATTTTGTATGCTCGAATAGCTCATGTATCAACTAGGGCTGTCTGTATCTTCCATGTTAGGCGGGTTATTCTCAAGAGGGGTGGACTCCGCTCCTCACTCACGAGATAAATGGTTGGTCACCGGGATGCCCAGTCCCATGCTTTATGCAAACTAAATCAAAATAATTGCAAACGAAACTACCCCTGGGACTCTTGTTAGTTGGAGGCACTCGTTGTTTCGAGCAAGCCATGGATTGATGCTTGTTGGTGGAAGGAGGAGTATACACTTTACCATTCTGTTTGGGAACCGCCTATAATGTGTGTAGCATGGAAGATATTGCCATCTCTTGGTTGTTATGTTGACAATGAAAGTACACCGCTCAAAATATTATTCACCTCTATTTCAAAACCGAGCTCTGGCACCTCTACAAATCCCTGCTTCCCTCTGCGAAGGGCCTATCTATTTACTTTTATGCCGAGTCATCATCTTCTTATTAAAAAGCACCAGTTGGAGAGCACCACTGTCATTTGCATTCATTACTGTTAATTTACATTGAGTATGACCTGACTGGATCTCTTTTACCATGAATTACACTGTCTAGTTAGTCCTTGGTCTTTAAAGGTGCTCTGCATTTATGTTTTGCGGTCTCAGAAAGGGCTAGCAAGATACCATCTTGTTATATCATATTATGATTGTTTTGAGAAAGTGTTGTCATCCGAGATTTATTATTGTTGCTCGCTAGTTGATTATGCCATTGATATGGGTAAAACTTGAGACCTAGGCATTATTGCGAATTTGGTTAGTTATAATCTTTGTTGAAAACTTGAATGCTCGCTTTACATATTTACAACAACAAGAGCAAACAGAGTTTGTAAAAGTTTTTCTTTATCACTTTCAGTTTGTCAACTGAATTGCTTGAGGACAAGCAAAGGTTTAAGCTTGGGGGAGTTGATACGTCTCTGTCGTATCTACTTTTCCAAACACTTTTGCCCTTGTTTTGGACTCTAACTTGCATGATTTGAATGGAACTAACCAAGACTGACGCTGTTTTCAGCAGAATTACCATGGTCTTATTTATGTGCAGAAACAAACGTTCTCGGAAGACCTGAAACTTCACGAAGCAACTTTTTGGAAAATATAAAAAATACCTGCAAAAGATGAAGGCCAGGGGGCCCACCACCTGTCCACGAGGGTGGGGGCGCGCCTGCCCCCCTAGGGCGCGCCCCCTACCTCGTGGGCCCCCTGGTGCCTCTCCGACTCCAACTCCAACTCTATATATTGTGTTTCGGGGAGAAAAAAATCAGAGAGAAGAATTCATCGCGTTTTACAATACGGAGCCGCCGCCAAGCCCTAAAACCTCTCGGGAGGGCTGATCTGGAGTCCGTTCGGGGCTCCGGAGAGGGTAATCCATCACCATCGTCATCATCAACCATCCTCCATCACCAATTTCATGATGCTCACCGCCGTGCGTGAGTAATTCCATCATAGGCTTGCTGGACGGTGATGGGTTGGATGGGATCTATCATGTAATCGAGTTAGTTTTGTTAGGGTTTGATCCCTAGTATCCACTATGTTCTGAGATTGATGCTGCTATGACTTTGCTATGCTTAATGCTTGTCACTAGGGCCCGAGTGTCGTCATTTGAGATCTGAACCTATTATGTTTTCATAAATATATGAGTGTTCTTGATCCTATCTTGCAAGTCTATAGTCACCTATTATGTGTTATGATTCGTTAACCCCGAAGTGACAATAATCGGGATACTTACCGGTGATGATCGTAGTTTGAGGAGTTCATGTATTCACTATGTGTTAATGCTTTGTTCCGGTACTATATTAAAAGTAGGCCTTAATATCCCTTAGTTTTCGTAAGGACCCCGCTGCCACGGGAGGGTAGGACAAAAGATGTCATGCAAGTTCTTTTCCATAAGCACGTATGACTATGTTCGGAATACATGCCTACATTATATCAATGAACTGGAGCTACTTCTGTGTCACCCTAGGTTATGACTGTTACATGATGAACCACATCCGGCATAATTCTCCATCACTGATCCATTGCCTGCGAGCTTTCCATACATTGTCCTTCGCTTATTTACTTTCCTGTTGCTATTGCTATCATCACTACAAAATACCAAAAACATTACTTTTACTTCTATTACCTTTTGTTACCGTTACCACTACTATCATATTACTTTGCTACTAAATACTTTGCTGCAGATACTAAGTTTCCAGGTGTGGTTGAATTGACAACTCAGCTGCTAATACTTGAGAGTATTCTTTGGCTCCCCTTGTGTCGAATCAATAAATTTGGGTTGAATAATTTACCCTCGAAAACTGTTGCGTTCCCCTATACTTGTGGGTTATCAATGAAAAGGATCACGGAACTGGAAGAAGAACTTAAGGCTACTCATGAAGATTATGAGGAGGAAATCGTCGTACTAGTGGAGAAGAATGACGATCTAGAAAGGAAGCAAGGAGTATTCCTGGGAGAACCTGCACTAGGAGGAGAAGACGAAGAACCCAAGGAGATTCGCCTGGAGGACTACATCATCATCGACGACACTGACTCGGACCCCGACAATAGAGATGATGACTATGAAGACGAAGCTAGAGCAGACATCATGGAGTCTTCAACCGAAGAATATTTTTAGTAGACCACCACATCAGTAGTAGTATTCCACCATGTAAATAGTAAAGTCTGAGCACTTCTGTAACAATAGTTAGACCGATTGTATGCCCTTGCTTGCTTGATTGAGTGAAATGTTTGTGTTTGTCTCATGGGCATATGGGTAGTGTTTTCTCATTAGACCTCATTCTATTCTAATCTCTCCCATCTAAACCCACCAGATACCCTTCACCATTGGTAGCCATGTTTTTCGTCCGACCTAATAATCTTGGAGTCACTAGGATTGGATGTGATATTAGGCATGGACTGGATGTCAAAGTATGGAGGAAGCATTGACTGTGTTAGTAAGTCCATTTATCTCACCACCCCTGAGGGAAAAAGGATCAAGTATGTATATAGGCATGTGCCAAGAAGTAGCCAAGTGAATACCCTCACGGGAGTTGTTTAGGAGGAAGTGCCTGTAGTGAAGGATTACCCGGATGTTTTTCCAGAGGAGTTACCAGGCATGCCACCGGATCGAGACATCGAGTTTTTGATAGAGCTATTGCCAGGCACCGGGCCTATATCAAAGAGACCATACCGGATGCCCGCAAATGATTTGGAGGAGATTAAGAAACAGATCAAGGTGTTATTGGAGAAAGGTTACATTCGACTGAGTTCCTCACCATGGGGAGCCGTAGTGTTTTTTGTCGAGAAGAAGGATAAGTCTCTAAGAATGGTTGTTGATTATCGTGCGTTAAATGAGGTGACAATCAAGAACAAATACCCACTGCCGATTTTTAATGATTTGGTTGACCAGCTGCAAGGAGCTAAGGTGTTTTCAAAGATCAATCTGCGATCTGGATATCACCAGCTGAAGATACGAGAGAAGGACATACCAAAGACAGCATTCACCACACGGTATGGGTTGTATGAATATACGGTCATGTCGTTTGGACGGACTAACGCCCCCACCTACTTCATGAGCATGATGAACAAAGTGTTCATGGAATATTTGGATAAGTTCATTGTGGTGTTCATTGATGATATAATGGTATACTCGAAGAACGAGGAGGAGCATGAAGAGCATTTGCGTTTAGTTCTCGAGAAACTCAGGCAACATCAGTTGTATGCCAAGTTCAGGAAATGCGAGTTTTGGCTGAAGGAAGTCGGATTCCTTGAACATGTTATATCAGGAGAAGGTGTAGCAGTAGATCCTACCAAGGTTCAGTCAGTCACTAAATGGTTGGCACCCACTTCAATTAGCGAGATCCGCAGTTTTCTTGGACTCGCAGGATACTATCGGAGATTCATTGAGAATTTTTTCCAAAATTGCGAAGCCAATGATGTTATTAAAGAAGGATACCAAACTTAAATGGACAGAAGAATGTGAAGCGAGTTTTCAGGAGTTAAAGAAACATTTGACTACAGCCACAGTGTTGATTCTGCCAGATATACGTAAGGGGTTCCAAGTGTATTGCGACGCTTGTCGCCAAGAACTTGGAAGTGTGCTTATGCAGGACGGAAGAGTTGTTTCGTATGCCTCGCGACAACTAAAACCACACGAAGTGAATTGATACGTCCATTTTGCATCATGCTTTTATATCGATATTTATTGCATTATGGACTGTTATTTCACTTTATGTCACAATACTTATGGCTATTCTCTCTTATTTTACAAGGTTAACATAAGGAGGGAGAATGCCGGCAGCTGGAATTCTGGGCTGGAAAAGGAGCAAATATTAGAGACCTATTCTGCTCAACTCCAAAAGTCTTGAAACTCCATGGAACATCTTAAAATAAATAAAGAAAAATCCTCGCCAAAGATGAAGGCCAGGGGCCCACACCCTGCTCACGAGGGTGGGGGCGCGCCCCCCCTAGGGCGCGCCCCCTACCTCGTGGGCCCCCTGGTGGCTCTCCGATTGGTGCTAGTAGGTTGCTAGTAGTGTTGATTACTCCTTGTAGTTGATGCTAGTTGGTTTATCTGGTGGAAGATCATATGTTCAGATCCTATATGCATATTATTACCCCTCTGATTATGAACATGAATATGCTTTGTGAGTAATTACGTTTGTTCCTGAGGACAAGGGAGAAGACTTGCTATTAGTAGTCATGTGAATTTGGTATTCGTTTGATATTTTGATAAGATGTATGTTGTCTAGCCTCTAGTAGTGTTATGTGAACATCGACTACATAACACTTCACCATTATTTGGGCCTAGAGGAAGGCATTGGGAAGTAATAAGTAGATGATGGGTTGCTAGAGTGACAGAAGCTTAAACGCTAGTTTATGCGTTGCTTCGTAAGGGGCTGATTTGGATCCATATGTTTCATGCTATGGCTAGGTTTACCTTAATACTTTTGTTGTAGTTGCGGATGCTTGCAATAGAGGTTAATCATAAGTGGGATGCTTGTTCAAGTAAGAACAGCACCCAAGCACCGGTCCACCCACATATCAAATTATCAAAGTATCGAACGCGAATCGTATGAACGTGATGAAAACTAGCTTGACGATATTCCCATGTGTCCTCGGGAGCGCTTTTCCTATTATAAGAGTTTGTTCCGGTTTGTCCTTTGCTACAAAAAGCATTGGGCCACCTTGCTGCACTTTATTTACTTTTGTTACTTGTTGCTCGTTACAATTTATCTTATCACAAAACTATCTGTTACCACTTATTTCAGTACTTGCAGAGAATACCTTGCTGAAAACCGTTTATCATTTCCTTCTGCTCCTCGTTGGGTTCGACACTCTTACTTATCGAAAGGACTACGATAGATCCACTATACTTGTGGGTCATCAAGACTCTTTTCTGGCGCCGTTGCCGGGGAGTGTAGCGCCTTTGGTAGGTGGAATTTGGTAAGGAAAAATTTATATAGTGTGCTGAAATTTACTGTCACTTGTTACTATGGAAAGTAATTCTCTGAGGGGCTTGTTCGGGGTATCTTCACCCCGTCCAGTAGAGCAAAGAGTTGCTCCTCAACCTACTGAACCTATTGAAAATGAAACTCCTTTTGAATTTCCTTCGGGTATGATGGAAAAACTGCTAGCTAACCCTTTTACAGGAGATGGAACAAAGCATCCTGATGAGCACTTAATATATGTGAATGAAGTTTGTGGATTATTTAAGCTTGCAGGTATACCCGATGATGTTGCTAAGAAGAAGGTCTTCCCTTTATCTTTGAAGGGAGACACATTGATATGGTATAGGCTATGTGATGATATGAAATCATGGAACTATAAAAGATTGAAATTGGAATTTCATCAAAAGTATTACCCTATGCATCTTGTTCATCATGATCGCAATTATATATACAATTTCTGGCCTCGCGAAGGAGAAAGCATCGCTCAAGCTTGGGGGAGGCTTAAATCAATGTTATATTCATGCCCCAATCATGAGCTCTCGAGAGAAATAATTATGCAAAGTTTTTATGCTCGGCTTTCTGAAAACAATCGCACCATGCTCGATACTTCTTGTGCTGGCTCTTTTATGATGAAGACTATTGAATTCAGATGGAATTTATTGGATAGAATTAAACGCAACTCTAAAGATTGGTACCTCGAAGAAGGTAAGGAGTCAGGTATGACACCTAAGTTTGATTGTGTTAAATCTTTTATGGATACCGATATTTTCCGTAAGTTTAGCACTAAATATGGACTTGACTCTGAGATAGTAGCTTCTTTCTGTGAATCTTTTGTTACTTATGTTGATCTCCCTAAGGAGAAGTGGTTTAAATATCATCCTCCCATAGAAGTAAAAGTAGCTGCACCTATTAAAGTTGAAGAAAAGACGGTCACTTATAATGATCCTATTGTTCCTACTTCTTATATTGAGAAACCACATTTCCCTGTTAGAATAAAGGATCATGCTAAAGCTTCAACTGTTGTTCGTAAAAGCAATATTAGAACTTATACACCTCCTGAGAAAGTTAAAGTAGAACCTAATATTGCTATTGTTAAAGATCTCTTGTCTGATAATATTGATGGGCATGTTATTCAGTTCGAAGGTGAAACTGCTAGAATTGCTAAACCTTGTGATAGAGATAAACATAGACCTGTGGTAGGCGTGCCTGTTATTTCTGTTAAAATAGGAGATCATTGTTATCATGGCTTATGTGATATGGGTGCTAGTGCTAGTGCAATACCTATTGACTTATACAAAGAAATTATGCATGACATTGCACCTGTTGAGTTAGAAGAAATTGATGTTACTATTAAACTTGCTAATAGAGATACTATTTCACCAATGGGAATTGTTAGAGATGTTGAAGTCTTATGTGGGAAAACTAAATATCTTGCTGATTTTCTTGTTCTTGGTTCCCCACAAGATAGCTTTTGTCCCATTATATTTGGTAGACCCTTCTTAAATACTGTCAATGCTACCATAGATTGCACAAAGAATGTTGTTACTGTTGGCTTGGATGATATGGTTCATGAGTTTAATTTCTCTAAATTTAGTAAACAACGTCGTGAGGAAGAATTACCTAGTAAGGATGAAATTATTGGTCTTGCTTCTATTGCCGTACCTCCTAGTGATCCTTTAGAACACTATTTGCTAGACCATGAAAATGATATGTTCATGAATGAAAGAAGGGAAATAGATGAAGTATTCTTTAAACAGGAACCTATTCTGCAACATAATTTGCCTGTTGAAATTTTAGGGGATCCTCTGTAACACCCTTGATGCGACTATAGCTCCCACGTGTCGAGGCACGATTTAGAGACATAATCGCATTGAAGGCATATGTCGCAAGTTAGGCAATCTTCACAACATCCCATGTAATATGATAATAAAAGGGGAGATAACATAGTTGGCTTAAACTCGCCATGTCAATCAAGTACATAAATAACATTACATCATCCAAACACTCATGGCCCGACTACGGCGCCAAAATAAAAGATAACCCAACATGCGACAACGGTCCCGTTCACCCCCAACTGGGCACCACTACTGATCATCAGGAAAGGAGACATAGTAACATTGAGAGTCTTCGTCGAACTCCCACTTGAGCTCAAACGCGTCTCCTGGAGCGGAATCATCAGGCCCTACATCTGGTGTAATAGTAATCTATGAGCCACAAGGACTCAGCAATCTCGCACCCTCGCAATCAAGACTATTTAAGCTTATAGGTATGGTAAGGTAAAATATGTGGAGCTGCAGCAAGCGACTAGCAAGTATGGTGGCTAACTTATTCGCAAAAGAGAGCGAGAAGAGGAGGCAAAGCACGAGCGAGAAACTATAGAGCAACCTGCGCAAACATTACTCCAACACCGTGTCCACCTCCCGGACTCCGCCGAGAAGAGGCCATCACGGTAACACACTCAGTTAATTCATTTTATTTAAGTTAAGGTTCAAGTTATATACAATCGGACATTAACAAATTCCCATCTGCCCATAACCGCGGGCACGGCTTTCGAAAGTTCAAATCCCTGCAGGGGAGTCCCAACTTAGCCCATGACAAGCTCTCACGGTCAACGAAGGAATAGACCTCCTCCCAAGACGTTCCGATCAGACTCGGTATCTCGGTTATTCAAGACACTTCGACAGGTTAAAACAAGACCAGCAACACCGTCCGAATGTGCCGACAAATCCCGATAGGAGCTGCACATATCTCGTTCTCAGGGCACACTCAGATGAGACTAGCTACGAGTAAAACCAACCCTCAAGTTTCCTCGAGGTGGCCCCGCAGGCAGCTCAGTTCGGACCAACACTCAGAGGAGCACTGGTCCGAGGGGGGGGGGTTAGATAAGATGACCCTCGGGCTCCGGAAACCCAAGGGAAAAAGAGGCTAGGTGGCAAATGGTAAAACCAAGGTTGGGCATTGCTGGAAAAGCTTTAATCAAGGTGAACTATCAAGGGGTTCCCATTATAACCCAACCGTGTAAGGAACGCAAAATCCGGGAACATAACACCGATATGACGGAAACTAGGGCGGCAAGAGTGGAACAAAACACTAGGCGAGAGGCCGAGCCTTCCACCCTTTACCAAGTATATAGATGCATTAAGATAACATAGCAATATAATGATATCCCAACAAGTAAATAAATGTTACAACAAGGAACGACCTCCAATCTTCACCTGCAACTAGCAACGCTATAAGAGGGGCTGAGCAAAGCGGTAACATAGCCAATCAACGGTTTGCTAGGACATGGTGGGTTAGAGGTTTGACATGGCAATTTGGGAGGCTTGAAAGCAAGTGGTAGGCATCGTAGCATTGGCATAGCAAAAGAGCGAGCAAACTAGCATAGCAAAGATAGTAGTGATTTCGAGGGTATGATCATCTTGCCTGCACAGTTGTCAGAGTTGACTGGATCCTCGAAAGCAAACTCAACGGGCTCCTCATTAGCGAACTCGTCTCCCGGCTCTACCCAAATAAGACAAACAAGCAACAAGGACACAATCAACCACGTGCAAGGAACAAACAATACGAAGCAATGATGATATGCTATGCGGGATGCGATGCTAGATGCATATGCAAGATATGACAGGAAA
The DNA here is from genome assembly GCF_003073215.2 of Triticum urartu. Classification (NCBI taxonomy): domain Eukaryota; kingdom Viridiplantae; phylum Streptophyta; class Magnoliopsida; order Poales; family Poaceae; genus Triticum; species Triticum urartu. The sequence continues at coordinate 600,860,246 of NC_053023.1, read as the reverse complement.
TGCAAGAACCTGGCCTCAACTTGGAGATCCAAGTGTGCCATTGGAAAGATGAGATGAAATCGCTTGAAAACGATATAAAGAACGTCGGGATCGGAGTTACGGTTTGGAAATGGCAAGCGATTCAAATATGACACCAGTCTGCGATTTACAGCAAGTAGCCATCTAAATGCAATGAGATGAACATGCTACAACACCCAAACATGACAACAAAAATACATGGAAGGGATGCATTCAAGATTCTTAACAAAAGTCTAGCACTGAGCTACGGCCAATTCATCCATTAACAGGTTCAAACAAGCATGGCAAAAATGCATATGGTAAACAGATCTCAGACTCAGTGAAATTAACACTTGTCTGGAATTTCAGATCAGGTAGCACTCTTCGGAGCAACAAAACTACATGGTACAGGACCTGAACATGGCAAAGTAAAGCATGGAATGGAGCTACTCAAAGAGCTTAACAAAAGTCCCTTAGTGACCTTGAGCCAAAAGGGATCAGAAAATACAATTGCAAAAGCATGCGAACATAGCAAAAACATAACCAGATCACAGACTTAGTGAAAACTGGCACATGCTGAAACATAACTCAAGTAGGCATGTTTACGAGCTCGATGCACTCACTACGGTGCAAGTCATGGCAAGACAAGCATACATTCATTAAGAACACACAAAATTCAAGTTAGACATGGCAAGAACAATAGCATAGCATGCACGGATCAACTACAACATCATCGGCAAAATTGCAAACAAGTTGACAATCTGCCCAGATTCACAAAGTAGCAAAAGTAGAGCTCGATTGACTCAAGCTAGGGTGCTCCATAATTGAAAACAAAAACATGGATGGATAGAGCACTACAAGATTAACAAAACATCCTTACTGATCATCCTCAAAAGAGGCACGGATCACTAGGAAACAACATGAACATATGGCCATAAGAAATAAACAGATCAAGGACTTAGTGGAAATGCTAAGTCCCTGAAAACAGAATTACCGAGTGCACCACTTTGCACGCTTGTGCTAGTCACCACACACATCACAAAAATACGTGGGTTGCACCTCTGGAAAGATGACAAAACCGTTAACAAAACATATGTAGAACATCAGGGCATATCATGCACACAATAATCATGGCAAAAATGACAAAAACCTAAATGGAGTAGCAGATCTGACAATTATCTCAAGTAGCCCTCTTCTAACAGCATTTTGGGCATCAAGATAAACTCAAATGAAAATGATGCAATGGAATGAAATGATGTACTCTCTAAGATGAACATTTTGATATGCGATATGCCAAAAACGGAGTTACGGATGCGGAGATACAAGGCTATGAACAGGAGCATATGGACTAGAAAATCCGGGGACTTAGTGAAAAAACAACCTCTCTCAGATCTAGGGTTTCGGTGGCACGCGAACCGAGGCGGCGGCGCACTGTTCACCGGTGGCCGGGACGGGGTCGGAGGAGGTCGCCGGAGGAGGGGGAGGACGGCGAGGCGGCGGCGGCGGCGGCTGCTTGCGCGGCGGCGGTGGCGGAGATGGCGGCTTGCGCGGCGGCGGCGGCGGAGATCCGCGGGGGCGCGGCGCGAGGCGGCGGACGGCGGCGGCGGTGGGCGGCGGCGCCGATGGCCTCGGGTGGCCGGTCGCGAGGAGGGTGGCGGCGCCCTCGGGTGAGAGGAGGCGGGTGATGTGGGCCGCGGAGGGCCCCTCGCGGGCTCCGGCGGGCCCCGAGCGGTGGCGGCGAAGTGGGCGCACGCCCGGCCACGTGGCGGCGCGCGATAGGCGCGGGCAGGCGGCGGACGGTGTCCGGCCGGCAAGGACGTGTCCGGCGCGGCGCGGTGGGTTTTTTTAGGGTTAGAAGAGGAGGGGATCCGGGATTTTCGGGGAGAGGCCTTTATATAGGCATAGAGGGAGCTAGGAGAGTCCAAATGAGGTGCGGTTTGCGGCCACGCGATCGTGATCGAACGATCTAGATGATGGAGAAGGCTTAGGTGGGTTTTGGGCCAAATTGGAGGGGTGTTGGGCTGCAACACACTGAAGGAAATATGCCCTAGAGGCAATAATAAAGTTATTATTTATTTCCTTATATCATGATAAATGTTTATTATTCATGCTAAGAATTGTATTAACCGGAAACATAATACATGTGTGAATACATAGACAAACTTAGTGTCACTAGTATGCCTCTACTTGACTAGCTCGTTAATCAAAGATGGTTATGTTTCCTAACCATGAACAAGGTGTTGTTATTTGATTAACGAGGTCACATCATTAGTTGAATGATCTGATTGACATGACCCATTCCATTAGCTTAGCACCCGATCGTTTAGTATGTTCCTATTGCTTTCTTCATGACTTATACATGTTCCTATGACTATGAGATTATGCAACTCCCGTTTATCGGAGGAACACTTTGTGTGCTACAAAACGTCACAACGTAACTGGGTGATTATAAAGGAGCTCTACAGGTGTCTCCAAAGGTAGATGTTGGGTTGGCGTATTTCGAGATTAGGATTTTTCACTCCGATTGTCGGAGAGGTATCTCTGGGCCCTCTCGGTAATGCACATCACATAAGCCTTGTAAGCATTGCAGCCAATGATTTAGTTGCGAGATGATGTATTACGAAACGAGTAAAGAGACTTGCCGGTAACGAGATTGAACTAGGTATTGGATACCGACGATCGAATCTCGGGCAAGTAACATACCGATGACAAAGGGAACAACGTATGTTGTTATGCGGTCTGACCAATAAAGATCTTCGTAGAATATGTAGGAGCCAATATGGGCATCCAGGTCCCGCTATTGGTTATTGACCAGAGACGTGTCTCGGTCATGTCTACATTGTTCTCGAACCGTAGGGTCCGCACGCTTAACGTTACGATGACAGTTATTATGAGTTTATGCATTTTGATGTACCGAAGTTAGTTCGTAGTCCCGGATGTGATCACGGACATGACGAGGAGTCTCGAAATGGTCGAGAAATAAAGATTGATATATTGGAAGCCTATGTTTGTATATCGGAAGTGTTCCGGGTGAAATCGAGATTTTACCGGAGTACCGGGAGGTTACCGGAACCCCCCGAGAGCTATATGGGCCTTAGTGGGCTTTAGTGGAAAGGAAAAAGGGGCAGCCGAAGGTGGGCTGCGCGCCTCCCCCCTCCCCTAGTCCTTTTAGGACAAGGAGAGGTGGCCGGCCCCCCTCTCTCTCTTTCCCCCTCGGGGAATCCTATTCCAACTAGGATTGGGGGGGGGGAGTCCTACTCCCGGTAGGAGTAGGACTCCTCCTGCGCCCTCCTCCTGGCCGGCCGCTCCCTCCCCCTTGGATCCTTTATATACGGGGGCAGGGGGGCACCTCTAGACACAAGTTAATCCTTGAGATCGTTCCTTAGCCATGTGCGGTGCCCCCTGCCACCATATTCCACCTCGATCATATTGTAGAGGTGCTTAGGCGAAGCCCTGCGACAGTAGAACATCAAGATCGTCACCACGCCGTCGTGCTGACGGAACTCCTCCCCAACGCTTTGCTGGATCGGAGCCCGGGGATCGTCATTGAGCTGTACGTGTGCTAAGAACTCAGAGGTGCCGGAGTAACGGTGCTTGGATCGGTCGGATCGGGAAGACGTACGACTACTTCCTCTACGTTGCGTCAACCCTTCCGCAGTCGGTCTGCGTAGGTACGTAGACAACACTCTCCCCTCTCGTTGCTATGCATCACCATGATCTTGCGTGTGCGTAGGAAATTTTTTGAAATTACTGCGTTCCCCAACACACACACGAGGCCTTTTCGGTCCCTCGGTTAACCGTTGGAGTATCAAACGAAGTCCAAATGGCACGAAACTTGACAGGCGGTCTACCGGTAGTAAACCAAGGCCACTTGGCAAGTCTCGGTCCAATCTGGAAATGTTTAATCCCCACACACGAGAGAAAGCTAGAAATGACCACCGGAGGAGAACGAAGCGCCGGAATGCAAAACGGACAACGGGGAAAATGCTCGAATGCATGAGATGAACACGTATGCAAATGCAATGCACATGATGACATGATATGAGATGCATGACAATGATAACAACACACGGAGACAAAAAACCCGAACCCGAGAAAATAAAATAACTTAACGCCGGAAACGGCAAGAGTTGGAGTACAAATTGGGAAAGTTACATCCGGGGTGTTACATCCTCCTCCACCCAAGGGTGATCCCGTGTTTGAGCTTAAACCTTTGCCTGATAATCTTAAATATGCTTATCTTGATGAAAAGAAGATATATCCTGTTATTATTAGTGCTAACCTTTCAGAGCATGAAGAAGAAAGATTATTGAAAACTCTGAAGAAGCACCGTGCTGCTATTGGATATACTCTTGATGATCTTAAGGGCATTAGTCCCACTCTATGTCAACATAAAATAAATTTGGAAGCAGATGCCAAACCAGTTCGTGATCCTCAACGACGTCTGAATCCTAAAATGAAAGAAGTGGTAAGAAAAGAAATACTCAAGCTTCTGGAGGCAGGTATAATCTATCCCATTGCTGATAGTCAGTGGGTAAGTCTTGTCCATTGTTTCCCTAAGAAGGGAGGTATTACTGTTTTTCCTAATGATAAAGATGAATTGATTCCACAAAGAATTATCACAGGTTATAGGATGGTAATTGATTTTCGCAAATTAAATAAAGCTACTAAGAAAGATCATTACCCCTTACCTTTTATTGATCAAATGCTAGAAAGATTATGCAAACATACACAATATTGCTTTCTAGATGGTTATTCTGGTTTCTCTCAAATACCTGTGTCGGCTAGAGATCAATCAAAGACTACTTTTACATGCCCTTTTGGTACTTTTGCTTATAGACGTATGCCTTTTGGTCTATGTAATGCACCTGCTACCTTTCAAAGATGCATGATGGCTATATTCTCTGACTTTTGTGAAAAGATTTGTGAGGTTTTATGTAATGCACCTCCTACCTTTCAAAGATGCATGATGGCTATATTCTCTGACTTAAGAAAGCATTAGTCTCTGCACCTGTTGTTCAGCCACCTGATTGGAATTTACCCTTTGAAATTATGTGTGATGCTAGTGATTATGCTGTAGGTGCTGTTCTAGGGCAAAGAGTTGATAAGAAATTAAATGTTATTTATTATGCCAGTAAGACTCTAGACAATGCTCACAGAAATTATGCTACTACTGAAAAAGAGCTTTTAGCAGTTGTATTTGCTTGTGATAAGTTCAGACCTTATATTGTTGATTCTAAAGTAACTATTCACACTGATCATGCTGCTATTAAATACCTTATGGAAAAGAAAGATGCTAAACCTAGACTTATTAGATGGGTTCTCTTGCTACAAGAATTTGATTTGCATATTGTTGATAGAAAGGGAGCTGAGAACCCCGTTGCAGACAACTTGTCTATGTTAGAGAATGTTCTTGATGACCCACTACCTATTAATGATAGCTTTCCTGATAAACAATTAAAAGTTATAAGTACTTCTCGTAGTACTCCATGGTATGTTGATTATGCTAATTATATTGTTGCTAAGTTTATACCACCTAGCTTCACATACCAGCAAAAGAAAAAGTTCTTCTATGATTTAAGACATTACTTTTGGGATGACCCACATCTTTATAAAGGAGTAGATGGTGTTATTAGACGTTGTGTACCTGAGCATGAACATGAATAGATCCTACGCAAGTGTCATTCCGAGGCTTATGGAGGACACCACGCTGGAGATAGAACTGCACACAAGGTATTGCAATCTGGTTTTTATTGGCCTACTCTCTTCAAGGATGCCCGTAAGTTTGTCTTGTCTTGTGATGAATGTCAAAGAATTGGTAATATTAGTAGACGTCAAGAAATGCCTATGAATTATTCTCTTGTTATTGAACCATTTGATGTTTGGGGCTTTGATTATATGGGACCTTTTCCTGCCTCTAATGGATACACACATATTTTAGTTGCTGTTGATTACGTTACTAAGTGGGTAGAAGCTATTCCAACTAGTAGTGCTGATCATAACACTTCTATTAAAATGCTTAAGGAAGTTATTTTCCCGAGGTTTGGAGTCCCTAGATATTTAATGACTGATGGTGGTTCACACTTTATTCAGGGTGCTTTCCGTAAAATGCTTGCTAAATATGATGTTAATCATAGAATTGCATCTCCTTATCACCCTCAGTCTAGTGGTCAAGTAGAGTTGAGCAATAGAGAGCTCAAATTAATTTTGCAAAATACTGTTAATAGGTCTAGAAAGAATTGGTCCAAGAAACTTGATGATGTATTATGGGGTTATAGAACTTCATACAAAAATCCTATGGGTATGTCTCCGTATAAAATGGTTTATGGAAATGCATGTCACTTACCTCTCGAACTAGAACATAACGCATATTGGGCTATTAAAGAGCTCAACTATGATTTCAAACTTGCTGGTGAAAAGAGGTTATTTGATATTAGCTCACTCGATGAATGGAGAACCCAAGCTTATGAAAATGCCAAGTTGTTTAAAGAAAAAGTTAAAAGATGGCATGACAAAAGGATACAAAAGCGTGAGTTTAATGTAGATGATAATGTATTGCTATACAACTCTTGTTTAAGATCTTTTGCAGGGAAACTTCTCTCTAAATGGGAAGGCCCCTATGTTATCGAAGAGGTCTATCCTTCCGGTGCCATAAAAATCAACAACTTCGAGGGCACAAATCCGAAGGTGGTAAACGGTCAAAGAATCAAACATTATATCTCAGGTAATCCCATAAATGTGGAAACCAATATTATTGAAACCGTGACCCCGGAGGAATACATAAGGGACACTTTCCGGAACATTTCAGACTCCGAAAAGGAATAGGTATGTGGTACGGTAAGTAAACCGACTCCAAAACAATTTTTAAGGCAATATTTCTCCGTTTTGGAATATTTAGAAAAATAGAAAAATAAGTAGCAGTCCGGGAAGGACACGAGGGCCCCACGAGGGTGGTGGGTGCGCCCTACCCCTCTGGGCGCGCCCCCTACCTCGTGAGCACCTCGTGTGCCTTCCGGACTCCGTTTTCTTGCACGATACATATTTTGGTCGGTAAAAATTCATTATATAACCTCCCGAAGGTTTTGACTCCCGTATCACGCAAATCTCCTCTGTTCTTGTTTCGAGCTATTTTCTGTCAGGGTTTTCTAGGCTAGGCATCATGTCGTCTCCCTTCTCCAACAATGGTGACAACGATGCTTGGCTAATGAAGATAGATCTGAAGAGGGAAGAACCCATGAGGGTCAACAAGGATGAAAGGGTCAAGAAGGCCACAGAGGATCAAGCTCCGGCAGCAAAAGACATCCTTCAACTTGATCATAACCTTCTTACCCCAACTAAGATCGAAGCTTTCAAGATGATTGAGTTTGCTCGTATACAAAACAAGTATCTCACACAAGAAAATATTTTGTTGAAGGAGCATATTGTCGCACTCAAGGGCATTATTCGCAAGCTGGAGGACCTCTTACGCTCGATGTGCGATTATCCGTCACCTCCACCTTCTTCACCGACAAAGGAGATATAATCACATGGGTATGGGCACTCCCCTTGGCAACTGCCAAGCTTGGGGGAGGTGCCCCGGTATCGTATCACAATCACAACTCCTATCTTTACTATTTTTCTTAGTTCGATCATATTAGAAGTATCTTGATCTAGTAGAATAAAGTTTATGGCATGATCTAGTTTTGAGTTTGCTTTATGATCTCTCTTTGTAATCGATTCCGTGAGCTATATATAATAAAGATTAGTGTTGAGTCAAGGGCTTGATTATTTTGCCATTATCTTGGGTGAATAAAAGAAAAGAGAAAAGAATAAAAAGAAACAAAAAGTTCATATTGATCTTATTGAGAGTAATGACTTCACATAGAAGAGTATGATGATTAAAAGTTGTTGGGAATTGGCAGACATAGCTTTGGTCATTGTTGCAATTAATAGGAAGTAATAAGGAAAGAGAGGTTTTCACATATAGATATATTATCATTGACATCTTTTATGATTGGGAGCACTCATTAAAATATGACATGCTAAAGGGTTGATGTTGGACAGGGAAGACAACGTAATGAGTTATGTCTTTCTTATATCTGAGATAAAGTATGTTGTCATGGATCCTCTAACTTGTTGAGCTTGCCTTTCCTCCTCATGCTAGCCAAATTCTCAGCACCAAGTAGAAATACTACTTGTGCTTCCAAATACCCTTAAACCAGTTTTGCCATGAGAGTCCACCATATCTACCTATGGATTGACTAAGATCCTTCAAGTAAGTTGTCTTCAGTGCAAAGCAATAAAAATTGCTCTAAATATGTATGATTGATTGGTGTGGGAGAAATAAGCTTTATACGATCTTGTGATGTGGAAGTAATAAAAGTGACGGACTGCATAATAAAGGTTCATATCACTAGGGGAAATATAAAGGGACGTTCTTTCGCATTGAGATTTTATGCATCCAACCATAAAAGCGCATGGCAACCTCTGCTTCCCTCTGCGAAGGGCCTATCCTTTATTATTATCTTCTACCTTATGCAAGAGTCATGGTGATCTTCACCTTTTATTTTTCATTTTATCCTTTGGTAAGCTCAGCATGTGGGAAAGAACATGATATATATATATATATATATATATCTAATTGGATGTAGGGGAGCATGAACCATTATTGTTGACATTACCCTTGAGGTAAAAGGTTGTGGGGCAAAACTATAAGCCCCTATCTTTCTCTGTGTCCGATTAAAACTTCATAACCACAAGTATTGCGTGAGTGTTAGCAATTATGGAGGACTAAATGATAATTGAGTATGTGGACTTGCTTTTTAGCTCTGACATAGACTCTTTCCGATGTTATGATAAATTGCAATTGCTTCAATGACTGAGATTATAGTTTGTTGGAGCCTAATAAGGTTTATGATTTATACTTTTGCATTGTGAATAGATCATCACTTGAACATAAGTAATCATATGACAAAATCTATATTTGTTGCTGTTATGAGAATAATCATGATGCCTTCACGTCCGTATTTTATTTTTATCGACGCCTCTACCTCTAAACATGAGGACATATTTATTGTTATCGGCTTTTCGCTTGAGGACAAGCGAGGTCTAAGCTTGGGGGAGTTGATACGTCCATTTTGCATCATGCTTTTATATCGATATTTATTGCATTATGGACTGTTATTTCACTTTATGTCACAATACTTATGGCTATTCTCTCTTATTTTACAAGGTTAACATAAGGAGGGACAATGCCGGCAGCTGGAATTCTAGGCTAGAAAAGGAGCAAATATTAGAGACCTATTCTGCGCAACTCCAAAAGTCCTGAAATTCCACGGACCATCTTAAAATAAATAAAGAAAAATCCTCGCCAAAGATGAAGGCCAGGGAGCCCACACCCTGCTCACGAGGGTGGGGGTGCCCCCCCTAGGGCGCGCCCCCTACCTCGTGGGCCCCCTGGTGGCTCTCCGATGTCCATCTTCTCCTATATGAAGTCTTTCGATGAGAAAAAAATCAGGAGGAACCTTTCGGGACGAGACTCCGCCGCCACGAGGCGAAACCTTGGCGGAACCAATCTAGAGCTCCGGCAGAGCTGTTCTGCCGGGGATACTTCCCTCCGGGAGGGGGAAATCATCGCCATCGTCATCACCAACGCTCCTCTCATCGGGAGAGGGCAATCTCCATCAACATCTTCACCAGCACCATCTCATCTCGAAACCCTAGTTCATCTCTTGTATCCAATTCTTGTCTCAAAGTCCGGGATTGGTGCTAGTAGGTTGCTAGTAGTGTTGATTACTCCTTGTAGTTGATGCTAGTTGGTTTATCTGGTGGAAGATCATATGTTCAGATCCTATATGCATATTAGTACCCCTCTGATTATGAACATGAATATGCTTTTTGAGTAATTACGTTTGTTCCTGAGGACAAGGGAGAAGTCTTGCTATTAGTAGTCATGTGAATTTGGTATTCGTTTGATATTTTGATAAGATGTATGTTGTCTAGCCTCCAGTGCTGTTATGTGAACATCGACTACATAACACTTCACCATTATTTGGGCCTAGAGGAAGGCATTGGGAAGTAATAAGTAGATGATGGGTTGCTAGAGTGACAGAAGCTTAAACCCTAGTTTATGCGTTGCTTCGTAAGGGGCTGATTTGGATCCACATGTTTCATGCTATGGTTAGGTTTACCTTAATACTTTTGTTGTAGTTGCGGATGCTTGCAATATAGGTTAATCATAAGTGGGATGCTTGTTCAAGTAAGAACAGCACCCAAGCACCGGTCCACCCACATATCAAATTATCAAAGTATCGAACGCGAATCATATGAACGTGATGAAAACTAGCTTGACGATATTCCCATGTGTCCTCGGGAGCGCTTTTCCTATTATAAGAGTTTGTTCCGGCTTGTCCTTTGCTACAAAAAGGATTGGGCCACCTTGCTGCACTTTATTTACTTTTGTTACTTGTTGCTCATTACAATTTATCTTATCAAGAAACTATCTGTTACCACTTATTTCAGTACTTTCTGAGAATACCTTGCTGAAAACCGCTTATCATTTCCTTCTGCTCCTCGTTGGGTTCGACACTCTTACTTATCGACAGGACTATGATATATCCCCTATACTTGTGGGTCATCATGAATTATGCCACACATGATTTGGAGTTAGGAGCCGTAGTGCATGCGTTGAAGACCTGGAGACATTACCCTATTGGAAATCATTGTGATGTGTACACGAATCATAAGAGTTTGAAGTACATTTTCACACAGAAGGAGCTGAACCTTAGGCAGAGGAGATGGTTGGAGCTTATAAAGGATTATGACATGAAGCTTCAATATCATCCAGGCAAGGCCAATGTCGTAGCAGATGTCTTGAGCCAGAAGAGTTATGCTAATACCCTAGTGAGCACGGGATTGCCGAAGGAGTTAGCAGAGGATCTCAGGGAAGTTCGATTGGAGATTGTTCCTAGAGGTTTTGTTGCAACAATGGAGGTTCAGTCTACATTGTTAGGAAAGATTCGAGAAGCTCAGAAGGATGACAAAGAGGTTGCCGAGATAAAAGAGAGAATGAGCGAAGGAAAGGCCAAAGGTTTTCGTGAGGATGAGCATGACACCTTATGGTTCGAGGACCGTGTTTATGTGCCCAATAACACAGAGATCAAGAAGTTAATACTTCAGGAGGCTCATGACTCACCATACTCGATACACCCCGGAAACACCAAGATGTATTTGGATTTGAAGGAACGTTTCTGGTGGACTGATATGAAGAAGGATATTGCCGAGTATGTAGCCGTATGTGATGTATCTCAGAGAGTGAAGGCTGAGCATCAAAAGCCAGCAGGATTGTTACAGCCTAAGCCGATACCCGAATGGAAGTGGGATAAACTTGGCATGGATTTTATCACCGGATTACCCAGAACCAAATCAGGATATGATTCTATATGGGTAGTAGTTGATCGCTTGACCAAAGTAGCTCACTTTATCCCGGTGAAAACCACATATACAAGTGCAAAGTTGGCCAAGATATATATGACCAGGATCGTATGTCTGCATGGAGTTCCGAGGACAATCGTATCAGACAGAGGGACACGGTTTACTTAAAAGTTTTGGCATCAGTTGCACCAAACTTTGGGGACAAGGTTGGAGTTCAGTACAACATTCCACCTGCAGACAGATGGGCAGACCGAGAGAGTCAACCAGGTTCTGGAGGATATGTTGAGAGCCTGTGTGCTAGATTATGGATCTAGTTGGGATGACAATTTGCCCTACGCAGAGTTCTCATACAACAATAGCTACCAAGCCAGTTTGAAGATGGCACTGTTCGAAGCCCTGTACGGACGAAGGTGCAGAACACCGTTGATGTGGGATGAAGTCGGAGACCGACAGTTGTTTGGACCAGATTTGATCAAAGAGTCTGAAGAGAAAGTTAAGTTAATCCGAGATAGACTGAAGATAGCTCAGTCCAGACAGAAGAGTTATGCAGATTCGAAACACAAGGAAATAACCTATGAAATTGGAGATAGAGCATATCTGCGAGTGTCACCCCTGCGAGGAGTGAAACGTTTTGGAGTTAAGGGAAAGTTAGCCCCTAGATTTGTAGGACCGTATCGAATTTCGGAACGTATGGGAGAAGTTGCCTACAAGTTGGTGTTACCTAAAGGACTGTCAAGAGTTCATGATGTATTTCATGTTTCATAGCTGAAGAAGTGTCATGCTGAGATGGCCGATATACCGTTAAGAGATACAGTACCCTTGGAGGAGATTCAGTTGGAGAGTGATCTGACCTATGAGGAAAAGCCAGTCAGGATTCTTGAATTTGCCAGCCGAGTCACCCGCAGCAAGGTTATCAAGTTTTGCAAAGTTTAGTGGAGCCACCATACCGAGGATGAAGCCACCTGGGAATGAGAGGATGATCTTCGCAAAGACCACCCACACCTATTCTCTAGCCAACCCAAATCTCAAGGGCAAGATTCATCTGAAGGGGGGTAGGTTTGTAACATCCCAAATTTTCAATTTGGAATGTTATACATAGATCATTCATGCATAATCATATGTTATTGCTTTTCGTTTCGCGATCCTCGAAATCCTAAGCAACTCAAGGACCCTCGGAGAGAGTTGGGGATTTCCCTGTCTTCATATTTGAGCTTTATCAAATATTGAAACGAGGATTTTTGCTTTTAATTATTTTTCCCTCCGAAAATATTTCATATTAAAATATATGAGAGGAGATAATATGAATTCTCCAAAATAAATGAAATATTGGAGGAAAAAGATTAAAATCAAATATTTGATTTTATCCGAAGTTTATTGCTATTTTATTTGAAATGGAAAAATTGCACGTTTTTCAAAGTTGCATTTTAGGGCCAAGAAAATGTTCATCTTGTTCTAAATATATTATTTAGATGGTGAAAATTTGTTTTAGCATTTTTAGTTTTTTATTTTATTTTCTAGGATTTATTTTAGTTTGGCGGAATTATTTAAAAAAAAAGTTTCAACACCCGACTGGCTCGAAGCCCAGCCGAGCCGGCCACTCCCCGCGTCGCCGTCTCCGACCTGGAGACTGCACGCCGCCGCCGCCCGACCCGGAGTCCGGCCTGGACTCCGCCTCGCCGCCGCCTTGCCCCCTCCTCCAAGCAGCCCCCTCCTCTTAAATACGCCGCCCTGACCCCCCTCCACCACCCAACCCCGCCGCCAGCCCCGACCGCAGCGCCACCGCCGCCTTTGCCGCGCCGTGCTGCTGCCTATGCAGCGCCGCCGCCGCCGCGCTCGCACCCCGCCGCCGTAGCCCGCCTTGCCGGACCCGCAGCCCCGCCTCGCCGGAGCATCGCCGGAGGTAACGCCGCCGTTGCCGCTGCCATTTTTTTAAAGAAAACCGTTTTGGTTTTTTTAGAAACCCTAGTTCGTTTTTAGATTGGTTCACCGGTTTTTCTCGGTTGAGTTATTTTGCGGACGTTCGTCCGTACGTTCATGTTAATGAACGGTTTTCGCTCGTTAGTTACAGATAATGAACGTTTGTTCGTTATCCTGTTCGTCAGTTTTCTTTTTCTCGGATTTTCCGCGATTATTTTCAATCGTGATTTCAGATCCGATTTTCCTTTTAGTTTATCTTTTCGCTCATTTGTCAGAATCAGGTGATTCAAGCGCCTAGATCTTCGTCTCGAAACCCTATTTTTGTTTAACCAACTTGAACAAGCTTTTGCTACTGTAAAATTTAACCTTCATCCAGATTAGTAAACAGATCTTGTTTCTTTCGTAGTTTGAGTTTCGTTGCTCTGTTTGATTTGATTCTTTTCGCAAATCGGAGTTCTTAAGTTGAACTTTCTGGTTAGATCTTCTTGTTTGAGATTTACCCATGTTTCTTTGCTTGATTGCTTATGTATGCTATTGTTTGTTTGCGATAGAACACCCGGAGTGCGAAGCATGCTACTACGAGTCCCTAGGTTTTGCGGATCATCAGCAAGGCAAGTAACAATTTGATCATACCCCTTTATCACCCAGTTTTTATGCATTAGTTCCAATCCTCAAACATTGCATGGTTAGGATGTGATTAACATGTGGGTTGGGAAGTAGTTGATGAGGTAGAACCTATTGCCCTGTTATATTCAAACCCTTGGGAGTTACTTCTACGAATTGCTTATATTGCTATGCTATGCTCGTAGACGTGGTTTGGGTGAGTGAAATCCATGACAGATGTGAGATTGTTAATTAATGGTTCAACTTAAGGTGGCAACTTGAATACACATCTAGGTGGATTGTTTGTTGGACACCTGGGGAATCGAGTGTTGTCCTAGGATATCCCGAAGTACCCGTGTGATAATCCTATGGTCCGCCACCTAGGCTCAAAGGGAACTGAGATATTTTCATGCTAGAAACTTCCGTGTGCAGCTACAAGCTATTATGGGCTCTAGCATAGTTGAGTAAGTTGCGTGAAGCTCGCGAAGAGGTGGATCAGCAGGTAGAGGGATGTAGGTTGGTGTGGTCTGCCCGGAGTAAGGGGTTAATGCTTCTGAAAGACTGTGTCTCAGTCATCCGTTTCTCAAACACCATGTAGTGCGAGAAATTCAACGGAGGAGATTGAGTCTTGTGGGGAAAAGTGCGCAAACCTCTGCAGAGTGTATAAACTAATCATGGTTAGCCGTGTCCCCGGTTATGGACATCTTGAGTATCTAGTACTTGGAGTATCATAAGTATTTCATCACTCTAAACTAAGATTGCTGGGATGTTAATTACTTTAATTGGGATTGAGTTGGAGGAACCTTCTCAATGGTGTTTCAACTACCATGATAGTTAAATAAAATCTATTCCTTTGTTGTAGGGAAAATTTGGCTTTCCGCAAAAATTATAACCATAGAGCTTTACACCAGCCAAATATGCATGTAGTGATAGCATTATTCTGTTCTTGCTCTACTGTGTTACTTTGCCAGCATATTCCATGTGCTGACCTGTTTTTGGGCTGCAACGTATTATGTTGCAGACTTTTCAGACGAGGGGTAAGGTTCGTTAGGTCGTTGCCGTGCAGCTCAGCTATGTCGTTGGAGTTGATGGACTCACTTTATCTTCGAAGCCTTCCGCTGTTATCGTATTAGATGGCCTTAAGCCATATTTATTGTAATAAGTTCTCTCTTGAGACATTCGATGTAATAAGTGTGTGATTGCTACTCTATTAAAAATCCTCGAGTATTGTGTGTGTCAGCATTACCGATCCAGGGATGACACTGAAGCACAGAGACTTGACCGTTTGAGGTTGGGTCGCTACATTGCAAGTCTCTTCGAATTATCGGTTTAGTTTGGCCTACTAGATTGATCTTTCTTACAATGGGAGAAGTGCTTAGCTTTGGGTTCAATCTTGTGGTGTCCTTTCCCAGTGACAGTAGGGGCAGCAAGGCACATATTGTATTGTTGCCATCGAGTATAAAAAGATGGGGTTTATATCATATTGCTTGAGTTTATCCCTCTACATCATGTCATCTTGCTTAATGCGTTACTCTATTCTTATGAACTTAACTCTAGATGCATGCTGGATAGCGGTCGATGTGTGGAGTAATAGTAGTAGATGCAGAATCGTTTCGATCTACTTAACACGGACGTGATGCCTAAATTCATGATCGTTGCCTTAGATATCTTCATAACTATGCGCTTTTCTATCAATTGCTTGGCAGTAATTTGTTCACCCACCGTAATACATGCTATCTTGAGAGAAGCCACTAGTGAAACCTATGGCCCCGGGTCTCTTTCTTATTATATTACATCTCTTTTATTTACATCACATCTCGTTTACTATTTTGCAATCTTTACTTTCCAATCTATAAAACAAAAATACCAAAAATAATTACTTTACTATCTTTTTTAGATCTCACTTTTGTGAGTGACCGTGAAGGGATTGACAACCCCTTTATCGGGTTGGTTGCAAGGTTCTTGATTGTTTGTGCAGGTACTAGGTGACTTGTGCGCTGTCTCCTACTGGATTGATACCTTAATTCTCAAAACTGAGGGAAATACTTACGCTACTTTGCTACATCACCCTTTCCTCTTCAAGGGAAAACCAACGCATGCTCAAGAGGTAGCAAGAAGGATTTCTGGCGCCGTCGCCAGGGAGATCTACGGAAGTCAAGACATACCAAGTACCCATCATGAACTCTTCTCCATCTCATTACATTATTTGCCATTTGCCTCTCATTTTCCTCTCCCCCACTTCTAAAATGGTGTTCGAAAACCTTTGCCTTTCCTTCGCCATTCTTCTGTTCGTCCAACTGTTTGCTCGTGTTACCATGTGCCTTCTATTAGCTTGCATCTTCGCTTGCTAAATATCTATTGTTATTGATCCTCATCCTCTTGCTAATATTTCTAAAAGATCCCATTATGATGAACCAATTGCTAGTGAGTTGAGTGCACTAGATTATCTTTATGAGGTTTTGCTTGAAATTCGTGAATCTGGAAATTATGATGAAGTGTTGAAAGAAGAAAATTATAAAGTGATTCACGATAGCTCCTTGAATGAAAAGCAAGATTGCAATGATGTTATTATAAATTCTATTAATTTCAATTGTGTTAATGATATGCAAAACCCTAAGCTTGGGGATGCTAATTTTGCTATGTCTACTACTTGTTGCAATGATCATGATTGGGGTCATTTTTCTTATGATCTTGGAAATTTATTTAAGCCCCATGATGAATATGAGATTGATAATAATGTTTGCAATAATATTGAAAGTGGGTTTGGAAGAGTGTCAACTTTAGATCCCACATATTTGGAACATGTTCAATCTTATGAAGTTTTTGATGAAAGTAGGTTCGGAGAGGTCATGACTTTTTATTTATGATAATCCCACTATTTTGGAAGAGTATCAACTTTCCATGTGTGTGGATCATGAAGAGAAAATTTTATGTGACAGTTATATTGTTGGATTTAATTATGATCCTACATGTAATTATTATGAGATAGGAAAATATGGTTGTATAAATTTTCATATTACCAAATTACCTCTCGTTATGTTGAGATTGATATTATTCCTTTCTTCTTCCCTGCATATGCTAGTCTTTGCTTGTCTTGATAATTTGTTTGCTTATATAATGCCTATTCATAGGAAATATGTTAGACTTAGATGTGATTTTCATATGCTTCATGATGCTCCTTTCGTGTTTCAACTGCTATCTTTCATGTGAGCATCATTAAAATTATAGATGCCTAGCTTAATGGCTTTAAAGAATAGCACTTGTTGGGAGCCAACCCAATTTTATTTTTGTTCTGCTTTTTACGTCATGTTTTGCTTTGAATAAATCAGCTAGACTCTGGTTAGATGTGTTTTTTGTGTTTTAATTAGTGTTTGTGCCAAGTAAGACCTTTGTGATAGCTTACGGTGATAGTTGATTTGATCCTGCTGAAAAACAGAAACTTTTGCGCCCAGGAGATTAGTTTTAGTTTTTAATAGAAGAGCGATAAAATATTGAAACCTTTTTCATAGGATTAATTAACAAATTATATAGGACTTCCTAATTTTTTAGAATTTTTGGAGTGACATAAGTATTCGAAAGTTACAGATTGCTACAGACTGTTCTGTTTTTTGACAGATTCTGTTTTTTGTGTGTTGTTTGCTTATTTTGTTGAATCTATGAGTAGTATCGGGGGGTATGAACCATAGAGAAGTTGGAATACAGTAGGTTTAACACCAATATAAATAAATAATAAGTTCATTACAGTACCTTCAAGTGGTGGTTTCGTTTCTTATACTAACGGAGATCATGAGATTTTCTGTTGAAGTTTTGTGTTGTGAAGTTTTCAAGTTTTTGGGTAAATATTTGATGGATTTTGGAATAAGAAGTGGAAAGAGCCTAAGATTTGGGATTCCCAAGGCACCCCAAGTTAACATTCAAGGATAACCAAAAGCCTAAGCTTGGGGATGCCCCAGAAGGCATCCCCTCTTTTTTCTTCGTCTATCGGTAACTTTACTTGAGGCTATATTTTTATTCACCACATGATATGTGTTTTGCTTGGAGCGTCTTGTATGATTTGATTCTTTGATTTTTATTTTACCACAATTATCCTTGATGTACACACCTTTTGGGAGAGACACGCATGAATCGGAATTTATTAGAATACTCTATTTGCTTCACTTATATCTTTTGAGCTAGATAATTTTGTTGTAGTGCTTCACTTATATCTTTTTAGAGAACGGTGGTGGTTTCATTTTATAGAAATTATTGATCTCTCATGCTTCACTTATATTATTTTGAGAGTCTTTTAGAAAAGCATGGTAATTTTCTTTGCCTATAAACTAGTCCTAATATGATGGTATCCAAGATGGGTATAATAAAAACTTTCATATAAAGTGCATTGAATACTATGAGAAGTTTGATTCCTTATGATTGTTTGGAGATACGAAGATGGTGATATCAGAGTCATGCTAGTTGATTAGTTGTGAATTTGAGAGATACTTGTGCTAAAGTTTTTGATTCCCATAGCATGCACGTATGGTGAACCGTTATGTGATGAAGTCGGAGCATGATTTATTTTTTGATTGTCTTCCTTATGAGTGGCGGTTGGGGACGAGCGATGGTCTTTTCCTACCAATCTACCCCCCTAGGAGCATGCGCGTAGTACTTCGTTTTAATAACTAATAGATTTTTGCAACAAGTATGTGAGTTCTTTATGACTAATGTTGAGTCCATTGATTATACGCACTATCACCCTTCCACCGTTGCTAGCCTCTCTAGTACCGCGCAGCTTTCGCCGGTACCATAAACCCACCATTTACCTTCCTCAAAATAGCCACCATACCTACCTATTATGGCATTTCTATAGCCATTCCGAGATATATTGCCATTCAACTTTCCCCCGTTCTGTTTATTATGACACGCTTCATAATTGTCATATTGCTTTGCATGATCATGTAGTTGACATCATATTTGTGGCAAAGCCACCTTCATAACTCTTTCATACATGTCACTCTTGATTCATTGCACATCCTGGTACACCGCCGGAGGCATTCACATAGAGTCATATTTTGTTCTAAGTATCGAGTTGTAATTCTTGAGTTGTAAGTAAATAAAAGTGTGATGGTCATCATTATTAGAGCATTGTCCCACGTGAGGAAAGGATGATGACACTATGATTCCCCCACAAGTCGGGATGAGACTCCGGACGAAAAATAAAAAAAGGAGAAAAAAAGAGGCCATGCAAAAAAGAGAAAGGCCCAAATAAAAAATGAGAGAAAAAGAGAAAAGGGGCAATGCTACTATCCTTTTTCCACACTTGTGCTTCAAAATAGCACCATGATCTTCATGATAGAGAGTCCCCTATGTTGTCACTTTCATATACTAGTGGGAATCTTTCCTTATAGAACTTGGCTTGTATATTCCATTGATGGGCTTCCTCAAAATGCCACAGGTCTTCGCGAGCAAGCGAGTTGGATGCACACCCACTTAGTTTCTTTTTGAGCTTTCATACAATTATAACTCTAGTGCATCCGTTGCATGGCAATCATTACTCACTCACATTGATATCTATTGATGGGCATCTCCATAGCCATCAATACGCCTAGTTGATGTGAGACTATCTTCTCCTTTTTGTCTTCTCCACAACCACCATTCTATTCCACCTATAGTGCTATGTCCATGGCTCACGCGCATGTATTGCGTGAAGATTGAAAAAGTCTGAGGACATAAAAACTATGAAACAATTGCTTGTCTTGTCATTGGGGTTGTGCATGATTTAAATATTTTGTGTGATGAAGATAGAGCATAGCTAGACTATATGATTCTGTAGGGATAGCTTTCTTTGGCCATGTTATTTTGAGAAGATATGATTGCTTTATTAGTATGCTTGAGGTATTATTATTTTTATGTCAATATTAAACTTTTGTTTTGAATCTTTCAGATCTGAACATTCATGCCACAATAAATAAAATTACATTGATAATTAAGATAGGTAGCATTCCACATCAAAAAATTTGTTTTTATCATTTACCTACTCGAGGATGAGCATGAATTAAGCTTGGGGATGTTTGATATGTCTCCAACGTATCTATAATTTTTGATTGTTCCATGATATTATATTATCTGTTTTGGATGTTTAATGAGCTTACATATGCTCTTTTATATTATTTTTGGGACTAACCTATTAACTGGAGGCCCAGTGCCAGTTTCTGTTTTTTTTTCCTATTTTAGAGTTTCGTAGAAAAGGAATAACAAACGGAATGAAACCTTCGTGATGATATTTCTTGGACCGAAAGTAATCTAGAATACTTGGAGTTGAAGTCTGGAACTCCACAAGGCAGCCACGAGGCAGGAGGGCGCGCCCCCACCCTCGTGGGCCCCTTGTAGCTCCACCGACGTACTTCTTTCGCCTATATATACTCTTATACCCTAGAAACATCACAGAGAGCCACGAAACCACTTTTCCACCGCCGCAACCTTTTGTACCCGTGAGATCCCATCTTGGGGCCTTTTCCGGGGATCTGCCAGAGGGGGAATCGATCACGAAGGGCTTCTACATCAACACCATTGACTCTCCGATGAAGCGTGAGTAGTTTACCACAGACTCTCGGGTCCATAGTTATTAGCTAGATGGCTTCTTCTCTCTCTCTCTCTTTGATTCTCAATACAAAGTTCTCCTCGATGTTCTTGGAGATCTATTCGATGTAATACTCTTTTGCGGTGTGTTTGCTGAGATCCGATGAATTGTGGGTTTATGAACAAGATAATCCCTGAATATTATTTGGTTCTTATGTGAATTCTTATATGCATGATTTGATATCTTTGCAAGTCTCTTTGAATTATCAGTTTAGTTTGGCCTACTAGATTGATCTTTCTTGCAATGGGAAAAGTGCTTAGATTTGGGTTCAATCTTGCAGTGTCCTTTCCCAGTGACAGTAGGGGCAGCAATGCACGTGTTGTATTGTTTCCATCGAGGATAAAATGATGGGGTTTATATCATATTGCTTGAGTTTATCCCTCTACATCATGTCATCTTGCTTAAGGTGTTACTCTGTTCTTATGAACTTAATACTCTAGATGCATGCTGGATAGTAGTCGATGTGTGGAGTAATAGTAGTAGATGCACAATCATTTCGATCTACTTGACACGGACGTGATGCCTATATTCATGATCATAGCCTTAGATATCTTCATAACTATGAACTTTTCTATCAATTGCTCGGCAGTAATTGGTTCACCCACCGTAATACATGCTATCTTGAGAGAAGCCACTAGTGAAACCTATGGCCCCTGGGTCTCTTTCTTATTATATTGCATTTCTTTTATTTACATCGCATCTCATTTACTATTTTGCAATCTTTACTTTCCAATCTATACAACAAAAATACCAAAAATATTTACTTTACTTTCTTTGTTAGATCTCACTTTTGCGAGTGACCGTGAAGGGATTGACAACCCCTTTATCGCGTTGGTTGCAAGGTTCTTGATTGTTTGTGCAAGTACTAGGTGACTTGTGCATTGTCTCCTACTGGATTGATACCTTGGTTCTCAAAACTGAGGGAAATACTTACGCTACTTTGCTGCATCACCGTTTCCTCTTCAAGGGAAAACCAACGCATGCTCAAGAGGTAGCACACATCATGATAAGCCTTGCAAGCAATGTGACTAATGAGTTAGTTGCGGGATGACGCATTACGGAACGAGTAATGATACTTGCTAGTAATGAGATTGAAATAGGTATGAAGATACCGACGATCGAATCTCGGGCAAGTAACATACCGATGACAAAGGGAATAACATATGTTGTCATTACGGTTTGACCGATAAAGATCTTCGTAGAATATGTAGGAACCAATATGAGCATCCAGGTTCCGCTATTGGTTATTGACAGGAGAGGTGTCTCGGTCATTTCTACATAATTCTCGAACCTATAGGATACGCACGCTTAACGTTTGATGACGATTTTGTATTATATGAGTTATGTGATTTGGTGACCGAATGTTGTTGAGAGTACCGAATGAGATCACATACATGATGAGGAGTCTCGAAATGGTCGAGAGGTAAATATTCATGTATATGACGATAGTATTCGGACAACGGAAGTGTTCTGAGGGTACCAGGTATGTATCAGGTCACCGGAAGGGGTTCTGGGCAACCCCCGGCAAGATATATGGGCCTAATGGGCCAAGAGGGGAAACACACCAGCCACTAAGGGGTCGTGCACCCCACCATATGGGCTGGCCAAATTGGAGAAGGAAAGGGGAAGAAGGAAAGGAAAAAGGGAATAGGATTCCCCCTTCCCCCTCTTCCCTTCCTACTCCGAATAGGAATAGGAAAGGGGGGAGGCCGAATTGGGAGGATACCAAGTAGGATTCCTCCTACTTGGGGCGCCCCCTTGGCTGCCTCTCCTCCCCTACAACCTATATTTATGTGGGGGCACTGCTAGAACAAAACAACAAACATTGTTAGCCGTGTGCGGTGCCCCCTCCACAGTTTACGCCTCCGGTCATATTCACGTAGTGCTTAGGTGAAGCCCCGCATGGATCACTTCACCAACACCGTCACCACGCCATCGTGCTGATAGAACTCTCCCTTGAAACTTTGCTAGATCAAGAGTTCGAGGGACGTCATCGTGCTGAACGTGTGATGAACTCGGAGGTGTCGTACGTTCGGTGCTTGATTGGTCGGAACGAGAAGAAGTTTGACTACATCAACCGCGTTGTCAAACACTTCCGCTTTCGCTCCACAAGGGTACATGGACACACTCTCCCCCTCTCGTTGCTATGCATCTCCTAGATAGATCTTGCGCGAGCTTAGGAAATTTTTGAAATTGCATGATGCGTTCCCCAACAATGGCATCAGAGCCAGGTCTATGCGTAGATGATATGCACGAGTAGAACACAAAGAGTTGTGGGCGATGATAGTCATACTGCTTACCGCCAACGTCTTATTTTGATTCGGTGGTATTGTTGGATGAAGTGGCCCGGACCAACCTTACATGACCACGTTCATGAGACCGGTTCCACCAACAGACATGCAACTTGTTCTGCATAAAGGTGGCCGGCGGGTGTCTGTCTCTCCAACTTTAGTTGAATCGAATTTGACTATGGCCGGTCCTTGTTGAAGGTTAAACCAACAAACTTGATGAAACATCGTTGTGGTTTTGATGCGTAGGTAAGAACGGTTCTTACTAGAAGCTCGTAGCAGCCACGTAAAACTTGCAACAACAAAGTACAGGACGTCTAACTTGTTTTTGCAGGGCATGTTGTGATGTGATATGGTCAAGACATGATGCGATATACGTTGTTGTATGAGATGATCATGTTTTGTAAAAGTTATCGGCAACTGGCAGGAGCCTTATGGTTGTCGCTTTATTGTATGAAATGCAATCGCCATGTAATTGCTTTACTTTATCACTATGCATTAGCGATAGTTGTAGAAGCAATAGTTGGTGAGACGACAACGACGCTACGATGGAGATCAAGGTGTCAAGGCGGTGACGATAGAGATCATGACGGTGCTTTGGAGATGGAGATCAAAGGCACAAGATGATGATGGCTATATCATGTCACATATTTTGATTGCATGTGATTTTTATCTTTTATGCATCTTATTGTGCTTAGTACGGCGGTATAATTATAAGATGATCCCTCACTAAATTTTTAAGTTATAAGTGTTCTCCCTGATTATGCACCATTGTGATAGTTTGTCATGCCAAGACACCACATGATGATCGGGTATGATAAGCTCTACATTCACATACAACGGGGGCAAGACAGTTTTGCACATGCGGAATACTCGGGTTAAACTTGACGAGCCTAGCATGTATAGACATGGCCCCGAAACACTGGAGACCGAAAGGTTGAACGTGAATCATATAGTAGATATGATCAACATAGAGATGTTCACCTTTGAAGACTACTCCATCTCACGTGATGATCAGACATGGTTTACTTGATATGGATCACGTGATCATTTAGATGACTCGAGGGATGTCTATCTAAGTGGGAGTTCTTAAGTAATATGATTAATTGAACTTAATTTATCATGAACATAGTCCTGATAGTTTTTGCAAATTATGTTGTAGATCAATAGCTTGCGTTGTAGCTCCCCTATGTTTTTGATATGTTCCTAGAGAAAACTAAGTTGAAAGATACTAGTAGCAATGATGTGGACTGGGTCTGTGATCTGAGGATTATCCTCATTGCTGCACAGAAGATTTATGTCCTTGATGCACTGCTAGGTGACAGACCTGTTGCAGGAGCTGATGCAGATGTTATGAACGTTTGACAAGCTCGGTATGATGACTACTTGATAGTTTAATGCACCATGCATTACGTCTTAAAACTGGGACTTCAAAACTGTTTTAAATGCCATGGAGCATATGAGATGTTCCAAGATATGAAAATAATAATTCAGACTCATGCCCGTGTTAAGAGGTATGAGACCTCTAACAAGTACTTTGCCTACAAGATGGAGGAGAATAGCTAAAATAGTGAGCATGTGCTCAGAATGTCTGGGTACTACAATCGCTTGAATCAAGTGCGAGTTAATCTTCTAGATAAGATAGTGATTGACAGAGTTCTCTAGTCACTATCACCAAGTTACTAGAACTTCGTTATGAACTATAATATGCAAGGGATAGCGAAAACGATTCCCAAGCTCTTTGCGATGCTGAAATCGGCAAAGGTAGAAATCAAGAAATATCATCAAGTGTTGATGGTTAAACAAAACCACGAGTTTCAAGAAAAGGGCAAGGGAAATAAAGGGAACTTCAAGAAGAATGGCAAGCAAGTTGCCACTCCCATGAAGAAGCCCAAAGCTAGACCCAAACCTGAAACTGGGTGCTTCTACTACAAAGGAAATGGTCACTAGAAGCGGAACTGCCCCAAAAAACTTGGCAGATAAGAAGGATGGCAAAGTGAACAAAGGTATATTTGATATACATGTTATTGATGTGTACTTTACTAGTGTTCATAGTAGTCCCTGGGTATTTGATACCGGTTCAGTTGCTAAGATTTGTAACTCGAAACAGGAGTTGCAAAATGAACAGATACTAGTTAAGGGCGAGGTGACGATGTGTGTTGGAAGTAATTCCAAGGTTGATAAGATCACCATCGCACACTCCCTCTACCTTCGGGATTGGTGTTGGACCTAAAATAAATGTTATTTGGTGTTTGCATTGAGCATGAATATGATTGGATCGTGTTTGTTGCGATACGATTATTCATTTAAGTCAGAGAATTATTTTTGTTCTGTTTACATGAATAAAACCTTCTATGGTCATACACTCAATATAAATGGTTTATTGAATCTTGATCGTAGTGATACACATATTCATAATATTGATGCCAAAAGATGCAAAGTTGATAATGATAGTGCAACATATTTGGCACTGCCATTTAGGTCATATTGGTGTAAAGCGCATGAAGAAACTCCATGTGGATGGACTTTTGGAATCACTTGATTATGAATCATTTGATGCTTGCGAACCATGCCTCACGGGCAAGATGCCTAAGACTCCGTTCTCTGGAACAATGGAGCGAGCCATCGACTTATTGGAAATAATACATACCGATGTATGTGGTCCGATGAGTGTTGAGGCTTGCGACGACTATCATTATTTTCTGACCTTCACAGATGATTTGAGCAGATATGGGTATATCTACTTAATGAAACACAAGTCTGAAACATTTGAAAAGTTCAAAGAATTTTAGAGTGAAGTGGGGAATCATCATAATAAGAAAATAAAGTTTCTACGATCTGATTGTGGAGGCGAATATTTGAGTTACGAGTTTGGCCTTCATTTAACACAATGTGGAATAGTTTCACAACTCACGCCACCTGGAACACCACAACTTAATGGTGTGTGCGAACATTGTAACCGTACTTTATTGGATATGGTGCGATCTATAATGTCTCTTACCGACTTACCACTATCGTTTTGGGGTTATGCATTAGAGACAGCTGCATTCACATTAAATAGGGCACCATCTAAATCCGTTGAGATGACACCGCATGAACTGTGGTTTGGCAAGAAACCTAAGCTGTCGTTTCTTAAAGTTTGGGGTTGGGATGCTTATGTGAGAAAGTTTCACCCTGATAAGCTCGAACCCAAATCGGAGAAATATGTCTTCATAGGATACCCAAAAGAAACTGTTGGGTACACCTTCTATCACAGATTCAAAGGCAAGATATTTGTTGCTAAGAATGGATACTTTCTAGATAAGGAGGTTCCCTCGAAAGAAGTGAGTGGGAGGAAAGTAGAACTTGATGAGGTAATTGTACCTTTTCTTGAATTAGAAAGTAACTCATCAGAGAAATCCGTTCTCGTGATGCCTACACCAACTAGAGAGGAAGCTAATGATGATGATCATGAAACTTCAGATCAAGTTACTACCGAACCTCATAGGTCAAGCAGAGCACGTTCCTCACCAGAGTGGTACGGTAATCCTGATCTAGAAGTCATGTTATTTGACCATAACGAACCTACGAACTAAGAGGAAGCGATGATGAGCCCAGATTCCGATAAATGGCTTGAGGCCATGAAATCTGAGATAGGATCCATGTATGAGAACAAAGTGTGGACTTTGGTAGACTTGCCCGATGATCGTCAAGCCATTGAGAATAAATGGATATTCAAGAGGAAGACAGACTCTGATGGTTGTGAATCCCTTCACGGTTATTTCCAAAGTGGGATCTGATAGAGATGGATAAATAGTAAAGTAATATTTTTGGTCTTTTTGGTTTATGGAATAGAAAGTAAAAGATTGCAAGGAAAGTAAATAGGAAACTAAAATTGTAGACCAGAAACTTATATAATACAAAATAGACCTGGGGGCCATAGGTTTCACTAGAGGCTTCTCTCAAGATAGAAAATATTATGGTGGGTGAACAAATTACTACCGAGCAATTGATAGAAAAGCACATAATTATGATGAGGCAATGATCATGAATGTAAGCATCATGTCCGTATCAAGTAGAGAAAAACGATTCTACATCTACTACTATTGCTCCACACATTGACCGACTCTTGCCTGCATCTAGAGTATTAAGTTCATAAGAACAGAGTAACACATTAAGTAAGATGACATGATGTAGCAGGATTAACTAAAGCAATATGATGAAAACCCCATCTTGTTATCCTCGATGGCAACAATACAATATGTGCCTTGCTGGCCCTACTGTCACTGGGAAAGGACACCGCAAGATTGAACCAAAGCTAAGCACTTCTCCCATTGCAAGATAAACCAATCTAGTTCGCCAAACCAAATCGATAGTTTGAAGAGACTTGCAAATATATCAAATCATGCATATAAGAATACAGAGGAGATTCAAATCATATTCATAGATAAGTTGATCATAAATCCATAATTCATCGGATCTCGGCAAACACACCGCAAAAAAGTATTACAACGAATAGATCTCCAAAACACCGAGGAGAACTTTGTAGTCAGAATCAAAGAGAGAGAAGAAGCCATCTAGCAACTAGCTATGGACCCATAGGTCTGTGGTAAACTACTCACGCTTTATCGGAGAGGCTACGGTGTTGATGTAGAAGCCCTCCATGACCGAATCGCCCTCCAGTAGGATGCCGGAAAAGGCCCCAAGATGGGATCTCACGGGTATAGAAGGTTGCGGCGGTGGAAAAGTGGTTTCGTGCTCCCCTGGAAGGTTTTGGGGTATTTGAGAATATATAGGCAGAAGAAATAGGTCGGTGGAGTCATGAGGGGCCCACAAGGGTGGGGAGCGCGTCCTCCAACCTTGTGGCCACCTCGTGGCTTCTCTGACTTGCACTCCAAGTCCTCTGGATGTCTTCTGGTCCAAGAAAAATCATCGCAAAAGTTTCACTCTGTTTGTTATTCCTTTTCTGCGAAACACTAAAACAAGGAAAAACAGAAACTGGCACTGGACCCTAGGTTATTAGGTTAGTCCCAAAAATCATATAAAATAGCATATTAATGCATATAAAACATCAAAAATAGATAATATAAAAGCGTGGAACAATAAAAAATTATAGATATGTTGGAGATGTATCAGGCATCCCCAAGCTTAATTCCTGCTCGTCCTCGAGTAGGTAAATGATAAAAACAAAATTTTTGATGTGGAATGCTACCTAACATATTTATCCATGTAATTTACTTATTGTGGCATGAATGTTCAGATCCGTATGATTCAAAACAAATGTTTAATATTGAAAGAAAAACAATAATACTTCAAACATATTAACAAAATAATTATGTCTTCTCAAAATAACATGGCCAAAGAAAGCTTATCCCTACAAAATCATAAAGTCTGGCTATGCTCCATCTTTATCACGCAAAATATTCAAATCATGCACAACCTCGATGACAAGCCAAGCAATTGTTTCATACTTTTGATGTTCTCAAACTTTTTCAACTTTCACACAATACATGAGCGTGAGCCCTGCATATAGAACTATAGGTGGAATAGAAGGTGGTTGTGGAGAAGAAAAAAAAGGAGATAGTCTCACATGAACTAGGCTGTCAATGGTCTATGGAGATACCCATCAATAGATATCAATGTGATTGAGTAGGGATTGCCATGCAATGGATGCACTAGAGCTATAAGTGTATGATAGCTCAAAAAGGAACTAAGTGGGTGTGCGTCCAACTCGCTTTCTCACGAAGACCTAGGGCATTTTGAGGAAGCCCATCATTGGAATATACAAGCCAAGTTCTATAATGAAAATTCCAACTAGTATACGAGATATCATAGGAGACTCTCTATCATGAAGATCATGGTGCTACTTTGAAGCACAAGTGTGGTAAAAGGATAGTAACATTGCCCCTTCTATCTTTTCTCTCATTTTTTGGGGCCTTCTCTCATTTTTTTGGCCTCTTTTTTTTCATCCGGAGTCTCATCCCGACTTGTGGGGGAATCATTGTATCCATCATCCTTTCCTCACATGGGACAATGCTCTAATAATGTAGATCATCACACTTTTGTTTACTTACAACTCAAGAATTACAACTCGATACTTAGAACAAAATATGACTCTATGTGAATGCCTCCGGTGGTGTACCGGGATGTGTAATGAATCAAGAGCGACATGTATAAAAAATGATGAAGGGTGGCTTTGCCACAAATACGATGTCAACTATATGATTATGCAAAGCAATATGACAATGATGGAGCATGTCATAATAAACGGAACGGTGGAAATTTGCATGGCAATATTTCTCGGAATGGCTATGGAAATGCCATAATAGGTAGGTATGGTGGCTGTTTTGAGGAATGTATATGGTGGGTTTATGGTACCGACGAAAGTTGCGCGGTACAAGAGAGGCTAGCAATGGCGGAAAGGTGAGAGTGCGTATAATCCATGGGCTCAATATTATTCATAAAGAACTAACATAATTATTGCAAAAATCTATTAGTCATCGAAACAAACTAGTACGCGCATGCTCCTAGGGGGATAGATTGGTACGAAAAGACCATCGCTCGTCCCCGACCGCCACTCATAAGGAAGACAATAAATAAATAAATCATGCTCCGACTTCATCGCATAACGGTTCACCATACGTGCATGCTACATGACTCACAAACTTTAACACAAGTATTTCTCAAGTTCACAACTACTCACTAGCATGACTCTAATATCACCATCTTCATGTGTCAAAACAATCATAAGGAATCAAACTTCTCATAGTATTCGATGCACTTTATACGAAAGTTTTATTATATCCCTCTTGGATGCCTATCATATTAGGACTAATTTTATAACCAAAGCAAATTACCATGCTGTTTTTCAAGACTCTCAACATAATATAAGTGACGCATGAGAGTTCAACAATTTCTATAAAATAAAACCATCATCGTGCTCTAAAAAGATATAAGTGAAGTACTAGAGCAATTTTTCCTAGCTCAAAAGATATAAGTGAAGCACATAGAGTATTCTAATAAATCACGATTCATGCGTGTCTCTCTCAAAAGTTGTGTACATCAAGGATGATTGTGGCAAACTAAAAAGCAAAGACTCAAAACATACAAGACGCTCCAAGAAAAACACATATCATGTCGTGAATAAAAATATAGCCTCAAGTAAAGTTACCGATACACGAAGAAGAAAGAGGGGATGCCTTCCCGGGGCGTCCCCAAGCTTAGGCTCTTGCCACTCCTTATTCCATAGTCCATCCAATCCTTACCCAAAACTTGAAAACTTCACAACACAAAACTTCAACAGAAAATCTCGCAAGCTCTGTTAGTATAAGAAAATAAATCACCACTTTTGATATTGTTGTGAAATCATTCTTTATTTATATTGGTGTAATATCTACTGTATTCCAACTTTTCCATGGTTCATACCCCCCGATACTTGCCATAGATGCATCAAAATAAGCGAACAACACGCGAAAAACAGAATCTGTAAAAACCTGAACAGTCTGTAGCAATCTAGATATTTCGAATACTTCTGTAACTCCAAAAATCCCGAGAAATTAGAAAGTCCCAGGAATTTTTTTATTAATCCTCTACATAAAATAGTCAGTATTTTATCATGCTTCTGTTAAAAATGAAAAACTACTCTCCTGGGCACAAAAGTTTCTGTTTTTCAGCAGGATCAAATCAACTATCACCGTAAGCGATCCCAAAGGTCTTACTTGGCACAAACACTAATTAAAACATAAATCCACATCTAACTAGAGGCTAGATGAATTATTTATTGTAAAACAAGACAAAAAATAGGGTTGTCTCCCAACAAGCGCTTTTCTTTAAAGCCTTTTAGCTAGGCATTAAGATCTCAATGATGCTCACATGAAAGACAAGAATTGAAGCACAAAGAGAGCGTCATGTAGCATGTGAAAAACACATCTAAGTCTAACATACTTCCTATGCATAGGCATCTTATAAGAAAACAAATTATCCAGACAAGCAAAAACTACCATAGGCAAGACAAAAGAAAGAAACAATAGCAATCTCAACATAACGGGAGGTAATTTTGTAACATGAAAATTTCTACAACCATATTTTCCTCTCTCATAATAATTACATGTGGGATCATATTCAAATTCAACAATATAACTATTAAATAAAATGTCCTCTTCATGATCCAAATGCATGCATAGTTGATAGTCTTCCAAAATAGTGGGATTATAACTAAATAAAGTCATGACCTCTCCAAGCCCACTTTTATCAAAAATTTCACGAGATTGAACACTCTCCAAATATGTGGGATTAATTTTACTTAATGTTGACACTCTTCCAAACTCACTTTCAATATTATCGCAAACATATTCATCATGAGGCTTAAATAACATTTTAAGATCATAAGAAGCATTATCACCCCAATCATGGTCATTGCAATAAGTAGCGGACATGGCAAAACTAGCATCCCCAAGCTTATGTTGGGAAACGTAGAATTCAATTTCAAAATATTTCCTACGCTCACGCAAGATCTATCTAGGAGATGCATAGCAATGAGAGGAGGAGAGTGGGTCCACATACCCTCGTAGACCGAAAGCAAAAGCGTTTGACAACATGGTTGATCTAGTCTAACTTCTTCTCGTTCCGACAGATCAAGCACCGAGTGTATGACACCTCCGAGTTATGCACACGTTCAGCTCGATGACGTCCCTCGAACTCTTGTTCCAGCAAAGTGTCATGGGAGAGTTTCATCAGCACGATGGCGTGGTGACACTGATGGTGAAGTGAACCGCGCAGGGCTTGGCCTAAGCACTACGACAATATGATCGGAGGCGTAAACTGTGGAGGGGGGCGCTGCACACGGATAACAATGTTTGTTCTGTGTTCTAGAAATGCCCCCCAGATATATATAGGTTGGAGGGGAGGGGAGGCATCCAAGGGGGCGCCCCAAGTAGGAGGAGTCCTACTTGGGGTCCTCCCAATTCGGCCTCCCCCCTTTGCTATTCCTATTCGGAGTAGGAAGGGAAGAGGGGGAAGGGGGAATCCTATTCCCTTGTTCCTTTCCTCCTTCCCCTTTCCTTCTCCAATTTGGCAAGCCCATATGGTGGGGGGGGGGGGCGCACCAACCCCTTTGTGGCTGGTGTGTTTCTCCTCTTGGCCCATAAGGCCCATATCTTTTGCCGGGGGTGCCCGGAACCCCTTCCGGTGACCCGATAAGCACCCGGTGCATCCCGAAACACTTCCGGTGTCCGAATACCATCGTCCTATATATCAATATTAACCTATCGACCATTTCGAGACTCCCCATCATGTCCACGATCTCATCCGGGACTCCGAACAACATTTGGTCACCAAATCACATAACTCATATAATACTAAATCGTCGCCGAACATTAAGCATGCGGACCCTATGGGTTCAAGAACTATGTAGACATGACCGAGACACCTCTCCGGTCAATAACCAATAGCGGAACCTGGATGCTCATATTGGATCCTACATATTCTACGAAGATCTTTATCGGTCGAACCGTTATGACAACATATGTTATTCCCTTGGTCATCGATATGTTACTTGCCTAAGATTCGATCGTTGGTATCTTCATACCTAGTTCAATCTCGTTACCGGCAAGTCTCTTTACTCATTCCGTAATACATCATCCCGTAACTAACTCATTAGTCACATTGCTTGCAAGGCTTATCATGATGTGTATTACCGAGAGGGCCCAGAGATTCCTCTCCGATACTTGGAGTGACAAATCCTATTCTCGATCTATGCCAACCCAACAAACACCTTCGGAGATACCTGTAGAGCATCTTAATAATCACCCAATTACGTTGTGACATTTGATAGCACACAAGGTATTCCTCCGGTATCCGGGAGTTGCATAATCTCATAGTCGAAGGAATATGTATTTGACATGAAGAAAGCAATAGCAAGAAAACTGAATGATTAACATGCTAAGCTAACGGATGGGTCTTGTCCATCACATCATTCTCCTAATGATGTGATCCTGTTCATCAAATGACAACACATGTCTATGGTTAGGAAACTTGACCATCTTTGATTAACGAGCTAGTCTAGTAGAGACTTACTAGGGACACGGTGTTTTGTCTATGTATCCACACATCTACCAAGTTTCCGGTTAATACAATTCTAGCATGAATAATAAACTTTTATCATGATATAAGGAAATATAAATAACAACTTTATTATTGCCTCTAGGGCATATTTTCTTGAGTCTCCCACTTGCACTAGAGTCAATAATCTAGTTCACATTGCCATGTGATTTAACACCAATAGTTCACATCTTTATGTGATTAATACCCATAGTTCACATCGCCATGTGACCAACACCCAAAGGGTTTACCAGAGTCAATAATCTAGTTCACATCGCTATGTGATTAACACCCAAAGAGTACTAAGGTTTGATCATGTTTTGCTTGTCAGAGAAGTTTAGTCAATGGCTCTGCCACATTCAGATCTGTATGTATTTTGCGCATTTCTATGTCTACAATGCTCTGCACGGAGCTACTCTAGCTAATTGCTCCCACTTTCAATATGTATCTAGATTGAGACTTAGAGTCATTTGAATCGGTGTCAAAGCTTGCATCCATGTAACTCTTTATGACGAACTCTTTGTCACCTCCATAACCGACACTAAAAAAATACACTTCTGTGATGATACATGTTTGTCATAGTAGGTCACGTTTTCTGTCATGCATGTACATCCATGATGATTTTATGACAGAATCAAGATAGTCATACCTGTGCTGCCGTAGAAGTGTTCCATGACATTACCAAAATTATCATCACGGAAGTGTCCACTTCCATGACGAAAAATCGCGTGTCACAGAAGTGCTTTCGTCAAGGGTGACCGACACGTGGCATCCACCATAACGGAATGCCGTTAAGCTATCGGGTCCGGTTGTGGATCTGATAACCCGTTAAAAGTCCGGACCAATGGCGATTTTCCACGTGTAAGATCATCATTGGCTGGAGGAAACACATGTCAGCTCCCCGTTGGCACAGGTGTCACTATTCCAATGGGCAAGATGCGCTTATGAAATGTTGACACATGGACCGGCCCAAAAGTGGCCCATAAAGTTTAAATGGGCCGGCCCAACTAAAGGCCCACAAGATTTTGCGGTCCATAATGGTCCGGCCCAGCAAAAGGCCCACGAGATTTTGCGGACCATAATGGGCCGGCCCAGCTAAAGGCCCACAAGATTTTGCGGGCCATAATGGGCCGGCCCAGCTAAAGGCCCGCGAGATTTTGCGGACCATAATGGGCCGGCCCAGCTAAAGGCCCACAATATTTTGCGGACCATAATGGGCTGGCCTAGCTAAAGGCCCATGAGATTTCGCCGATCATAATGGGCCGGCCTAGCTGAAGGCCCAAAAGATTTTGATGATACTAGTAGGCCGGCCCATTAACAGGCTGCCATGTTTTGGGACAAATGCCGGCCCATATTTGATCCGGTCCATTAACAGTCTGCCACGTTCCGGGCCTAATAAAGGCCCATATGAGATCCGGCCCGTTAAAAGCCTACCATGTTATGGGCCAAATTATGGCCCAAATCAGGTCCCTTTGAGAGGCTTTGGGATAAATTATGGCCCATATCAGATTCGGCCCGTCAACTGGACGCTATGCTTTTGGGCCCACTTGATAAAGGCCCATTTAGTAATTTGGCTTGATATTAGTTTCGGCCTGTTAAAGGCCCGTTTAACATTTTTGCCCTATATATATTTCGGCCTGTTAAAAGCCCGTCATATAGTTGGGCCTAACTACGGCCCCGTTTGCATCCAGCCTGCTCATAGACGATAATCTGATTGGGACAAACAAGGACCGAGACAATTTTGGCCTATTATAAGCCCATGATTTGATTGGCGCAATCATGGGTCGGGGTCTATTTTGGCCTGCTGCCGGCCCGTGAGCTGTTCGGCACTTTCCAGGCCCAACCTACTTTTCAGCCTCCTAAAAGCCCATAGAGTTTTCTTGGGAAAATAGGGCCGGCGGTTTACTCGGCCTATTAAAGGCCCGAATCTACTAGTGGGCCAGTTTACATTTAGGCCTGTTAACGGACCAAGATGACGGGGCCCATGATGCGGATCATACATAGTGATTTGCATGACAGCCCGATTATGTACTGTAATTTTACGGTTTGGCCGGTTTACTGCGAAGACATGATATATATACAGTAAAATAACTGCAGCATAGTGAATAAGAAAAAAAATCCTAGACTATACAATAAAAAAATTACGACATATTACATCCACTGGGCATCAAAGTTTGCCACTATGATAATAAAGCACAAGCAGATAGCAGATTTCATACACTGGGCATCAAAGATCGCCACCAGTGAAATTAAACACGCTGACAAGAAAATATACAAAACCGACAGCACTTCAATAGAGTTCAAGAAAGGTTAGCCCTTCTCGGGAGCTGCAGCGCAAGCAGCTGAGCAAGCTGATGAGACTGCACTTGTTTGGCACTTATATCCTCCTCACTCTGAAAGATAAACAAGTAGACAGATGACAAGTTTTGCACATATAAGTATCAGTGCTGACAATTCATCACATTTCTTACTGACGAATAAAGTGACACAATATGGTATTGTTCAGGTCAAGACATGGCAGGAAATGACATTATGAAGGAGTTGGAAGCTTCACGACACCACTGGATTACAGATCAAGAACTCATAAGTATCAATGGTTAGTGTGCTATCAATTTATCCGATTTCAGATTAGCAAAATAAGATCACTTGCTTTATATAGTTTAATTTACATGGTATGAAGAAGGAACTTGGTTGTACAACTGAAAACTTAAATTGAGAAGGACAAACTTTTGTTTATGAAGTACGTAATAAACTTTAAACATGCAATTTGATGCAAACACCAAAAATAAACAGCTGTTGCAGTACATAATAGTTATTTTATTTTATTTTTCGTTCGGAGTCTCATCCCGACTTGTGGGGGAATCATAGTCTCCATCATCCTTTCCTCACTTGGGACAATGCTCTAATAATGATGATCATCACACTTTATTTACTTACAACTCAATACTTAGAACAAAATATGACTCTACGTGAATGCCTCCGGCGGTGTACAGGGATGTGCAATGATGCATGAGTGACATGTATGAAGAATTATGAATGGTGGCTTTGCCACAAATATGATGTCAACTACATGATCATGCAAGCATTATGACAATGATGAAGCATGTCATAATAACGGAACGATGGAAAGTTGCATGGAAATATATCTCGGAATGGCTATGGAAATGCCATAATAGGTAGGTATGGTGGCTGTTTTGAGGAAGGTATATGGTGGGTTTATGGTACCGGCGAAAGTTGCGCGATACTAGAGAGGCTAGCAATGGTGGAAGGGTGAGAGTGCGTATAATCCATGGACTCAACATTAGTCATAAAGAACTCACATACTTATTGCAAAAATCTACAAGTTATCAAAGCAAAGTATTACACGCATGCTCCTAGGGGGATAGATTGGTAGGAAAAGACCATCGCTCGTCCCGGACCGCCACTCATAAGGAAGACAATCAATAAATAAATCATGCTCCGACTTCATCACATAACGGTTCACCATACGTGCATGCTACGGGAATCACAAACTTCAACACAAGTATTTCTCAAATTCACAACTACTCAACTAGCATGACTCTAATATCACCATATCCATATCTCAAAACAATTATCAAGTATCAAACTTATCATAGTATTCAATGCACTTATATGAAAGTTTTTATTATTGCCATGTTGTTCTAAAGGACTCCCAAAATAATATAAGCGAAGCATGAGAGAACAATAGTTTCTATAAAATAAATCCACCACCGTGCTCTAAAAGATATAAGTGAAGCACTAGAGCAAAAACTATATAGCTCAAAAGATATAAGTGAAGCTCATAGAGTATTCTAATAAATTTCAATTCATGTGAGTGTCTCTCAAAAGGTGTATACAGCAAGGATGATTGTGGTAAACTAAAAAGCAATGACTCAAATCATACAAGATGCTCCAAGCAAAACACATATCATGTGGTGAATAAAAATATAGCTCCAAGTAAAGTTACCGATAGACGAAGACGAAAGAGGGGATGCCTCCAATTTTAGGATTTTTGGTGTCCTTGAGTTTTACCATGGGGTTCCATGGGAATCCCCAAGCTTAGGCTCTTGCCACTCTTTGTTCCATAATCCATCAAATATTTACCCAAAACTTGAAAACTTCACAACACAAAACTCAAAATAGAAAATCTCGTGAGCTCCGTTAGCGAAAGAAAACAAAACACCACTTCAAGGTACTATAATGAACTCATTCTTTATTTATATTGGTGTTAAACCTACTGTATTCCAACTTCTCTATGGTTTATAAACTCTTTTACTAGCCATAGATTCATCAAAATAAGCAAACAACACAAGAAAAACAGAATCTATCAAAAAAAGGAAGAGTCTGTATTAATCTGTAGCTAACGCAAGTTCTGGAACCCCAAAAATTCTAAAATAAATTCATGGACACTAATTTATCTATTAATCATCTGAAAAAAGAATTAACTAAATATCACCTTCAAAATAAAAATGGCATCAGTTCTCGTGAGCGCTAAAGTTTCTATTTTCTACAGCAAGATCAAAAAGACTTTCCCCAAGTCTTCCCAACGGTTCTACTTGGCATAAACACTAATTAAACACAAAAAATACAACCAAAACAGAGGCTAGATAAATTATATATTACTAAACAGGAACAAAAAGCAAGGAATAAAAATAAAATTGGGTTGCCTCCCAACAAGCGCTATCGTTTAACGCACCTAGCTAGGCATAAAAGCGAAGATAGATCTAGGTATTGCCATCTTTGGTAGGCAATCCATAAGTAGCTCTCATAATAGATTCATAAGGTAATTTAATTTTCTTTCGAGGTAAATGTTCCATGCCTTTCCTTAACGGAAATTGGAATCTAATATTCCCTTCCTTCATATCAATAATTGCACCAATCGTTCTAAGGAAAGGTCTACCAAGAATAATAGGACATGAAGGATTGCAATCTATATCAAGAACAAGGAAATCTACGGGAACATAGTTCCTACTTGCAACAATAAGAACATCATTAATTCTTCCCATAGGTTTCTTAATAGTGGAATCCGCAAGGTGCAAGTTTAAAGAACAATCATCAAAATCACGGAATCCTAGAAAATCACATAAAGTTTTCAGAATCGTGGAAACACTAGCACCCAAATCACACAAAGCATAGCACTCATGATCTTTAATTTTAATTTTTATTGTAGGTTCCCACTCATCATAACGTTTTTTAGGGATAGAAACTTCCAACTCAAGTTTTTCTTCATAAGATTGCATCAAAGCATGAATGATATGTTTAGAAAAAGCTTTATTTTGACTATAAGCATGAGGAGAATTTTGCACTGATTGCAGCAAGGAAATACAATCTATCAAAGAGCAACTATCATAATTAAATTCCTTGAAATCCAAAATAGTGGGTTCATTGATATTTAAAGTTTGACCTCTTCAATCCCACTTTTAATAATTTTAGCATCAAGATCTAAAGATTCTGATTTTTTGGAACGCCTTCTAGGTAAAGGTGGCTCATCTTCAGCCCCATAATTACCAAGATTCATATTGCAAAACAAAGATTTAATAGGAGATACATCAATACCTTTTAGATCTTCATCCTTATTATCATGAAAACTAGAAGAACATGCTTTTATAAAGCAATCTTTCTTAGCACGCATCCTAGCGGTTCTTTCTTTGCACTCATCAATGGAAATTTTCATGGCTTTGAGAGACTCATTGATATAATGCTTAGGTGGAATAGATCAAAGTTTCAAAGAATCAACATCAAGAGAAATTCTATCAACGTTCCTAGCCAACTCATCAATCTTAAGCAATTTTACTTCAATCAAAGCATTGAAACTCTTTTGCGAAGTAATAAATTCTTTAATATTAGATTCAAAATCAGAGGGCACCTTATTATAATTTCCATAGGAATTGTTGTAGGAATTACCATAATTATTAGAGGAATTACTAGGAAACGGCCTAGAATTAAAATTACCTCTATACGCGTTATCACAAAAGTTGTTCCTAGCAACAAAATTCACATCCATAGATTCATTATTATTATCAATCAAGGTAGAAAAAGGCACATCATTAGGATCATAGGAAACACTCTTATAGCAAACAATTTCATAAGTTCATCCATCTTTCCACTCAAAACATTAATCTCTTCAATTGCATGCACTTTTTTATTAGTAGATCTTTCGGTGTGCCATTGAGAATAATTAACCATAATATTAAATAGGAGTTTGGCCGCTTCTCCTAAAGTGATTTCCATAAAAGTGCCTCCCACAGACGAATCTAAAAGATTTCTAGAAGCAAAATTCAATCCGGCATAAAAGTTTTGTATAATCATCCAAAGATTCAAAGCATGTGATGGGCAATTACGTATCATTGATTTCATCCTCTCCCAAGATTGTGCAACATGTTCATGATCAAGTTGCTTAAAATTCATAATATCGTTTCTAAGAGAGATGATCTTAGCGGGAGGAAAATACTAAGAGATAAAAGCATCTTTGCACTTATTCCATGAATCAATACTATTTTTAGGCAAAGACGAAAACCAAGCTTTAGCACGATCTCTAAGCGAAAACGGATATAGCTTCAATTTAACAATATCATTATCCACATCTTTTTTATTTTTCATATCACACAAATCAACAAAGTTGTTTAGGTGGTAGCGGCATCTTCACTAGGAAGGCCAGAAAATGGATCTTTCATGACAAGATTCAGCAAAGCAGTATTAATTTCACAAGATTTAGTATGGGTAAGGGTAGCAATCGAAGTGCTAATAAAATCATTATTTTTGGCATTGACAAAGTCACACAATTTATATCTTGATCCATCGTGACAAGCAAGCAATCCAACACACAAGCAAACAAGGAACGGGCAAAAAAGGCAAATAGGGAAAGAGAAGGGGAACCGAGAGAGAGGGAGAGAGTAAGAGAGGGCGAATATAATGGCAAGGGTGAAGTGTGGAGAGGAAAACGAGAGGCAAATGGAAAATAATGTAATGTGAGGGATAAGAGTTTTTGATGGGTACTTGGTATATTTTGACTCGGTAATGGCGCCAGAAATGACTCATTGTGGGAGTCAAATCTTGACTTGACTTGGCGCGAATCTCCCCGGCAACAGCGCCAGAAATCCTTCTTGCTACCTCTTGAGCACTGCGTTGGTTTTCCCTTGAAGAGGAAAGGGTGATGCAGTAAAGCAGCGTAAGTATTTCCCTCATTTTTTGAGAACCAAGGTATCAATCCAGTAGGAGATCACGCTCAAGTCCCACGCACCTACACAAACAAATAAGAAGCTCGCAACCAACGTGATAAAGGGGTTGTCAAGCCCTTCTCGGTCACTTACGAGAGTGAGATCTGATAGATATGATAAGATAATATTTTTGGTATTTTTATGATAAAGAGAAATAAAGATGCAAAGTAAAATAAACGGAAAAGGAAATAACTAAGTATTGGAAGATTAATATGATGGAAAATAGACTCGGGGGCCATAGGTTTCACTAGTGGCTTCTCTCAAGAGCATAAGTATTATGGTGGGTAAACGAATTACTGTCGAGCAATTGATAGAATTCAGCATAGTTATGAGAATATCTAGGTATGATCATGTATATAGGCATCACGTCCGAGACAAGTAGACCGACTCCTGCCTGCATCTACTACTATTACTCCACACATCGACCGCTATTCAGCATGCATCTAGAGTATTAAGTTCAAGAGAACAGAGTAATGCTTTAAGGAAGATGACATGATGTAGAGGGATAAACTCATGCAATATGATATAAACCCCATCTTTTTATTATCGATGTCAATAATACAATACATATCGGTTCCCTTTCTGTCACTGGGATCGAACACCGCAAGATTGAACCCAAAGCTAAGCACTTCTCCCATTGCAAGAAAGATCAATCTAGTTGGCCAAACCAAACTGATAATTCGAAGAGACTTGCAAAGATAAACCAATCATACAAAAAAGAATTCATAGGAGAATCAAATATTGTTCATAGATAATATGGATCATAAACCCACAATTCATTGGATCTCGATGAACACACCGCAAAAGAAGATTACATCGAATAGATCTCCAAGAAAATCGAGGAGAACTTTGTATTGAGATCCAAAGATAGAGAAGAAGCCATCTAGCTAATAATTATGGACCCGTAGGTCTGAAATAAACTACTCACACATCACCGGAGAGGCCATGGAGTTGATGTAGAGGCCCTCCGTGATCAATGCCCCCTCCGGTGGAGCTCCGGAAAAGGCCCCAAGATGGGATCTCTTGAGTATAGAAGGTTGTGGCGGTGGAATTAGGTTTTCGTGGTGCTGCTGGATGTTTGGGGGGTACGTGGATATATATAGGAGGAAGAAGTACGTCGGTGGAGCAACGGAGGGCCGACGAGGGTGGAGGGCGCGCCTAGGGGGGTAGGCGCACCCCCCTGCCTCGTGCCTTCCTCCCTTGTTTCTTGACGACCACTCCAAGTCTCCTGGATCACGTTTGTTGAGAAAATCACGTTCCCGTAGGTTTCATTCCTTTTGGACTCCGTCTGATATTCCTTTTCTTCGAAACCCTAAAATAGGCAAAAAAAATAGCAATTTGGGTTGGGCCTCCGATTAGCAGGTTAGTCCCAGAAATGATATAAAAGTGTAAAATAAAGCCCATTAACATCCAAAATAGATAATATAATAGCATGGAGCAATCAAAAATTATAGATACGTTGGAGACGTATCACTGCCATGTTTCGTACTCTTCCAGTCCACTGTGGAGATGATTGATTTTATATCACTCAATAATATAAAATATTATGAGTGCAGACGCTCCACCACGAGGTTCCTTGCTCCTTCTAAGTTGTCGGGAATCTATGTTCTTCCACTCTATTTTTTTACGTGAGCTTTGTTCATCCTTTTGCCAACACGCGAGACATCTAGCATCAAGGTGCATGTGTCATGCAAGGACCATTCCATCTATATGAAGAACACGTGGGACTGGAACTACAAGGACTGTTCCATCTATATGCAGAAAGGCACAAATAGTATGAACATGCGTGGCATATAGGCATTTGTCTCTTACTACCACTAAATGTTGTACGTGCAATGCCCGGTGATGTTATGGAGTACGTGTACTCTACTACTACTATATTAATTGGAGGCACATATTAGGTTTTATATTTGTTTACGTGTATGCCCTGAGACCTTCCAACTAGACGTGTATTTCTCTCCGGGTCACACTTTATACCGTTCATACCAATAGTACAGTAGTACTACTACGTGTGGTCTCCGACCCAGAAGTGGAGACGCTCTACCACGCTGTTCATGTCCCACCCCTTTCGCTGACATGTTCGACATCCAGCACGTGCCGTGTGTTTGGCACTCCTTCGTCGTAAGAGTTGAAACACTAGCATTCATCAGAAATAAAAAATAAATATAAATCACCAGTGATACTATACCACGCGGTTTCCTTGCTCCCTCGATATCGGAAAGAATACTTCCGCTCGCCGACATGTGGGACGTCGACCATCCTGGTCCACTTGCCATGCCTGCAGAACTCCAAGGGAGAGTCCCCCGGTCGTAGCGCAGCTATAATTACTAATGAGCCATCAAATCACAGGCCCAACCATACCCATTGTGAAGTTGCTCGGACGAAGGAACCATCATGACTTCGTTGAATTCCGCTTCTTGAAGAAAACTACTGTACCAGCAGTACTGCTAGCTACAGTAGTTACTCCAACAGAGGCCTCCTTTGGTTCATAGGATAGGAATTTTATAGGAATATGAAAATCATAAGAAGTGAGATGGCATGCATTTCAATTCCTATAGAGAAAGAGATGCCATTTGATGCATAGGATAGAAATTTTTCCATTGAGTCTAGGCTAATGTACTGGTAATTTGCTCTAAAAACTATAGTAGTAACTAGTAGTACTTGTACATGCTCATAATTAATTAAACAAACGTACGGGCGACACAGACACACACACTAACTACTAGTACTACTACTTCTCACATGCTGGCTAGACGCCGTCGTTCTCCTTCCCGGCTTTGTCGGCGACACCCCACCGTGCTTGGATCTTCGCCGACCTCTCCGCAGCAGCGCGTGCGTCCTCTTCTTTCTTGCGGCAGCGGGCCTCTCTTTTCTTGAGTGGTTTCTGACTTTTCCACTCCCTCTATGCGGCTTTGGCTGCCTCTTACTCTACCGCTCATTCGGCCTTGGTAGCTTCAAATTCCGCCCACATAGGTGTGAGGTCGCGAGCGGCGATGAACTTGGCACGGCGGGATGCCACCGCTTCCCTACCATTCTGTGTGCGGTCGTGAGCGGCGAGGAACTCGGCGCGGCGGGATGCCATCGCTTCCTTACATGTTAGTGTGCGGCGCACTTGCATGAACGACGCTTGGTGACAACTGTGGTGGTCGTCGAAGGCTAGCTGGCGACAAGAGTGGTTGCATGGATGCCTGGTTGTCAATAGATGCCGCATACGCTTCAAAGGCTCGTCATCCATGAGTTCACATTTTACCACCACGCCAACGTCTGACCGCCCTGGCCTACCGAAACCCCTTCCATCTCTAGCGCGCGCTTCCGGCCTAAAACGATCACCATCTCTCCAGAATGTCAATGCCGCATTCACCAGCCTTAACTGCAGGTGTAGTTGGTGTGTCACTGACATGTGGGCCAGATGCCCGTTGGGACCACATGTCAGTGATACAACACACCTGTGGTTAAGTCACTGAAGCAGCATCCACATTCACGCCCGACGCGACCTCTCACTGGCGCCGGCATTGCAGCAGCGCAACAGTTGAGAGA
Source organism: Triticum urartu (assembly GCF_003073215.2). Lineage (NCBI taxonomy): Eukaryota > Viridiplantae > Streptophyta > Magnoliopsida > Poales > Poaceae > Triticum > Triticum urartu. Next base: position 600,816,582 of record NC_053023.1, on the reverse strand, counting down.
GCGCCACCCGCGCAGCATCCCGGTGCAAGCGACTGTTCCACGTTAATGACACCACGGCTATCCTTCCATCCGCTGCCCACATTAATGACACGTGACTGCCGACGAACCTACTCCGGCGCCAGTCGTCCATCCGTCTACCGCGGCTCATTGCCATTCACCCGCTATATTAACTTGAGCCCCTGCTCCCAGCCATAGCCAAAGACCCACACTCATTCTCCTCTGGTCCCTTCCTTCTGTCGACACCACTCCAACCACGGCCTCCTGGCGCTCCAAAGCTCTCTAGGACATACTGTCACAGGAGCAGACGAAGGACATCTACGGCCCCGCTCCGAGCGCGCTACAAAGCTCTCTTGGACGTACTGTCGCAGGAGCAGATGAAGGAGATCGCTGGCTCCCCCCGGCCGCCCTCCGCCGCCACGATCACGAAGCCGGCGCGCGTGTGCGGGCGCAGCCGGCAGCAAGGAAGAGTAGTACATGGTAGGTCGCGGCCGCTCTATTCCCAGGAAGGCCACCGCTCCTCCACTCAGTCGATGCCAGGCTTGGTAGGATAAACATCGACGGCCGATTAGCCGCTTGACGGCGACATGGAGGCAGAAATCTTCAGACCCTTGTGCTCCGGAGGAGGAGGTTATCGAGGCGGATGAGGAGGAGGCAAAGGCAATAGCCGGCTTTCTCAGGTTCATGGCCGGACATGGTGGTCGGGTGCCGGTGATCGTTTAGATTAGGTTTACAGTAGGTTTTAGTATGGTTTGTGCGAAATATGTAATGAATTTCGTCCAGTTTATAGGAAAAGTTTTCGAAATGTAATGAATTTCATCCGGTTAATTTGAAATTTGCTTTGTTTGCACGAATTTTGCCCGGTTAGTTCATATAGTTTTCGAAAGGTATGCGGGCAGCATTGGATGGCATCCATCAGTGTCCTCGGACAGATGCCGTTGTAAATTTGAGGGCCAGCGCTGGAGATGCCCTAAGTATCATGCTATAATCGCTAACATTTCTCCATTATTTTGCAGGGAAAAGTTTTCCCTCGATCAAAATCAGATCCGCCGTGTTTCGCACTCCTCCCACGTAAGAGTGTAGACTCTTGCTTCCATAAAAATGGAGCAAGTGGACAGCACTATAGGACGTCATATCACTCAAACTAACCCGCCTAATGATACGTCTCCTTCGTATCTATAATTTTTGTTTTTCCATGACAATATTATACAACTTTCATATACTTTTGGCACTGGGCACTGGATCAATATGAAAGTTGCCAGTTCCTGTTTGTTGCATGTTTTTTGTTTCGCAGAATATCCATATCAAACGGAGTCCAAATGGGATAAAAACTGACGGATATTTTTTTTGGAATATATATGATTTTTGGGAAGAAAAATCCACGCGAGACGGTGCCCGAGGGAGGCACGAGGCAGGGGGGCGCGCCCCTGACCCTCGTGGCCACCCCGTAAGGCAGTTGGTGCCCTTCTTTTGCCGCAAGAAAGCTAATATCCGGATAGAGACCGTGTTAAAATTTCAGCCGAATCGGAGTTACGGACCTCCGGGAATATAAGAAATGGTGAAAGGGTAGAATCAGGGAACGCAGAAACAGAGAGATGAAGGAAATATGCCCTAGAGGCAATAATAAAGTTATTATTTACTTCCTTATATCATGATAAATGTTTATTATTCATGCTAGAATTGTATTAACCGGAAACATAATACATGTGTGAATACATAGACAAACAAAGTGTCACTAGTATGCCTCTACTTGACTAGCTCATTAATCAAAGATGGTTATGTTTCCTAACCATAAACAAGGAGTTGTTATTCGATTAACGGGATCACATCATTAAGTGAATGATCTGATTGACATGACCCATTCCATTAGCTTAGCACCCGATCGTTTAGTATGCTGCTATTGCTTTCTTCATGACTTATACATGTTCCTATAACTATGAGATTATGCAACTCCCTTTTACCGGAGGAACACTTTGGGTGCTACCAAACGTCACAACGTAACTGGGTGATTATAAAGGAGTGCTACAGGTGTCTCCAAAGGTACATGTTGGGTTGGCGTATTTCGAGATTAGGTTTTGTCACTCCGATTGTCGGAGAGGTATCTCTGGGCCCTCTCGGTAATACACATCACATAAGCCTTGCAAGCATTACAACTAATAAGTTAGTTGTGAGATGATGTATTACGGAACGAGTAAAGAGACTTGCCGGTAACGAGATTGAACTAGGTATTGGCTACCGATGATCGAATCTCGGGCAAGTAACATACCGATGACAAAGGGAACAACGTATGTTGTTATGCGGTCTGACCGATAAAGATCTTCGTAGAATATGTAGGAACCAATATGGGCATCCAGGTCCCGCTATTGGTTATTGACCAGAGATTTGTCTCAGTCATGTCTACATTGTTCTCGAACCGTAGGGTCCGCACACTTAACGTTACAATGACAGTTATTATGAGTTTATGCATTTTGATGTACCGAAGTTAGTTCGGAGTCCCGGATGTGATCACGGACATGACGAGGAGTCTCGAAATGGTCGAGACATAAAGATTGATATATTGGATGACTATATTCGGACACCGGAAGGGTTCCGGGGAAGTTTCGGATAAAACTGGAGCACCGGGGGGTTACCGGAACCCCCGGGGGGGGGGGGGGGTTAATGGGCCTTATGGGCCTAATGTGGAGAAGAGGAAGGGGCTGCCAGGGCAGGCCGCGCACCCCCTCTCCCCCTAGTTCGAATTGGACTAGGAGGGAGGGGCGGCGCCCCCCTTTCCTTCTCTCCCTCCACCTCTCCTAGTTGGACAAGGAACGGGAGGGGAGTCCTACTCCCGGTAGGAGTAGGACTCCTCCTGCGCGCCTCCTCTAGGCCGGCCGCACCCCCCCTTGGATCCTTTATATACGGAGGCAGGGGGCACCCTAGGACACACAAGTTGATCCACGTGATCGTTCCTTAGCCGTGTGCGGTGCCCCCTGCCACCATATTCCACCTCGGTCATACCGTTGTAGTGCTTAGGAGAAGCCCTGCGTCGGTAGAACATCATCATCGTCACCACGCCGTCGTGCTGACGGAACTCATCCCCGAAGCTTTGCTGGATCAGAGCCCGGGGAGCGTCATCGAGCTGTACATGTGCTAAGAACTCGGAGGTGCCGGAGTAACGGTGCTTGGATCGGTCGGATCGGGAAGACGTACGACTACTTCCTCTACGTTGTGTCAGCGCTTCCGCAGTCGGTCTGCGTGGGTACGTAGACAACACTCTCCCCTCTCGTTTCTATGCATCACCATGATCTTGCGTGTGCGTAGGAATTTTTTTGAAATTACTACGTTCCCCAACAGTGGCATCCGAGCCTAGGTTTTATGGTTTGATGTTATATGCACGAGTAGAACACAAGTGAGTTGTGGGCGATATAAGTCATACAGCCTACCAGCATGTCATACTTTGGTTCGGCGGTATTGTTGGACGAGACGACCTGGACCGACATTACGCGTACGCTTACGAGAGACCGGTTCTCCTGACATGCTTTGCACATAGGTGGCTTGCGGGCGACAGTCTCTCCAACTTTAGTTGAACCGAGTGTGGCTACGCCCGGTCCTTGCGAAGGTTAAAAAAGAGTCAAATTGACAAACTATCGTTGTGGTTTTGATGCGTAGGTGAGATTGGTTCTTACTTAAGCCCGTAGCAGCCACGTAAAACTTACAACAACAAAGTAGAGGACGTCTAACTTGTTTTTGCAGGGCATGTTGTGATGTGATATGGTCAAGGCATGATGCTAAATTTTATTGTATGAGATGATCATGTTTTGTAACCGAGTTATCGGCAACTGGCAGGAGCCATATGGTTGTCGCTTTATTGTATGCAATGCAATCGCGATGTAATGCTTTACTTTATCACTAAGCGGTAGCGATAGTCGTGGAAGCACAAGCTTGGCGAGACGACAACGACGCTACGATGGAGATCAAGGTGTCACGCCGGTGACGATGGTGATCACGACGGTGTTTCGGAGATGGAGATCACAAGCACAAGATGATGATGGCCATATCATATCACTTATATTGATTGCATGTGATGTTTATCTTTTATGCATCTTATCTTGCTTTGATTGACAGTAGCATTATAAGATGATCTCTCACTAAATTATCAAGTAGTGTTCTCCCTGAGTATGCACCGTTGCGAAAGTTCTTCGTGCTGAGACACCACGTGATGATCGGGTGTGATAGGCTCTACGTTCAAATACAACGGGTGCAAAACAGTTGCACACGCGGAATACTCAGGTTAAAACTTGACGAGCCTAGCATATGCAGATATGGCCTCGAAACACGGAGACCAAAAGGTCGAGCGTGAATCATATAGTAGATATGATCAACATAAAGATGTTCACCAATGAAACTACTCCATCTCACGTGATGATCGGACATGGTTTAGTTGATTTGGATCACGTAATCACTTAGAGGATTAGAGGGATGTCTATCTAAGTGGGAGTTCTTTAAGTAAATTAACTGAACTTAAATTTATCATGAAACTTAGTACCTGATTAGTATCTTGCTTGTTTATGTTTGATTGTAGATAGATGGCTCGTGCTATTGTTCCGTTGAATTTTAATGCGTTCCTTGAGAAAGCAAAGTTGAAAGATGATGGTAGCAATTACACGGACTGGGTCCGTAACTTGAGGATTATCCTCATTGCTGCATAGAAGAATTACGTCCTGGAAGCACCGCTGGGTGCCAGGCCTACTGCAGGAGCAACGCCGGATGTTATGAACGTCTGGCAGAGCAAAGCTGATGACTACTCAATAGTTCAGTGTGCCATGCTTTACGGCTTAGAATCGGGACTTCAACGACGTTTTGAACGTCATGGAGCATATGAGATGTTCCAGGAGTTGAAGTTAATATTCAAGCAAATGCCCGGATTGAGAGATATGAAGTCTCCAATAAGTTCTATAGCTGCAAGATGGAGGAGAACAGTTCTGTCAGTGAGCATATACTCAAAATGTCTGGGTATAATAATCACTTGATTCAGTTAGGAGTTAATCTTCCAGATGACTGCGTCATTGACAGAATTCTCCAATCACTGCCACCAAGCTACAAGAGCTTCGTGATGAACTATAATATGCAAGGGATGAATAAGACTATTCCCGAGCTCTTCGCGATGCTGAAAGCTGCGGAGGTAGAAATCAAGAAGGAGCATCAAGTGTTGATGGTCAACAAGACCACTAGTTTCAAGAAAAAGGGCAAAGGGAAGAAGAAGGGGAACTTCAAAAGAACAGCAAGCAAGTTGCTACTCAAGAGAAGAAACCCAAACCTGGACCTAAGCCTGAAACTGAGTGCTTCTATTGCAAGTAGACTGGTCACTGGAAGCGGAACTGCCCCAAGTATTTGGCGGATAAGAGGGATGGCAAGGTGAACAAAGGTATATGTGATATACATGTTATTGATGTGTACCTTACTAATGCTCGCAGTAGCACCTGGGTATTTCATACTGGTTCTGTTGCTAATATTTGCAACTCGAAACAGGGACTACGGGTTAAGCGAAGATTGGCTAAGGACGAGGTGACGATGCGCGTGGGAAACGATTCCAAAGTCGATGTGATCGCAGTCGGCATGCTACCTCTACATCTACCTTCGGGATTAATATTAGACCTGAATAATTGTTATTTGGTGCCAGCGTTGACCATGAACATTATATCTGGATCTTGTTTGATGCGAGACGGTTATTCATTTAAATCGGAGAATAATGGTTGTTCTATTTATATGAGTAATATCTTTTATGGTCATGCACCCTTGAAGAGTGGTCTATTCTTGTTAAATCTCGATAGTAGTAATACACATATTCATAATGTTGAAGCCAAAAGATGTAGAGTTGATAATGATAGTGCAACTTATTTGTGGCACTGCCGTTTAGGTCATATCGGTGTAAAGCGCATGAAGAAACTCCATACTGATGGACTTTTGGAACCACTTGATTATGAATCACTTGGTACTTGCGAACCGTGCCTCATGGGCAAGATGACTAAAACGCCGTTCTCCGGTACTATGGAGAGAGCAACAAATTTGTTGGAAATCATACATACAGATGTATGTGGTCCGATGAATATTGAGGCTCATGGCGGATATCATTATTTTCTCACCTTCACAGATGATTTAAGCAGATATGGGTATATCTACTTAATGAAACATAAGTCTGAAACGTTTGAAAAGTTCAAGGAATTTCAGAGTGAAGTTGAAAATCATCGTAACAAGAAAATAAAGTTTCTACGATCTGATCGTGGAGGAGAATATTTGAGTTATGAGTTTGGTGTACATTTGAAAAATTGTGGAATAGTTTCGCAACTCACGCCACCCGGAACACCACAGTGTAATGGTGTGTCCGAACGTCGTAATCGTACTTTACTGGATATGGTGCGATCTATGATGTCTCTTACTGATTTACCGCTATCGTATTGGGGATACGCTCTAGAGACGGCCGCATTCACGTTAAATAGGGCACCATCAAAATCTGTTGAGACGACGCCTTATGAACTGTGGTTTGGCAAGAAACCAAAGTTGTCGTTTCTGAAAGTTTGGGGCTGCGATGCTTATGTGAAAAAGCTTCAACCTGATAAGCTCGAACCCAAATCGGAGAAATGTGTCTTCATAGGATATCCAAAGGAGACTATTGGATACACCTTCTATCACAGATCCGAAGGCAAGACTTTTGTTGCTAAATTCGGAAACTTTCTGGAAAAGGAGTTTCTCTCGAAAGAAGTGAGTGGGAGGAAAGTAGAACTTGACGAGGTAACTGTACCTGCTCCCTTATTGGAAAGTAGTACATCACAGAAAACTGTTTCTGTGACACCTACACCAGTTAGTGAGGAAGCTAATGATAATGATCATGAAACTTCAGAACAAGATACTACTGAACCTCGTAGATCAACCAGAATAAGATCCGCTCCAGAGTGGTACGGTAATCCCGTTCTGGAAGTCATGCTGCTAGATCATGATGAACCTACGAACTATGAAGAAGCAATGGTGAGCCCAGATTCCGCAAAGTGGCTTGAAGCCATGAAATCTGAGATGGGATCCATGTATGAGAACAAAGTATGGACTTTGGTTGACTTGCCCGATGATCGGCAAGCAATTGAGAATAAATGGATCTTCAAGAAGAAGACTGACGCTGACGGTAATATTACTGTCTATAAAGCTCGACTTGTCGCAAAAGGTTTTCGGCAAGTTCAAGGGATTGACTACGATGAGACCTTCTCACTCGTAGCGATGCTTAAGTCTGTCCGAATCATGTTAGCAATTGCCGCATTTTATGATTATGAAATTTGGCAGATGGATGTCAAAACTGCATTCCTGAATGGATTTCTGGAAGAAGAGTTGTATATGATGCAACCAGAAGGTTTTGTCGATCCAAAGGGAGCTAACAAAGTGTGCAAGCTCCAGCGATCCATTTATGGACTGGTGCAAGCCTCTCGGAGTTGGAATAAACATTTTGATAGTGTGATCAAAGCATTTGGTTTTATACAGACTTTTGGAGAAGCCTGTATTTACAAGAAAGTGAGTGGGAGCTTTGTAGCATTTCTGATTTTATATGTGGATGACATATTACTAACTGGAAATGATGTAGAATTTCTGGATAGCATAAAGGGATACTTGAATAAGAGTTTTTCAATGAAAGACCTCGGTGAAGCTGCTTACATATTAGGCATTAAGATCTATAGAGATAGATCAAGACGCTTAATTGGACTTTCACAAAGCACATACCTTGACAAAGTTTTGAAGAAGTTCAAAATGGATCAAGCAAAGAAAGGGTTCTTGCCTGTGTTACAAGGTGTGAAGTTGAGTAACACTCAATGCCCGACCACTGCAGAAGATAGAGAGAATATGAAAGATGTTCCCTATGCTTCAGCCATAGGCTCTATCATGTATGCAATGCTGTGTACCAGACCTGATGTGTGCCTTGCTATAAGTCTAGCAGGGAGGTACCAAAGTGATCCAGGAGTGGATCACTGGACAGCGGTCAAGAACATCCTGAAATACCTGAAAAGGACTAAGGATATGTTTCTCATATATGGAGGTGACAAAGAGCTCATCGTAAAAGGTTACGTTGATGCAAGCTTTGACACTGATCCGGACGATTCTAAATCGCAGACCGGATACGTGTTTACATTAAACGGTGGAGCTGTCAGTTGGTGCAGTTCTAAACAACGTGTTGTAGCGGGATCTACATGTGAAGCGGAGTAAATAGCTGCTTCGGAAGAAGCAAATGAAGGAGTCTGGATGAAGGAGTTCATATCCGATCTAGGTGTCATACCTAGTGCATCGGGTCCAATGAAAATCTTTTGTGATAATACTGGTGCAATTGCCTTGGCAAAGGAATCCAGATTTCACAAGAGAACCAAGCACATCAAAAGACGCTTCAATTCTATCCGGGATCTAGTCCAGGTGGGAGACATAGAAATTTGCAAGATACATACGGATCTGAATGTAGCAGACCCGTTGACTAAGCCTCTTCCACGAGCAAAACATGATCAGCACCAAGGCTCCATGGGTGTTAGAATCATTACTGTGTAATCTAGATTATTGACTCTAGTGCAAGTGGGAGGCTGAAGGAAATATGCCCTAGAGGCAATAACAAAGTTATTATTTATTTCCTTATATCATGATAAATGTTTATTATTCATGCTAGAATTGTATTAACCGGAAACATAATACATGTGTGAATACATAGACAAACAAAGTGTCACTAGTATGCCTCTACTTGACTAGCTCATTAATCAAAGATGGTTATGTTTCCTAACCATAAACAAGGAGTTGTTATTTGATTAACGGGATCACATCATTAAGTGAATGATCTGATTGACATGACCCATTCCATTAGCTTAGCACCCGATCGTTTAGTATGCTGCTATTGCTTTCTTCATGACTTATACATGTTCCTATAACTATGAGATTATGCAACTCCCGTTTACCAGAGGAACACTTTGGGTGCTACCAAACATCACAACGTAACTGGGTGATTATAAAGGAGTGCTACAGGTGTCTCCAAAGGTACATGTTGGGTTGGCGTATTTCGAGATTAGGTTTTGTCACTCCGATTGTCGTAGAGGTATCTCTGGGCCCTCTCGGTAATACACATCACATAAGCCTTGCAAGCATTACAACTAATAAGTTAGTTGTGAGATGATGTATTACGGAACGAGTAAAGAGACTTGCCGGTAACGAGATTGAACTAGGTATTGGATACCGACGATCGAATCTCGGGCAAGTAACATACCGATGACAAAGGGAACAACGTATGTTGTTATGCGGTATGACCGATAAAGATCTTCATAGAATATGTAGGAACCAATATGGGCATCCAGGTCCCGCTATTGGTTATTGACCGGAGATTTGTCTCAGTCATGTCTACATTGTTCTCGAACCGTAGGGTCCGCACGCTTAACGTTACGATGACAATTATTATGAGTTTATGCATTTTGATGTACCGAAGTTAGTTCGGAGTCCCGGATGTGATCACGGACATGACGAGGAGTCTCAAAATGGTCGAGACATAAAGATTGATATATTGGATGACTATATTCGGACACCGGAAGGGTTCCGGGGAAGTTTCGGATAAAACCGGAGCACCTGGGGGTTACCGGAACCCCCTGGGGGGTTAATGGGCCTTATGGGCCTAATGTGGAGAAGAGGAAGGGGCTGCCAGGGCAGGCCGCGCGCCCCCTCTCCCCCTAGTCTGAATTGGACAAGGAGGGAGGGGCGGCGCCCCCCCTTTCCTTCTCTCCCTCCACCTCTCCTAGTTGGACAAGGAACGGGAGGGGAGTCCTACTCCCGGTAGGAGTAGGACTCCTCTTGCGCGCCTCCTCTAGGCCGGCCGCACCCCCCCTTGGATCCTTTATATACGGAGGCAGGGGGCACCCTAGGACACACAAGTTGATCCACATGATCGTTCCTTAGCCGTGTGCGGTGCCCCCTGCCACCATATTCCACCTCGGTCATACCGTTGTAGTGCTTAGGCGAAGCCCTGCGTCGGTAGAACATCATCATCGTCACCACGCCGTCGTGCTGACGGAACTCATCCCCGAAGCTTTGCTGGATCGGAGCCCGGGGAGCGTCATCGAGTTGTACGTGTGCTAAGAACTCGGAGGTGCCGGAGTAATGGTGCTTGGATCGGTCGGATCGGGAAGACGTACGACTACTTCCTCTATGTTGTGTCAATGCTTCCGCAGTCGGTCTGCATGGGTACGTAGACAACACTCTCCCCTCTCGTTGCTATGCATCACCATGATCATGCGTGTGCATAGGAATTTTTTTGAAATTACTACGTTCCCCAACAAGAGAGACAGAGAGACATATCCAATCTCGGAGGGGCTCTCGCCCCTCCCACGCCATGGAGGCCAAGGACCAGAGGGGAAACCCTTCTCCCATCTAGGGAGGAGGTCAAGGAAGAAGAAGACAAAGGGGGCCCCTCTCCCCTTCTCTTCCGGTGGCGCCGAAACACTACCGTGGCCATCATCATCACCGCAATCTTCACCAAAAACTTCACCGCCATCATCACCAACTCTTCCCCCCTCTATGCAGCAGTGTAACCTCTCTCTTACCCGCTGTAATCTCTACTTAAACATGTTGCTCAACGCTAAATATTATTTCCCGATAATGTATGGCTATCCTATGATGTTTGAGTAGATCCATTTTGTCCTATGGGCTATTTGATGATCAAGATTGGTTTGAGTTGCATGTTTTATTATTGGTGCTGTCCTATGGTGCTCTCCGTGTCCCGAAAGCGTGAGGGATCCCCGCTGTAGGGTGTTGCAATACGTTCATGATTCTCTTATAGTGTGTTGCGTGAGTGACTGAAACACAAACCCGAGTAAGGGAGTTGTTGCGTATGGGATAAAGAGGACTTGATGCTTTAATGCTATGGTTGGGTTTTACCTTAATGATCTTTAGTAGTTGCGGATGCTTGCTAGAGTTCCAATCATAAGTGCATATGATCCAAGTAGAGAAAGTATGTTAGCTTATGCCTCTCCCTCATATAAAATTGCAATAATGATTACCGGTCTAGTGATCGATTGCCTAGGGACAAATAACTTTCTCGTAACAAAAAGCTCTTTACTAAAACTAACTTAGTTGTGTCTTTATCTAAACAGCCCCTACTTTTTATTTACGTTCTCTTTATTATCTTTCAAACCTATCCAAAAACACCTACAAAGTACTTCTAGTTTCATAGTTGTTCTAGGTAAAGCAAACATCAAGCGTGCGTAGAGTTGTATCGGTGGTCGATAGAACTTGAGGGAATATTTGTTCTGCCTTTAGCTCCTCGTTGGATTCGACACTCTTACTTATCGAAAACTATTGCGATCCCCTATACTTGTGGGTTATCAAGACCTTTTTCTGGCGCCGTTGCCGGGGAGCAATAGCGTGGAGTGATTGTTCTCGTGTGTGCTTGTTTGCTTTATCACTAAGTAATTTTTATTTGCTATTCTTAGTTGTGCCTTATCTTTAGTTATGGATATGGAACATGAAATACCAAAAAAATTAGGTGAACTTGCTGCTCATGGAGATGAGGAACCTCCTAAAACCCTCGATGCTCGTTATGTGACAGATATTATGTACTACTTTGATAATCCAGAGAAAACCCCATTCAATTTGGTAATGGGAGACACGTTGGATCAACATGAATACTTTAGGGATTATCGCTTGACTCAAAAAGGGAAACTATTATGGGATCAAATTTATATGTTGTATTGGTATGCTAGGCAACTATGCTTGAGATATGATTATACTTGTTGCTCTGGGATGAAGGCTACACACCTTCCCTTTTCATGTGAATTTAATGATAATGGAACCTTGGCTTCTTATGCTAGAGGTATATATGATTACTAGGATGTGGAACAAATAGAAGAATTTGTTGCTTTTATGGGTGCTTACGAAATTGAATCTATGTTCAAAGAGTTTGAAAATCATTATGATGCTGTTTATAGACCTAAAAATTTAGCTATCCTTAAATATTGCTATGCCAATTATGAATTCAATTCAATTATGCCTATGTTGAACCATATATTGAGTACTACTCCGCTGTCCAAGAAGAGACTAATATTTTGCAGGAGTCTATGGAAGAAGAAATTGATGAAACTATGAGCTCATTGGATGAAAAATATGAGGAGGAGAGCAAAGAACAAAACGAGGAAGAGCGGATTGAATACCCATGCCCACCTTCTAATGAGAGTAACTCTTCAACTCAAATATTGTTTAATTTCCCTCCGTGCTTACCGAAGGATGAATGCTATGATAATTGCTATGATCCCGTTGATTCTTTTGAAATATCCCTTTTTGATGATGCTTGCTATGCTTGTGGCCAAGATGCCAACATGAATTATGCTTATGGAGATGAACTTGCTATAGTTCCTTATGTTAAACATGAAATTGTTGCTATTGCACCCACACATGATAGTCCTATTATCTTTTTGAATTCTCCAAACTACACTATATCGGAGAAGTTTGTGCTTATTAAGGATTATATTGATGGGTTGCCTTTTACTACTACACATGATGATTTTGATAGATATAATATGCATGTGCTTGCTGCTCCTACTTGCAATTATTATGAGAGAGGAACTATATCTCCACCTCTCTATGTTTCCAATATGATAAAATTGCAAGAAACTGTTTATACTATGCATTGGCCTTTACTATGTGTGCATGAATTGTTCTTTTATGACATGCCGATGCATAGGAAGAGAGTTAGACTTCGTTGTTTCATGATATATGTTACTTTGTGCTCACTACTAAATTACAAATCATTGTTAATTAAAATTGGCTTTGATATACCTTGGGATCCGGGTGGATTCATTACTTGAGCACTATATGCCTAGCTTAATGGCTTTAAAGAAAGTGCTGCCAGGGAGACAACCCAGAAGTTTTATAGAGTCATTTACTTCTGTTGAGTGCTCTTATATAGTTTAAAAACAACAAAAAAAGAGGGTAACCCAAAACTTTTTCAAAAAGAAAAGTGAAAGTGAGAAAGACAAGCATTGTTGAAGTGGGAGCTAGCCTTCAACTTTGTTCATACTCACGGAAACTTTGCAAATCTTGATTACAGAAACTTTTCAAAAAAAATAATTATCCCCTTGTACAATTCCATTGTATTATAAAAATAATGTTCCAAGGTTTGCCATTAGGATGTTTACAATGCTTGTTGGTTTGTACGGTGCATGACAGAAACTTTGGCTGTAGCGCGCGATTTTACATTTTTTTATTGGAACATCAAATGGTTCTAATTCTTTTTGCACTGTCTTTCCATACAAAATATGTATTTTTCCTAATTTTGGTAGAATTATTCAAGTATCAGAAGTATGGTGAATGTTCAGATTTCTACAGACTGTTCTGTTTTTGACAGATTCTGTTTTTGATGCATAATTTGCTTGTTTTGATGAAACTATCAATTTATATCAGTGGAATAAGCCATGGAAAATTTATATTACAGTAGACACAATGCAAAAACAAAATATGAATTGGTTTGCAACAGTACTTAGAGTAGTGATTTGCTTTATTATACTAACGGATCTTACCGAGTTTTCTGTTGAAGTTTTGTGTTGATGAAGTGTTCGATGATCGAGAAGGTCTCGATGTGAGAAGAAGGAAGAGAGGAAAGAGCTCAATCTTGGGGATGCCTGAGGCACCCCAAGTAAATATTCAAGGAGACTCAAGCATCTAAGATTGGGGATGCCCCGGAAGGCATCCCCTCTTTCTTCAACAAGTATTGGTATGTTTTCAGATTCGTTTCGTTCATGCGATATGTGCAATCTTGGAGCGTCTTCTGCATTTAGTTTTCATTTTTCCTTTATGCACCATGCTGGTATTAGATAGTCCTTGGTTGATTTATAGAATGCTCATTGCACTTCACTTATATCTTTTGAGTATGGCTTTATAGAATGCTTCATGTACTTCACTTATATCATTTGAAGTTTGGATTGCCTGTTTCTCTTTACATAGAAAACCGCCATTTGTAGAATGCTCTTTTGCTTCACTTATATTTGTTAGAGCACGGGCATATATTTTGTAGAAAGAATTAAACTATCTCTCTTCACTTATATCTATTTGGAGAGATGACAGGAATTGGTCATTCACATGGTTAGTCATAAAATCCTACATAAAACTTGTAGATCACTGAATATGATATGTTTGATTCCTTGCAATAGATTTGTGATATAGAGATGGTGATATTAGAGTCATGCTAGTGGGTAGTTGTGGATTAGTATAAATACTTGTGTTGAGGTTTGTGATTCCCGTAGCATGCACGTATGGTAAACCGTTATGTAACGAAGTCGGAGCATGAGGTTTTTATTGGTTGTCTTCCTTATGAGTGGGTCGGGGACGAGCGATGGTCTTTTCCTACCAATCTAGCCCCTAGGGGCATGCGTTGTAGTACTTTGCTTCGAGGGATAATAAACTTTTGCAATAAGTATGTGAGTTCTTTATCAGTAATGTTGAGTCCATGGATTATACGCACTCTCACCCTTCCATCATTGCTAGCCTCTTCGGTACCGTGCATTGCCCTTTCTCACCACGAGAGTTGGTGCAAACTTCGCTAGTGCATCCAAACCCCGTGATATGATACACTTTGTCACACATAAGCCTCCTTATATCTTCCTCAAAACAGCCATCATACCTACCTATTATGGCATTTCCATAGCCATTCCGAGATATATTACCATCCAACTTCCATCATCATGTATACATGACTTGAGCATTCATTGTCATATTGCTTTGCATGATTGTAAGATAGCTAGCATGGTATTTTCATGGCTTGTCAGTTTTTTGATGTCATTGCTACGCTAGATCATTGCACATCCCGGCACACCGCCGGAGGCATTCATATAGAGTCATATCTTTGTTCTAGTATCGAGTTGTAATATTGAGTTGTAAGTAAATAAAAGTGTGATGATCATCATTATTAGAGCATTGCCCCATCACAAAAAAGAGAGGCCAAAGAAGCCTAAAAAGGGGGGGGGCAAAGAAGCCCGCAAAAAAAGAGAGAAAAAGGGGTAATGTTACTATCCTTTTACCACACTTGTGCTTCAAAGTAGCACCATGTTCTTCATATAGAGAGTCTCTTGAGTTATCACTTTCATAAACTAGTGGGATTTTAATTATAGAACTTGGCTTGTATATTCCAATGATGGGCTTCCTCAAATGCCCGAGGTCTTCATGAGCAAGCAAGTTGGATGCACACCCACTTAGTTTCAGTATGAGCTTTCATACACTTATTGCTCTAGTGCATCCATTGCATGGAAATCCCTACTCCTCACATTGACATCAATTGATGGGCATCTCCATAGTCCGTTGATTAGCCGCGTCGATGTGAGACATTCTCCCTTTTTGTCTTCTCCACACAACCTCCACCATCATATTATATTCCACCTATAGTGCTATGTCCATGGCTCACGCTCATGTATTGCATGAGGGTTGAAAAAGCTGAAGCGCATTAAAAAGTATGAACCAATTGCTCGGCTTGTCATCGGGGTTGTGCATGATGTGAATATTTTGTGTGGTGAAGATGGAGCATAACCAGACTATATGATTTTGTAGGGATAACTTTCTTTGGCCATGTTATTTTGAAAAGACATGATTGCTTTATTAGTAGGCTTGAAGTATTATTGCTTTTATGTCAAATGATAGACTATTGCTTTGAATCACTCGTATCTTAATATTCATATCATGATTAGATACATGATCAAGATTATGCTAGGTAGCATTCCACATCAAAAATTATTATTTTTATCATTTACCTACTCGAGGACGAGCAGGAATTAAGCTTGGGGATGCTGATATGTCTCCGTCGTATCTATAATTTTTTTTTGTTCCATGCCAATATTATACAACTTACTTTTGGCAACATTTTATACTATTTTTGGGACTAACATATTGCTCTAGTGCCCAGTGCCAGTTCCTGTTTGTTGCATGTTTTTTGTTTCGCAGAATAACCATATCAAACGGAGTCCAAACGGGATAAAAACTGGCAGGATTTTTTTTGGAATATATATGATTTTTGGGAAGAAAAATCCACGCGAGATGGTGCCCGAGGGAGGCACGAGCAGGGGGCGCCCCACCCCCTAGGAGCGCCCCTGACCCTCGTGGCCACCCATAAGGCGGTTGATGCCCTTCTTTCACTGCAAGAAAGCTAATATCCGGATAGAGATCGTGTTAAAATTTCAGCCCAATCGGAGTTACGGATCTCCGGGAATATAAGAAACGGTGGAAGGGTAGAATCAGGGAATGCATAAACAGAGAGAGATAGAGAGACAGATCCAATCTCGGAGGGGCTCTCGCCCCTCCCACGCTATGGAGGCCAAGGACCAAAGGGGAAACCCTTCTCCCATCTAGGGAGGAGGTGAAGGAATAAGAAGACGAAGGGCCCCCCCTCTCCCCTTCTCTTCTGATGGCGCCGGAATGCTGCCGTGGCCATCATCATCACCGCAATCTTCACCAACAGCTTCACCGCCATCATCACCAACTCTTCCCCCCTCTATGCAGCAGTGTAACCTCTCTCTTACCCGCTGTAATCTCTACTTAAATATGGTGCTCAACGCTAAATATTATTTCGCAATAATGTATGGCTATCCTATGATGTTTGAGTAGATCCGTTTTGTCCTATGGGCTATTTGATGATCAAGATTGCTTTGAGTTGCATGTTTTATTATTGGTGTTGTCCTATGGTGCTCTCCGTTTCGCGCAAGCTTGAGGGATCCCCTCTGTAGGGTGTTGCAATACGTTCATGATTCGCTTATAGTTCGTTGCATGTGTGACTGAAACACAAACCCGAGTAAGGGGGTTGTTGCGTATGGGATAAAGAGGACTTGACGCTTTAATGCTATGGTTGGGTTTTACCTTAATGATCTTTAGTAGTTGCGGATGCTTGCTAGAGTTCCAATCATAAGTGCATATGATCCAAGTAGAGAAAGTATGTTAGCTTATGCCTCTCCCTCATATAAAATTGCAATAATGATTACCGGTCTAGTTATCGATTGCCTAGGGACAAATAACTTTCTCGTAACAAAAAGCTCTTTACTAAAACTAACTTAGTTGTGTCTTTATCTAAACAGCCCCTACTTTTTATTTACGTTCTCTTTATTATCTTGCAAACCTATCCAAAAACACCTACAAAGTACTTCTAGTTTCATACTTGTTCTGGGTAAAGCGAACATGAAGCGTGCGTAGAGTTGTATCGGTGGTCGATAGAACTTGAGGGAATATTTGTTCTGCCTTTAGCTCCTCGTTGGGTTCGACACTCTTACTTATCGAAAACTGTTGTGATCCCCTATACTTGTGGGTTATCACCTAACACGCGGGAAAGCACCGCCCTCGTCATTTTGTTCTGGATTTCTATGATCGATCGCACGAAAATGTTATGGTTTGCAAGTTCAAAAGGAAAAGGCGGCACACTTACGACTCGTACGCGTCGCACCCGTGACAGTCCGGCTCGCATGCCACTCACAAGAGGGGACACGCGTTGTCTCGCAGTTTCACTAACATGTGGGACTACAATTGAATAAACCATCGATAGCCGAAATCTAATCGCTCGGCGGGCGTCGGCTGAGAAGAGAGAGACGGGGGAGGGAGAAGAGATCGCCCGCCCGCCGCGCACGCACTCCAAGAAATATATATGGTGATAATGTGAGGTGGGGCGTGGGGGAGTCCGGAGTAAGTGAAGTAGAAAGGCACAAATGGTATGAACATGCGTGGCATATAGGGTGTGTTTGGTTGTGTTCTCGCCTCAGCATATTTGTTCCCTCTTCATGCATGCTCAACTCAACACCCCTCTTCATGCATGCTTCTAGTATATTTGTGTTAAACTAGTGTGGAGTCATGCACCCTCCATACACTCTACCAAACATCCAAAAGTGGGTCGAGAAGGGAACTCTTGGGCGGCATTTGTCTCTTACTACGTACTCCCTCCGTTCCAAATTACTCATCGTGGTTTTAGTTCAAATTTGAACTAAAACCACGACGAGTAATTTGGAACGAAGGGAGTACCACTAAATGTTGTACGTATGATGCACGATGATGTTATGGAGTATGTGCCTAAGTACTCTACTACTACTATATTAGTTGGAGGCACACATTAGCTTTTATATTTGTTTACGTGTATGCCCCGAGACCTTCCAACTAGACGTGTCTTTCTCTCCAGGTCACACTTTGTATCGTTCATACCACTAGTACTACTACGTGTGGTCTCCGACCCAGAAGTGGAAGAAGTGGAGACGCTCTACCACGCTATTTTTAATGCGCTGGGCTCTACCATGTTGTTCATGTCCCACTCCTTTCGCTGACGTGTGGGACATCAAGCACGTGCCGTGTTTGGCACTCTTCATCGTAAGAGTTGAAATGCTAGCATTCATCATAAATAAAAAAATATAAATCAACGGTGATACTATTTTTTTGAAAACATTATCCTGGTCTACCCCGGTCGTATCGCAGGCCCAACCTTTCCCACTATATGTTGGTCAACGAAGGGACCATCATGACTTCGTTGAATTCCACTTCTTCAAGAAAACTTACTGTACCCGCAATACTGCTACCACACGCGAAGACTGGACGACACTGTATCACGTCATATCACTGAAACCCACTAGGCCATCCTAAAAAAACTAGCCCGCCTATAGGTCATCTATTTTGGAACAGAGGTAGTACGTCTCTGTACTGCTATGATTTTCTGTTGTACCTCTCTGTACTTTTGCTACGATTTTCCTACCCTATGAACCAAATGAGGCCTAAATGTATCTGTGTCGACTAAGCCTACAATTTTAGGAGCTTGGGCTATTGGCCGATCGACGACAGATAAGTATAAGCGTACCACGAGCTCATCAGCCCCAACGTTTCTCTTTGGTGAGTGTTTTGCAAGTACTATAGCTCTCATAGTATCTAGCCTACTAACACCAAGAATCATCAAACAAGCCCTACTGATATGATAAACAGTTCAAACTTACATCTAGGCATGCCATATATTACATCAAAAGCTGGTGAGGATACATCTATTTCCATAACTCAGAGAGGGTTCACATGATTCACTATCAAACAAAAGTAGCAAGTACCACCCACACAAGACAGTGCACTAGCCCTAAGATGGTTTGACAACACACATCGTTCTGGTAATTAAACATAGGGCAATGCAAACTACCCTGAAGGATTAGCACGACCAAATATTTCTTGTCATCGATCTCTCGAGCAATGACCACAGCACGGACAGTGGCATGAGAATCGATCTCTGGGCGATGTCCACAGGACTGACCGCGACACCAGAATCGATCTCTGGGGCGATGTCCACAGGATGGACAACGGCATCAGAATCGATCTCCGGGGCAATGCTAACAGGACGGACCGCGACATCGAAAACGATCTCTGGGGCGTTGTCCACAGGACGGGCCGCGACATCGGAATCATCAAGGACGTCCACCGGCACCTGCACAACCCTAACATATTAGCAAGCACATTGCAAATAATCAAAAATCACAACTATGGTAATAAGCCATTATTTTTTACCTTGTGCAGCTCACCAGGGGATCCCATCCCTCCAGGGGGCATCTCCTCGTCCTCGATGGGGGCCATCACCTTGCCAGGGGAATACTGCTTCTCAACGACGACTATGTCCTCAGACTCGTCCTTGAGCCTCGCATAGGTGGCCATCAGAGTTTCTGGGGTAGGCACGGTGGGGCCCTTGCTGTTCTTCCAACTTTCTTTGAGGAGTTCATCCGCCAACGTCGTCAACTCTTTGGTCGGTGCTTGTTTCTTGGAGTTCTTCGTCTCCATGGGTTGGCCCGCCAACATGGTCAACTCGTTGGCCGGTGCTCGCTTCCTGGAGATCACTGTATCCAGTGGGTTGTCCGCCGGCAACTCTTTGCCTAGTGCTCCAGGATCCATCAATGAACTGACAAACCAAAAGCAATCTAAAGGAAACCACAATCGCAATGAAAATGGGAAAAGAATAGGCTGTGAGAATCGGTGGGTGCTTCGCAAAAAGAAGATTCTTGGAATGAAAATAGAGCAGCATCACTGATTCACCCACCTTTCCTTCGTCGGTACAGAAGTAAAATGGCAGAAGTGAGTAGCCTGGAGTGATGTTTTCTTCAAGAAAGGGGAGAAAGGGCTTCAACGAGCGTTCGAGTGAAATGATGGTTGCTTCGTCCAGTCCAACTTCAAGGCCACTTTACCACTGCTGGTAAAGGTGTGGGTTTTGTGATATGACAGGTCATGACGGCCACACTGGGGTGACCGGTGAGTTTCGACTGTAGCACCTCGCTATGATTTGGTGGATGGCACGCAGGCCCGGATGCTTTGATGTCCCGCATGTAGATAGAGCGGCTAGTCATATAAGAGTGCTCAATATTGTGCACCGCGACCAAGGTGGAGACGAAAACGAGAGAACTACGTAATTAATGCATGAGTTTAATTAGGGTAGTTTTGTAAAGTGCGAGATACATTCCTCCAATCACAAAATGCCTTGGTTGATGAGATTTGAGATTTGAGCCCTATAAGAGCATGGTTAATAGTATAGCAAGATGCTGGCTATAAGCCAGTGCCATGTCATCTACAGCCCATCTTATAGCCAACATGTACAATAGTAGATCTAAAGAGTGTACTACTTTTTTATAATTTGGCCCACCTTTCATTCTCACAAAGTGCATATGAGCACGTGCTAGAGCTGGCTCTTCACGAAGAGCGCGCTTACATTCTCTCTCCTCTTCTCTTTCCTCCAACTAAGCACAAATATACTAGTTTAATCCTTATAGCCCCCTGACTCAGCTCTATTGTACTTGCTCTAAACCGGAACGGAGGGAGTACTGGACGCGATGTAGTCTAGTCACTTTTTGAAATCTCTAGAAAGGCAAATACTCCTTTCCGGTTTATAGGGCTATACTAGCAAGTACTAGCACTACAATAGCGGGCTCAAATAGCAATTTTGTCTCATGCAAGAGTCTAGCTATATGTGTGCTCCAAGGCACCGCACCACGCAAGCGTTCGCAACTGCCACGTTCGGGTTGCGCTTGGCTCTTCGCCACTTTGACAAGACGAACAATGATGTTACTCCTACTTCTACAGTATCGAATCCACTGCTGCATGTCCGTCCACCTCGTGCAAGAGGGATAGCGTGTAGCGAAAGCTCCTACTAGTCCTGCCAGCCACCACGCTCATGCGCGAGGGAGGGACGCAGCTTCATTGACTTACTGCTCCTGCCTTTGCGTCTATGACAGGTGGGCCCAATAGGTGGTTGGCCCTCCTGTCATGCAGCCAAAGGTAGGTGTAGCTAAGGCACCGGAGCTTAGTCCGCGAGGTAGAGGGCCTTGTAGTAATCAAACTTCTCGGTCTTGTACGAGTTGACGCGACACATCAAAGCACTGCACTCGAGATAAGTCTTTCTACACATTTCAAATGGACTACAACATACGAATGTATGTAGACATATTTTGCTTCATATGTAGTCATTTGTTGCAATCTCCAAAAAGACTTATATTTGGAAACGGAGGGAGTACAACGCATGCATGCATGCTGTGACTTCCCTTTTGATACTTGCATGTCTTGATTTGATGCACCTAGCCAAATTTTGACTACAAATTTAACTAACCAAATTTTCATGCATGTCACAAAAAATTACGGGGCTGTTTGGATTGTGACTATGTTTGTCTTATGTTGCCACATTATTTTTCCCACGCTTGCCACACTTGCCTAACTTGAGTTGCTCAAATTGTTAGACACACTTTGGCTTGCCTAAGGGAATCTTGGCACACTTTTTGTGTCTATGACATGTGGGGTTCACTGCTAATAAAAAAATTCTTGTCTTAGGTGTGGCTAATAAAAAAGACTTATATTTAGGAACGGAGGGAGTAGAAAATATAAATAATAATGCATGTTGGGGCAACCCACGTTTCCGATAATTTTAGCCGTGGGCTTGTTCACAAGTTTTATGAGGGGTGGTTGTTCATTTAATGGAGGGACTTGTACCAGACTTGAATGATACAAAGTGCGACCTGGCACACCATAACACCACTTGGAAACAAGCGGGTAGCTATCTCAAAAAACAATCAACAACTAAAAAAACAGCGACCCGGCACGTAGTACACAATTTTAAACGATTGTTTTGATGTAGTAAAAAAGGAAAACTACCCCACTACGTATATATAGGTCGGAGCCTCCGCGCTTGCTTGCTAGGGTTGCTCTATTCACACACTCTCATCCTCTCCAGATCTAAACAAGATAAGGGTGGTAACACTGTCTTTCTCCCTTCAAAAAACATTGTATTTCTATCCTCACCGCTAGTTACAGATCCAGACGTATCCCCCTTCGCCGGTGAAGGGGAGGAGGGGCAGCGTTTAGGCCGTCGTCAACAACGAGGGAGGAGACCCACTGCCCGCTGCACCGTTATCTCTGGCCGAGCACCGACGCGGGAGGTCCTTCGATCCCTTCGTCGCTGCCCTAGTGTGGGCGGATCTGGCCTCCCGCCGCCCACCTATCCACATCCCGATGACCTTTAGGTATATCTTCCTTCAAAACCGCCTTAGCTCTACTTCCTCAGCTCACTACGTCACTGCATGTGCATCATTTTCTACCTCTCAGCCCCTCTCGATCGGATGGTCCAACGTCACCTATTTTTTTCTATTGTTAGAGGTAAAGCTACTTCATGGAGTTGAATTTTGTACTTGGTTCAAACAAGAAATAAAGTGGGGGTTGGGGAATTTAGTATGTACACCGGACTTGGTACAAATAGGAAGGAAAGGGGGTGAAAGTAGTACAGACTGGTCATCCAACTGGTCTCTTGGTCGAAAAGGGAAATATCGGGGTAACGTTGTACACAGTCGTATGACCACGACTAGATATACTATCCACACATAGGAGTAGGTGGCTAGAGTGAACAAAAATGGGACCAATCTAGATATGTTTCTTGGATGTTTGTTTCTCGGGGCAACGAACTCTGAATCACCACTTTATGCCCCTGTTTAGGTACATGGTGCTGGACTGCTGGTGCACGCACTGTCCCATGCCCTTATACCAAATATTGAGTTGTTCTTAATATAATGCCCCTGGTAAAATGAAGCCATGCCACTGTTATAAGCCATGACAAGTTTAGCCAAATGTTTTTGCTTATAATTGTTTTAGACTTTGACTGTTTCCATTGTAGCTTTTTGTGCAAACAGGGATATCCATTTCACCAGGTTGCTGTTGTGACCTTTTGGTGCACTGCACAAAACACTTCTTAAAAGAAGTGACTTTTGTGCTGTTTAACTGGAATGTCAAAATGGAATAGTTGATTCATTTCAATGGAACTGCACAAAGGGAGATATGTGCTCCAATCCTCATCATCCATATTGGCGCCATAACCTTCCTTTACGTAAGAATGATATTTAATGCATGTGTTCATCTCTATTTTGTGACTTCCATGAGAAAATAATGCTATTGTTCACTAGTACACTTGTACTCCCTCACTAACAAAACCAATTCGGAAATAGAAGGCCAATCATGTACTTGTTTTCACCAACTGGTGAGGAGAAAGAGAAACCGAGGAAGAAGAAGAAGAATAAGCAGTGCCAAGGTGATCTTGCTGAAGCCAGAGGCCTCAGTCGAGGCCATTCAAGGGCTCCGGCAACGTCTACCTTACATGTGAGACGATCCTCCAGGGAGCCCTTCCACTTCTGATGTCTCTCCTGCAAGGTCACTTAATTAATTAGGAGTACTTAAGTACCAGTAATTTATTGCTGCCTAATTTTCCAGTCGGAGTTAAACAAATCTTTAGTAGCACCTTATGCTGAATCATGTACGTGTGTATGTTTGTCTATGGAGGTGAATCATGTGGTGGAGCAGGGAGGGAATATTATTAGTGTCATGACATAATAGTGCTATTGTTTTGCATGTCAATTTATTGCCATTGGTTTAATGAGGCAATGTTTTGCGTATTGTCCATCATGAATTTGATGCTACTATTAGAGTAATATGCTAATGTCTTTCTATCCTTTCTCACCAAGCTAATGAAGGTTTCACCTTGTTCCTACTTGTGCAAACAGGGATCATGTTGTGCCAATCATAAATTTTAGTGGAACTACACAAGTTACAATGAACTCTATCCTAGCTAGTGCTTTAACTTTGCTAGAAGTTCTTGGTAATCTTTCGATATAATCTCAGCACTGGTAAACAAGAGTGATTTCAACCATACATTTGAAGTGCACAAAAATATACACTATTGAGAGATTCTAGTGAGTACTTTATCATCTCTTATGGGACTACATGAATAAGCTTTTTCCCTCAGGTTTGTACCGGCCTAAGGCCTTCATCCATATTAGTTTGCTGTCATCTCTATTTGTATCGTGCTACTGTGATGAGAAACTTCGTTATCTTTGCACATTAAAGTTTTGCAACCTATGATACATGGCAATGCTTTGAGTGTTGAGCTAATTGTCACTGATTAAATAAACAAATACCTCTCTTTAAGCAAGACTACTATGTTGCTAACTTTACCCATTAAGATAATGAGGGTGCTTCTATTTGTTAGTGTATGTTTCATCAACTAGTCCCACTATTATAGTAATCTCACTCTCTCAATATATGTGCCAACGGGGATGCTCAATTTTGGTGGAACTGCACAAAAACTTTGGGTGTTTCATTGCCTCGACAACTTCCTTCCTTTCCTGTCAGTTGCTAATCTGGGCTTGCATTCTTCCTTTGTTGTCAGTTGCTTGGCTTATCTCGGCTTCCAGTCAAAGGAAATAGTAATTGATATGCTACCTCACACAGGTTGGTACCAGTCTTTATCCTGATTATTCAGCTTGTAATATGTATTGGTAATTTGGTATTGTGCTACTGTTTGTTGATTTCATAAAGGAGTAACTTGGAGCCTGAACTCGCAGGCAAATCATTACATTGGGTGATTTCAGTAGAACTGCACAAAAAGATCAGATGGACAGGTACTTATGCTGCTGCTATGTACTCTAAAGTTCACTTAGACAAGCATCGATGTTGACAAGAAGAAGTGCCTATATTCATTCGAGTATCAACCGGCATCAACCAGTTGTCAAACTCCAAGTATTAGGAGAGTGAACACCAAAAATATTGCTTGGCACATAGCCCAGAAAAACGTAGTCCAGTCTTTGGTCCCAACTTGTGCCTTTTGGTTATCGGCAGATATGGCAGCGAACTGTATGGCATGGAGTCTAAAGATTCTAGACAAGTTGGTTGACGCGTATATTCATCTGGCACTTAATCAGTCTGCACACCAGGGATGCTCCATTTCAGTTGAACTGCACAAAAAATTTGGGTGGTTCATTTTCTCAACCGCCTCCTTTCTTGTCTACAATGTAGAATTTTGGCGAGCAACAGGTGAGGGAGTCCTAGACTAAGGGTTCCTTGGGCGTCCGACCTGTTATCTATGGGCCGGACTGATGGGCTGTGAAGATACGAAGACCAAAGACTACACCCGTGTTCGGATGAAACTCTCCTTGGCGTGGAAGGCAAGCTTCGCGAACAACTATGAAGATTCCATTCTATGTAACCGACTCTATGTAACCCTAGATCCCCCTGGTGTCAATATAAACTGGAGGGTGTAGTCCGGAAAGGATATAGTCAATACCTTAGTCATACATGCTAGACTTCTAGGGTTTAGCCATTACGATCTCGTGGTAGATCAACTCTTGTAGTACTCGTATTCATCAATATCAATCAAGCAGGACGTAGGGCATTGCCTCCATCAAGAGGGCCCGAACCTGGGTAAAACTTCGTGTCCCAAGTCTCCTGTTACCATCAACCTTAGACGCACAGTTCGGTACCCCCTACCCGAGATCCGCCGGTTTTGACACCGACATTGGTGCTTTCATTGAGAGTTCCTCTATGCTGTCGCTGAAAGGTTCGATGGCCCCTTCAATTGTCAATAATGACATTGTGTGCGGAGAAACTTTCCTCCCCGGGCAGATCTTCGTGTTCGGCGGCTTCGCACTGTGGGCCAACTGTTTGGCCATCTGGACCAGATCGAAAGCTATGCCCCTGGCCATCAGGTCAGATTCGGGAGCTTGAACTACATCACGGACATCCATGGAGACTTGATCTTTGCCGGATTCGATTCCGCGGTGGCCACTCCCCGTCACCTCGATGATCATGACCTAAATCTGTCATCGGGCCGCATCCAGGAGATCGCTCCTATAACCGCTCTGGCCCTAGAGCTGGAGCAGGCCGCGCCATCCGGATACGGAAGGATTAACCCCACCTCGGAGACCGTAGATTCCACGACGTTGGAGCCGTACATGGACCTAATTTCACACGAGGCCTATGCCACTGGAACGCCGGACTCGTCTCTGGCCGCAGGTTCCGAACCGCGCGAGCCCGCGGACACCGATCTTGATCGTTTATCGATGATCAAATTCAGTGCCGCAGACATCCTCCAACACTCGCCTTTCGGCGATATCCTTTGGGAGATATCCACAGCCGAACTATATCCGCCTCGAACTAGGGGCTGGCGATGGAGAATTTTATGTCCCACTGCTACCACTTGAGCACTGCGTTGGTTTTCCCTTGAAGAGGAAAGGGTGATGCAGCAAAGTTCCATAAGTATTTCCCTTAGTGTTTCATAACCAAGGTATCAATCCAGTAGGAGGCTACGCGCGAGTCCCTCGCACCTACACAAAACAAATAAATCCTCGCAACCAACACGGTAAGGGGTTGTCAATCCCTACACGGTCACTTACGAGATTGAGATTGTAACATCCCAAATTTTCAATTTGGAATGTTATACACTAGATCATCATGCATAGCATATTTTCTTGCATTTTTGGTTGATCCTAGAAATTTCACTCAACTCAAGGACCCACGGAGAGAGTTGGAGATTTCGTTATTTTCATATTTGAGTTCTCTCAAATGTTGGAAAAGAGGATCATTTGATTTATATATTTCATCTTCAATTATTTTCCTATATCAAAAATGAGAGAGGGAATAATATGACTTTCCCAAAATTTAGGAAAATGAAGATCTAATGAATAAATCAAATTTTGTTTTCCGGTGTTTATTCGCATTTTATTTGGATAGGGAAAAATGCGCATTTTCGAAAATTGCATTTTAGGCCCGGAGAAAAGTTCATTTTGTTCGACTCATTTTTAGGAGTCGGGGAAAATTTACTTTAGATTTTTCGGAGTTCGTTTAGATTTCTTTCTGTGTTTTTCTGTGCGCGTAACCGATTTAAAAAAAAGAGCAGCGCCCCGCCTTGGGCCAAGGCCTAGCCAGCAGGACGGCCGGCCAGGCCCCAGCCCCAGCCGCGCGCGCGCCAGGCGCTAGGCGAGGCAGCCGCCGCCCCAGGCCGAGTCCCAGCGGGACTCTAGCCGGTTAGCCCCCCCTTTCCTTGTTTTGTTTTCCCTCTTTTGCTTGCCCCCTACCCCAAGTAATCCCCCCCACCTATATATATACACCCCAAACCCCTCCCTCTCCTCACATCAAAACCCCAAGCCCCTCTCCTCCTAAGCCGCAGCAGCAGCGCGCCGCCCTAGCCGCGCCGCCGCCGCCTCTAGCCGCGCCGCCGCCCGGAGCCCGCCTCCCGAGGTAGCCGCGCCTCTCTTTTTCTTCCCCGGTCCGGTTTTTCCTAAAAGAACCGTTCCGTTTTCTCTCCGATTCTTTTCTTTTTCTTCCGGTTTTTGTTTCGGTTTTGTTCTGAAACCCTAGATCGGTTTTTCGTTTCTTTTTCGGTTTCTATCCCGAAAACCCTAGATCGGTTTTCGTTCTTCTTTCGGACATTTTGTCTCAACGAACGTGATCACCGATTTTTCCCCGGTTAACGACGCCCGTTCGTTTAACCGTTCGTCTCTTTCTTTTTGTCGGATTTATTCCGCGATCATGATCTCAGATCCGATCTTCGTTCTAGTCTTTCTTCTCGCTCGTTTATCGGAATCAGGTGATTCAAGCGCCTGGAGTTTCGTTTCGAAACCGCCGTTCCGTCTAATCAACTTAAACAAGTTTTTGCCACGGTAAAATTTGACCTAGTTTCAACTTGCTAGAACTGAGTTGTTTTCTTCCGCCGTTTGTTTTTCCGTCGTTTGTTCGGTTCGTTCTTTCTTTGCAACCGGAGTTCTTAAGTTGAACTTTCTGGTTCGTTCTCTCGTTCGAGTTTTACCTGTGCATTAGATGAGTACTTATTGTATGCTTGTTGTTTGTCTGCGATAGATCACCCGGATTGCGCCGCTTGTTACTTCGAAACCCTAGGTCTCGCGGATCATCAGCAAGGCAAGTAACACTTTGATCATACCTTTTCTACAACCCATGTTTTATTGCATTAGATCAATCCTCACATATTGCATGATTAGGATCTAATTAAATTGTGGGATGGGAAGTAGATGAGGTAGTACCTATTACCTGTATTATTATGAAACCTTTGGGAGTTACTTCTACGTTTGCTTATTATGCCATGCTATGCTAGTAGACGTGGATTGGGTGAGTGATATCCATGACAGATGAGAGTTGATAATTTTAATGGTTTATCTAAGGTGGCAACTTAAACACACATCTGGGTGGATTGAGGCACCTGATGTCTATCAGGACTTGCCTGTTTTTTTTGGACCGCCACCCAGGCTCAAAGGGATCATAAGATCATTCATGCTAGTAACTTCCGTGTGCAGCCACAAGCCATTATGGGCTCTGGCATAGTTGACTAAGTTGTGCGAACTCTTACAGTGGTAGACTAGCAGATGTAGGGGATGTAGGTGTACCGGTCTACCCGATCGTAAGGTGCTAGCGCTTCTGAAAGACTATGTCTCAGTCATCCGTTTCTCAAACACCATGTAGTGCGGGAAACCAAACGGAGGCGATCGAGTCTTGTGGGGAAAAGTGCGCAACCCTCTGCAGAGTGTACAAACTAATCATGATTAGCCGTGTCCCCGGTTATGGACAACTTGAGTATCTAGTACTTGAATATCATGTGAATCTCAACATGTTACTTCTAATTAATGTTGTTGGGTTTTAATTGTTCACTTAATTGGGATCAGAATGCTGTCAACCATTCTCGATGTTTCACAACTACCTTGATAGTTAAATAAATTTATTCCTTTGCAGTAGGGAAAAACTGGCTTTACGCAAAAACTGTAACCATAGAGCTTTCCACCAGCCATATATGCATGTAGTATAGCTGTTTCATTCCATTACTCTCTATGTGTTACATTGCCAGCATATTCCATGTGCTGACCCGTTTTCGGGCTGCAACTTCTCATGTAGCAGACTTTTCAGACGACGAGTAAGGTGCTTTTAGGTCATGGTTCTATACTCAGTGATGCCGTTGGAGTTGATGGACCCATTTATCTTCCGAGTCTTCCACTGTTATCGACATTAGATGGCCTTAAGCCATATTTATTGTAATAAGTTCTCTTTGAGACAACGATGTAATAAGTGTGTGATTGCCACTCTGCTATAAATCCTTTGATGTACTGTGTGGTGTCAGCATTATTGATCCAGGGATGACACCTGAGCACAGAGCACTTGATCCATTCGGGTCGGGTCGCCACAGAGATGTTATCAGAGCACACGCTGACTGTAGGACACGACCACTAAGTTAAAGCCATAGATCACCATTCTCTTCTCATTTTCTAACTCCTCATCTTTTCTACTCTTTTAGGATGACGCACGCGAAGATTAAGTACGCTCAACCAGATGAAGGCACATCATTTGGATTTCACCTGAAGGAAGTCACCAAGTACCTGAACATTGGATTACCAAGCTTCACGGGAACCTTCAACGCCACTCTGCCTGAAGAGGAGCGCTGGAAGATTCAAGCTCATGTTCCGGGAAGAACATTCGCGCCAATCACGAAGCCCATAGATAGTGTTTTCAATGCACCAACCTGGAGTTTGGGAAAGAGCACGGCAGCTCATATCACCATAGGACGCATTGGAGAAGTTTACCAAGAAGACCTCAAGGACACTATCTACCAGATTTGCGGACGCCGAGATGAACAATGGGAGTTAGTCAGCACCAAGAAGGATAGATCCATTGCATCATTCATCCAGGAGTTAAACTAGCACATTCGACGCCACGAGAACCAGATGTGCAATGATATGATAGAGTTGAAGAATGCGAAGGCAAGGATCATCGAGCTAGAAGGAGAACTGAAGTCTACACGCAAGGAATACATGCACGAGATCGTAGCTCTAGCAAGGCACAATGGCGATCTTAAGAAGGAGATTGAAGAACTCAAGAGGAAGCTAGCATCAAAGGAGGAAGACGAGTACGTCGCATGTCCGGACAACTACATCATCATCGACGACACCGATTCGGATCCAAGTGAACCCGACTTTGAAGACGAAGCTGGAGCAGATATCATGGAGTCTTCCACCGGTTCAAATTTCTAGATGACCACCAGATAGTAGTAGCATTTCCCCCCTGTAAACATTATAGTCGAGCACTTTTGCGATAGTTAGACCGTTGTAAGCCCTTGTTTGATTGAATGAAGTGATTTTGTGTGCATTTGCTCATGTGCATTGGGGTAGTGTTTTCCCTTTAGACCTCACTCTATTCTTAATTCTCGTCTTTTCTAAACCCTCAGATGCCTCCGAGACGTGACAATGGATTCCCACTGGAGCTCACTCAGTTGATCCAGCAGCAGAATCAATTGATGCAGATGTTAGTCCAGAACCAGCAGAACAACAACAACAACCCACCACCACCACCACCTGTTGACCACTTAGCCCGTTTCCTTAGGCTGAATCCGCCGGTGTTTTCCAGTAGCACCGAGCCAATAGTAGCAGATGATTGGCTCCGCAAGATAGGAAGGGAGTTGACCACTGCAGGATGCACGGATGGTGAGAAAGTGAAGTTTGCCGCTCACCAGCTTGACGGACCCGTGGCAGCATGGTGGGAGAATTTCACAGCCACTTACACAGTTGACACTATCACATGGGATCAGTTTCAGCAAGCTTTCCGCACTGCCCATGTTTCAGCAGGAGCTATGGCCAAAAAGAAGCGTGAGTTTCACAACTTACGCCAAGGAGGAAGGACAGTTGGCCAGTACGTCGACGACTTCAGCAAGTTAGCGCGTTATGCCCCAGATGACATTGCTACGGATGCAGCTAAGCAGGAGAAGTTTCTGGAAGGACTGAATGATGAACTAAGCATGCAGTTGATGGTAGTGAGTTTCAACAACTACCAGGAGTTGGTAGATCGTGCCATCATGATTGAAGGAAAGCAACAGCAGATTGAGAACCGTAAGAGGAAGTATGGACAGGGGAAGTATAACTCTGGAGCCCAGCAGAAGCCCCGTTTTACCCCTAAACCGGGATTTCAGTTTCAGCACACCCATTTAGGAGGTAGCTCGCACAACCATAATGGCCACAAGAATGGTAATGGGAATGGAGGAAGCAACGGCCAGAACCGGACCACCCCATCAACCCCAGCCAAGAAGGATTTAAGCCACGTCACTTGCTATAAGTGTTCGAAGCCAGGGCATTATGCAAATGAATGTCCTGAAGGCCAGAATGGAAATGGCAATGGAAGCTCTGGGAAGAAGCCAAACCCTTTCAATAGGGGACAGGTGAACCACGTTAATGTGGAGGAGGTTGAAGATCAGCCCGATGCAGTAATAGGTAAGTTTTTGGTTAAGTCATTTACTGCACTCATTCTTTTTGATACTGGTGCATCGCATTCATGCATATCAAGGGGATTTGTGGAAAAGTATAGCCTGCCCACTAGGACTCTTAAAACACCTATGCTAGTAAGCTCACCAGGAGCAGAGTACATGGCCAGACAAGGATGTTTCCATGTGCCATTAAGTATAGGAAGGCATGTTTTCCCAACGGATTTAATTATTCTGGAATCCCAAGGTCTGGATGTGATTCTTGGTATGGATTGGCTGTCGATGTATGGGGGAAACATCGATTGTGCTAGTAAGACAATTTTTCTTACCACACCAGAAGGAAGAAGGATCAAGTATGTATCCCGGCATGTGCCAAACAGGATACAAGTAAATTCCTTATCAGGAGTTGTGCAGGAGGAAGTACCAGTGGTAAAGGATTTTCCTGATGTATTTCCTGAGGAATTGCCAGGCATGCCACCGGATAGAGACATTGAGTTTTTGATTGAGCTATTGCCAGGTACAGGCCCAATATCAAAGCGACCGTACCGGATGCCAGCAAAGGATTTGGTGGAAATTAAGAATCAGATTAAGGAGTTATTGGATAAAGGTTACATTCGCCCAAGTTCTTTGCCTTGGGGATCACCCGTACTTCTAGTGGAAAAGAAGGATGGATCATTAAGGATGGGTGTAGATTATCGGGGGTTGAATGAAGTAACCATCAAGAACAAGTACCCACTACCAATGATTAATGATCTGTTTGATCGGTTGCAAGGAGCTAAAGTGTTTTCCAAGATCGATTTGCGATCATGGTACCATCAATTGAAGATTCGGGAGCAGGACATACCTAAGACAACATTCACCACGAGATATGGACTGTACGAGTATACCGTTATGTCATTTGGATTGACTAACGCACCTGCCTATTTTATGAACCTGATGAACAAAGTGTTTATGGAGTTTTTGGATAAGTTCGTCGTAGTGTTCATTGATGACATCCTAGTTTATTCAAGGAATGAAGAGGAGCATAAGGAACATTTGCGTTTGGTTTTGGAGAAACTAAGGGAACATCAGTTATACGCCAAATTCAGCAAATGTGAGTTTTGGTTGAAGGAAGTTGGATTCCTCGGACACGTTATATCCGGTGAAGGTATAGCAGTTGACCCCACTAAGGTTGAGACCGTAACCGAATGGGAAGCACCAACGACAGTTGGAGAGATCCGGAGTTTTCTTGGACTCGCAGGACACTACCGGAGATTTATTGAGAATTTCTCAAAGATTGCGAAGCCTATGATGGAGTTGTTGAAGAAGGATACTAAGTTCAAATGGACTGAGGAGTGTGAGGCTAGTTTCCAGGAGTTGAAGAAACGTTTGGTCACCTCACCAGTATTGATTTTGCCAGATCAGACCAAGGATTATGAGGTGTATTGCGACGCTTCACGTCGAGGACTTGGAGCAGTGCTTATGCAGGAAGGAAGAGTTGTTTCATATGCTTCACGACAACTGAAGCCTCATGAGTTGAATTATGCCACGCATGATTTGGAGTTAGCAGCCGTAGTGCATGCATTGAAAACATGGAAACATTCTCATTGGAAATCATTATGAGGTGTACACGGATCACAAGAGTCTGAAGTACATTTTCATGCAGAAGGAGTTGAACCTCAGACAAAGGAGATGGTTGGAGCTCATCAAGGATTATGACATGAGATTGCATTACCATCCCGGAAAAGCTAATGTGGTAGCCGACGCATTGAGCCGTAAGAGCCATGTCAACACCCTAGTGATGGGAGAAGTACCAAAGTAGTTAGCAGAAAACCTTCGTGAGCTATGTTTGGAAATAGTTCCGAGAGGCTATGTAGCAACATTGGAGATTCAGTCAACATTGATGGATAGGATCAGAGAAGCTCAGAAATCTGACAAGGAGATTGCTGCTATAAAAGAGAAAATGAGTAAAGGAAAAGCAAAGGGATTTCGTGAGGATGAGCACGATACCTTATGGTTTGAGGACCGTGTTTATGTGCCCAATGACCCGGAGATCAGGAAGTTGATTTTGCAAGAGGCACATGATTCACCGTATTCGATTCACCCAGGGAATACCAAGATGTATTTGGATTTGAAGAAAACATTCTGGTGGACCGGAATGAAGAAGGATATTGCAGCATATGTAGCAGTTTGTGACGTATGTCAGAGAGTAAAGGCAGAGCATCAGAAGCCAGCAGGATTGTTACAACAATTGCCGATACCCGAATGGAAGTGGGATAAGATAGGCATGGATTTTATCACAGGACTACCCAGGACGAAAGCCGGCTATGCCTCCATATGGGTAGTAGTTGATCGTTTGACAAAGGTAGCACATTTCATTCCAGTTAAGACCACTTACACCAGTGCTAAGTTGGCAAAGATATACATGACTAGGATCGTTTGTTTGCATGGAGTTCCGAGGAGTATCGTATCAGATAGAGGAACCCAATTTACCTCAAAGTTTTGGAATCAGTTGCATGAAACGTTAGGAACCAGGCTGGAGTTCAGCACAGCTTTCCACCCACAAACGGATGGACAGACCGAGAGAGTCAATCAGATTTTGGAAGATATGCTGAGAGCTTGTGCACTAGATTATGGATCTAGTTGGGACGATAACTTGCCGTATGCGGAGTTTTCTTATAACAACAGTTACCAAACCAGTTTGAAGATGGCACCTTTCGAAGCTTTATATGGAAGGAGGTGCAGGACACCGTTGTCATGGGACGAAGTTGGAGACCGTCAATTCTTTGGACCAGATTTGATTAAGGAGTCTGAACGGAAAGTTAAGTTGATTCGCGATAGGCTCAAGATAGCCCAGTCGAGGCAGAAGAGCTACGCAGATTCAAAACGCAAGGATATAGTCTACGAAACCGGAGACAGAGTTTACCTTCGAGTATCCCCACTTCGAGGAGTTAAGCGCTTTGGAGTTAAGGGAAAGTTAGCACCGCGTTTCGTTGGACCGTATAAGATCTGGCAACGTATGGGAGAAGTCGCTTATAAGTTGGAATTACCAGAGGGACTGTCAGGAGTTCATGATGTATTCCATGTTTCTCAGCTGAAGAAATGTCACGCCGAGATGGCGGAGGTACCGCTAAGAGATACCGTGCCACTCGAAGCGATTCAGTTGAAGGACGACTTAACATATGAGGAGAAGCCAGTCAAGATTCTCGATTATGCCAGCAGAGTTACCCGCAGCAAGGTTATCAAGTTTTGCAAAGTTCAGTGGAACCACCACTCAGAGGATGAAGCCACCTGGGAAAGAGAAGAAGATTTGCTCAAGGACCACCCTCACCTATTTTCTAGCCAACCCGAATCTCGAGGGAGAGATTCATCTTAAGGGGGGTAGGTTTGTAACATCCCAAATTTTCAATTTCGAATGTTATACACTAGATCATCATGCATAGCATATTTTCTTGCATTTTTGGTTGATCCTAGAAATTTCACGCAACTCAAGGACCCACGGAGAGAGTTGGAGATTTCGTTATTTTCATATTTGAGTTCTCTCAAATATTGGAAAAGAGGATCATTTGATTTATATATTTCATCTTCAATTATTTTCCTGTATCAAAAATGAGAGAGGGAATAATATGACTTTCCCAAAATTTAGGAAAATGAAGATCTAATGAATAAATCAAATTTTGTTTTCTGGTGTTTATTCGCATTTTATTTGGATAGGGAAAAATGCGCGTTTTCGAAAATTGCATTTTAGGCCCGGAGAAAAGTTCATTTTGTTCGACTCATTTTTAGGAGTCGGGGAAAATTTACTTTAGATTTTTCGGAGTTCGTTTAGATTTCTTTCTGTGTTTTTCTGCGCGTGTAACCGATTTAAAAAAAAAGAGCAGCGCCCCGCCTTGGGCCAAGGCCCAGCCAGCAGGCCGGCCGGCCAGGCCCCAGCCCCAGCCGCGCGCGCGCCAGGCGCCAGGCGAGGCAGCCGCCGCCCCAGGCCGAGTCCCAGCGGGACTCTAGCCGGTTAGCCCCCCCTTTCCTTGTTTTGTTTTCCCTCTTTTGCTTGCCCCCTACCACAAGTAATCCCCCCCCACCTATATAAATACACCCCAAACCCCTCCCTCTCCTCACATCAAAACCCCAAGCCCCTCTCCTCCTAAGCCGCAGCAGCAGCGCGCCGCCCTAGCCGCGCCGCCGCCGCCTCTAGCCGCGCCGCCGCCTCTAGCCGCCGCCACCGCCCTTAGCCGCCGCCGCCCGGAGCCCGCCTCCCGAGGTAGCCGCGCCTCTCTTTTTGTTCCCCGGTCTGGTTTTTCCTAAAAGAACCGTTCCGTTTTCTCTCCGAATCTTTTCTTTTTCTTCCGGTTTTTGTTTCGGTTTTCTTCCGAAACCCTAGATCGGTTTTTAGTTTCTTTTTCAGTTTCTTTTCCGAAAACCCTAGAGCGGTTATCATTCTTCTTTCGGACCGTTCGTCTCAACGAACGTGATCACCGATTTTTCCCCGGTTAACGACGCCCGTTCGTTTAACCGTTCGTCTCTTTCTTTTCGTCGGATTTATTCCGCGATCGTGATCTCAGATCCGATCTTCGTTCTAGTCTTTCTTCTCGCTCGTTTATCGGAATCAGGTGATTCAAGCGCCTAGAGTTTCGTTTCGAAACCGCCGTTCCGTCTAATCAACTTAAACAAGTTTTTGCCACGGTAAAATTTGACCTAGTTTCAACTTGCTAGAACCGAGTTGTTTTCTTCCGCCGTTTGTTTTTCCGTCGTTTGTTCGGTTCGTTCTTTCTTTGCAACCGGAGTTCTTAAGTTGAACTTTCTGGTTCTTTCTCTCGTTCGAGTTTTACCTGTGCATTAGATGAGTACTTATTGTATGCTTGTTGTTTGTCTGCGATAGATCACCCGGATTGCGCCGCTTGTTACTTTGAAACCCTAGGTCTCGCGGATCATCAGCAAGGCAAGTAACACTTTGATCATACCTTTTCTACAACCCATGTTTTATTGCATTAGATCAATCCTCACATATTTGCATGATTAGGATCTAATTAAATTGTGGGATGGGAAGTAGATGAGGTAGTACCTATTACCTGTATTATTATGAAACCTTTGGGAGTTACTTCTACGTTGCTTATTATGCCATGCTATGCTAGTAGACGTGGATTGGGTGAGTGATATCCATGACAGATGAGAGTTGATAATTTTAATGGTTTATCTAAGGTGGCAACTTAAACACACATCTGGGTGGATTGAGGCACCTGATGTCTATCAGGACTTGCCTGTTTTTTTTGGACCGCCACCCAGGCTCAAAGGGATCATAAGATCATTCATGCTAGTAACTTCCGTGTGCAGCCACAAGCCATTATGGGCTCTGGCATAGTTGACTAAGTTGTGCGAACTCTTACAGTGGTAGACTAGCAGATGTAGGGGATGTAGGTGTACCGGTCTACCCGATCGTAAGGTGCTAGCGCTTCTGAAAGACTATGTCTCAGTCATCCGTTTCTCAAACACCATGTAGTGCGGGAAACCAAACGGAGGCGATCGAGTCTTGTGGGGAAAAGTGCGCAACCCTCTGCAGAGTGTACAAACTAATCATGATTAGCCGTGTCCCCGGTTATGGACAACTTGAGTATCTAGTACTTGAATATCATGTGAATCTCAACATGTTACTTCTAATTAATGTTGTTGGGTTTTAATTGTTCACTTAATTGGGATCGGAATGCTGTCAACCATTCTTGATGTTTCACAACTACCTTGATAGTTAAATAAATTTATTCCTTTGCAGTAGGGAAAAACTGGCTTTACGCAAAAACTGTAACCATAGAGCTTTCCACCATCCATATATGCATGTAGTATAGCTGTTTCATTCCATTACTCTCTATGTGTTACATTGCCAGCATATTCCATGTGCTGGCCCGTTTTCGGGCTGCAACTTCTCATGTTGCAGACTTTTCAGATGACGAGTAAGGTGCTTTTAGGTCGTGGTTCTATACTCAGTGATGTCGTTGGAGTTGATGGACCCATTTATCTTCTGAGTCTTCCGCTGTTATCGACATTAGATGGCCTTAAGCCATATTTATTGTAATAAGTTCTCTTTGAGACAACGATGTAATAAGTGTGTGATTGCCAAAACAGAGACTAGAAAAATTATTTATTACTAAAAAGGGTCAAAAAGCAAGGAATAAAAATAAAATTGGGTTTCCTCATAACAAGCGCTATCGTTTAACGCCCCTAGCTAGGCATAAAAAACAAGGATAGATTTAGGTGTTGCCATAATAGTAAGATAGATCATTAAAACTCATTTCATATTCTCTATGTTCGGCAGCAAATTTTCTTTGAGGCAAGCAAAAGTAATCAAAAGGTCTAAATTTAATGGGACAAAAGTCCCCAAGATCAACTTTGGGAGGTATAGGTTCCTCCTTTGGCCCTTCGTATTGCACAACCAATTCATCATTATAAGCATTCTTTTGACAGAACTTTGTGAGTCTATACTCAAGAGAATATCCTAGTTCATTATTTCGAATGGCCAAATCATCATTAAGTTCAGAGATTCTACCAACTAAAACATTCGTAGGAACCCTTTTTCTAAGATTTTCATGAAAGCAACATAGTCTAGAGATTGAAAGCGCATTATTTCTTCTTGATAAAAAAGGATAGCCTCTATGGGGGGACGGCAAGCGTCCACCCTAAATGCGCAAAGATTTCTTTGGCCTTTTTTATTATGAATCTGAACTCATGAGCCAAAAATATTGTGGCGGCACTCTTAACAGAAGAATGCTCAATATTAGAAAATTCTAGGAAAATCCTTTGTATGCAAGGGTGCATGTGCATGAATTGTCTTTCAAGTTCAACTACAAGCATGGCAATAGCGTCCGCAAGACTACTAGTTCTAGGAAGGATAGAACTACCCATAGAAGGTAAAGCACCAGCACAAGTAAAGATAGGGGGTTCTTCAGCAGGAGCATCAGAATTTTTCATGATATTATTATTGTCCATATCGACAATATTTTCCACAATTTCAGACATAATGGTAGAAGGTGCAAAAGGCAAAAAGAGGCAAAAATAGGAAGAGAGGGAGGATAGAGAGAGAGAGGGCGAATAAAACGGCAAGGGTGAAGTGGGGGAGAGGAAAACGAGAGGCAGATGGCAAATAATGTAATGCGGGAGATAAGGGTTTGTGATGGGTACTTGGTATGTTGACTTTTGCATAGACCTCCCCGGCAACGGCGCTAGAAATCCTTCTTGCTACCTCTTGAGCACTGCGTTGGTGTTCCCTTGAAGAGGAAAGGGTGATGCAGCAAAGTAGCGTAAGTATTTCCCTCAGTTTTTGAGAACCAAGGTATCAATCCAGTAGGAGGCTACGCGCGAGTCTCTCGCACCTACACAAAACAAATAAATCCTCGCAACCAACGCGATAAGGGGTTGTCAATCCCTACACAGTCACTTATGAGAGTGAGATCTGATAGATATGATAAGATAATATTTTGGTATTTTTATGATAGAGATGCAAAGTAAAATAAAAGGCAATGAAAATAACTAAGTGTTGGAAGATTAATATGATAGAAGATAGACCTGGGGGCCATAGGTTTCACTAGTGGCTTCTCTCAAGAGCATAAATATTTTATGGTGGGTGAACAAATTACTGTTGAGCAATTGACAGAATTGAGCATAGTTATGAGAATGTCTAGGTATGATCATGTATATAGGCATCAGGCCCGAGACAAGTAGACCGACTCCTCCCTGCATCTACTACTATTACTCCACACATCGACCGCTATCCAGCATGCATCTAGAGTATGAAGTTCATAAGAACAAAGTAACGCTTTAAGTAAGATGACATGATGTAGAGGGATAAATTCATGCAATATGATAAAAAACCATCTTGTTATCCTCGATAGCAACAATACAATATGTGCCTTGCTGCCCCTACTGTCACTGGGAAAGGACACCGCAAGATTGAACCCAAAGCTAAGCACTTCTCCTATTGCAAGAAAGATCAATCTAGTAGGCCAAACCACACTGATAATTCGAGGAGACTTGCAAAGATAACCAATCATACATAAAATAATTCAGAGAAGATTGAAATATTGTTCATAGATAAACTTGATCATAAACCCACAATTCATCGGTCTCAACAAACACACCGCAAAAGAAGATTAAATCGAATAGATCTCCACGAGAGAGGGGGAGTACATTATATTGAGATCCAAAAAGATAGAAGAAGCCATCTAGCTAATAACTATGGACCCGAAGGTCTGAGGTAAACTACTCACACATCATCGGAGAGGCTATGGTGTTGATGTAGAAGCCCTCCGTGATCGATGCCCCCTCAGGCGGAGCTCCGGAACAGGCCCCAAGATGGTATCTCATGGATACAGAGAGTTATGACGGTGGAATTTGGGTTTGACTCCTTTTCTGATCGTTTGGGGGTACGTAGGTATATATAGGAGGAAGGAGTACGTCAGTGGAGCAACACAACCTTCTTCTTGTAGACGTTGTTGGGCCTCAAGTGCAGAGGTTTGTAGGACAATAGCAAATTTCCCTCAAGTGGATGACCTAAGGTTTATCAATTCGTAGGAGGCGTAGGATGAAGATGGTCTCTGTCGGTGTCAAAACCGGCGGATCTCGAGTAGGGGGTCCCGAACTGTGTGTCTAGGAGGATGGTACCAGGAGGCAGGGGACACGAAGTTTTACCCTGGTTCGGGCCCTCTTGATGGAGGTAAAACCCTACGTCCTGCTCGATTAATATTGATGATATGGGTAGTACAAGAGTAGATCTACCACGAGATCAGAGAGGCTAAACCCTAGAAGCTAGCCTATGGTATGATTGTATGTTATTGTTGTTGTGTCCTACGGACTAAAACCCTCCGGTTTATATAGACACCGGAGAGGGCTAGGGTTACACAAGGTCGGTTACAAAGGAGAATATATACATATCCGTATTGCCTAGCTTGCCTTCCACACCAAGTAGAGTCCCATCCGGACACGAGACGAAGTCTTCAATCTTGTATCTTCATAGTCCAGCAGTCCGGCCAAAGGATATAGTCTGGCTGTCCGGAGACCCCCTAATCCAGGACTCCCTCAGTAGCCCCTGAACAGGGCTTTGAATGACGATGAGTCCGGTGCACAGTATTGTCTTCGGCATTACAAGGCGGGTTCCTCCTCTGAATACATCACGGAAGAATTTGAATACAAGGATGGTGTCCGACCCTGAAAAATAAGTTCCACATACCACCGTAGAGAGAATAATATTTTCGCAAATCTAATTTGCTGACTTGTTTTGGCAACACAACATTATGTCATGGCCCGGTGATTATTCGAACCGTTTCCTTTAACTAGCCCCGCACATAACGCGAGGCAGTTTTTGACACGTCTTGTCAAAGCAGAGATCGTGTTCCGCTAATTATGGGATTCTCATCAATACGGTCGTGGGTAACCCAACCGTGTCTAGGACTCCTAGATTATAAGCAAGTCCCAAACGGCTACGAAGAGGACGCTTGATATTCACCCTCTTTATAAAGGGACAAGGCTTTTTACTTTTTTCCCTCCCGTGCTCAATCGAATCCTTCCCCGCCTCGCGTTCTAACACCCAAAGCCCAGGTCAGGTGCTCAGGACCTTCAATCATGTCCGGACCTAGCCTTCAATCAAGTAGTTGAGGGACGCCAGATACCTGACCGCTGAGGTTTCGCATCGGCTGCCCTCCTGAGGGCAGGTCGTCCCTACTCCTGAACCCAACGAAGATGTCGTGTTCATATCCCACTTCCTTCAAGGTCTAGGCCTCACTCTGGATCCCTTCGTTAGGGGGTTGATGTTTTATTATGGGCTAGATTTCCACGATCTAGCCCCAGACTCCTTTCTCCACATCTCATCATTTATTGTTGTATGTGAGGCCTTCCTCCGCATTACCCCTCACTTCGGCCTATGGCTCAAGACCTTTGACGTGAAGACGAAGATGGTCGAGTGGCAGCATGTAGCGTGCGGAGGCGAATTAATAAGCAGGATCACCGGAGCTCCATGGCCAAAGGGTTCTATTCCAGAGGTGTCCGGATTATGGCAACGGGAGTGGTTTTACATCACAGCTCCCAGAAGTGCCAAGTGGCGACTGCCCCTGCTTTCTGCTCAGGCCCACCACCACAACTGATGTCATGGATCAGCGGAGGGCTGAGCTAGGGTCCCGCCAAGGATGTGCCTATATTGCAAAGCCGCATTCAAAATCTCTTCGAAGGAGATTTTAGTTTGAATATGGTAATGCAAGTCATGCTAGTTCGACGAATCCAGCCATGCAAACACCGGCCTCTTCGCATGTGGTAGTTCAACCCATAAGGACCGCGCGCTATTCAGAATTTCCTCAGCCTGACGCACGAGGAGATGTATAGATCATTCTTCGGACCCCAGATAGAGTGTCCGGATACTACCGAGGACGTGGGCCTGAGCAGCAACCGCACCGCCGACCAAGTAAGTTATCCTCCAGCCGAACACACTGTCTTTCATTTATCATGACGTTATTCTGAGAAATTGCTCTTTGACCAGG
The DNA here is from genome assembly GCF_003073215.2 of Triticum urartu. NCBI lineage: Eukaryota > Viridiplantae > Streptophyta > Magnoliopsida > Poales > Poaceae > Triticum > Triticum urartu. Next base: position 600,774,546 of record NC_053023.1, on the reverse strand, counting down.
ACTGGATAACAAAGGCAAAGATGATTCGGTGTTCGGCCCCCCTTCCTGAGGGTTTGGAAAATCCGGTACTGGAAAAGATGCTCGAGCTAGCACCTTGCCCGAAGCCCTCAAAGGAAGACAAAGGGGGGAATAATGAGGGCGAAAGCGGGCCTCCACCGCTACCTATTCCGACCGAGGGAATGAGCGCCTCAGTGAGGGAGGATAACCGAGGGGAGGAATCTGACATTCTCTCACCCCGGGGAAGGAAGAGGACTACCTCTGAAGATCTGGAAACCAAGGTTTCCAAGCGGGAGAAGAAATCACCACCAGAGGGTCCTGCCTTGGAGGGTGCTCTTGCCGCACAGAGTCCGCGTGGGGATCAGCCCTCTAACGGGCTGTAAGTAATTAAAAAGTACTTTAATAGTGAAGATATATTACCTTACCTATGAGGAAAATAACCGAAGTATTTATCTTGCAGTTCGGATCTTAGCCCTTCTCAGCAGAGCTTGTCTTCAGGGGATCTTCTTCCGGAGATGATGGAGAGTGAAACGCCTCCCCCGGACTCCTTCGCTCAAGAAGCGGGCGACCTTGAAGTGTCGTCACGGAGGGCCTCTCCGGATCCGGTGAGGCCAGAAGATAATCCTATAGTCACCCGAAGTCCCCAGCGTCCGGCTCTCGAAGAGAGCAAATAGAAGAGTCCGACACCATCTGGTATGCGATCGGACATACTGAGAGAGCTGTTAGAGCGAGCGGCCATCTCAGAGGAACACCGTACATTGATGGGTACGGTGATGGAAAGGATTTCATCCGCTGAAAGCGGGTTGCATGATGCCTTTATGCGTCTACTTTCGGGCTTTGAGGTACATAAAATGATGTACATTTGTGATGGTACCGCACATTTTTAGGTGTGCCCTGTGTAGATAGTAGCCCCTGAGACTCTAGTTGTCGCCAAGAACAGCGGCAAACAGAGGATCATAGTCCCAGGCAATAACCATACCGCTTTAATGTGCAGGTAATGGGAGCTCCGGTGGCTAGCCAGACTCATGAGTTTTCCGAACTAAAGCGGCAATTGGATGCGGCGGATGCCGACATTGAGCTTTTTAACAAGAGGCTTGACGAAGCACATGGTAAGTGGTATTTTCTGGTGAATGCCACATAGTAAGAGCAGCATGATGCCAGTATCTTTAATATGTTGTGACTGCAGATGGAGCTGCCACCATGGAAACCCTGCAGGCGGAACTTGCCTGAGCCGAAGAACAAGCCAGGATTAGTAGTGCGGCTGCTTTGAAGGCGGCCAAAGAGTTGAAAGCTGAGAAGGCCGCGCATTGCGAGACCAAAGAGAAGATGGCCAAGATGGCCGTAAAGTTAAAAGACACTGCCGACCATTGCCAGTTCCTTGAAAAAGAAAACCGAGCGAAAGCAACGGACCTTGAAAAGGCCACGATGGCAAACAAAGACACCCGCTCTGCTATGAGAGCGAAGAAGGAGGAGCTCCGTGAAGCCGGGGATATTGCGGCTGGGAAGCCCTTTATGCTGCGGTGGAAGTTCGGAGATCCGCGGTACGCCCCTCTGGATCGGCTGTGGAGTTCGGCAGACGCATATATGGACCTAGCGGCGAGCGCTGTCGATGCGGCCAAATACTTCCGAGATCAAACAAATCGTGAAGTGGACAAGCTGTTCTGGTCGCAAGTTAACATTCCAGAGCGTCCGCTTCCGTTGACTGATCAGCTAGCCGAATGGGCCGAACTCAATAGGTTGTCCGGACTCGCCATGAGGTCTGTCGTGGATCAGCTGTGGCCGGAAAAGCCGAAGCCGAACAGCTATTTCAGCTTAGTGCAGCAGTTCCTTGGTGCGGTGTCGCGCATCAATGCGATGAAGAGGTCGGCGTGCATAGAAGGCTCGCGGATGGCCCTTGCCCGTGTTAAAGCATACTGGGCGGAGATGGATGCTACCACTGTTGCGGCGCAGGGTTCGGCCATAGGCCGAGTGGCTGCCAAGCACTATTTCGAAGAGGTTCTCGAGGGTGCTCGTTTGATAGAGGCCCAGTGCTCGAAGAATATTATGTTTGAGTGACATGTATTCCCATTGTAAACACAATGCTTTTATGAAATTTATTAAGGCTGTGTTTATACTTTTGCCTGAAAGTAATATGATGCCTCCTGTGCGGCCATTTATGTATACATGTGTATAACCTGAAAGATTGCAGTCGTCAACTTCAGCACCCACGCATATAATGCGGAGGTGTTCACAGAAGACGCGTGTTCACACTTAACCCAACGTCTTGGTCCTATTAAGGAGGTGATAGCACAGCGAACGAGGCAACCGGACTATAATGCTTTAACACTTTCACTTAGCCATAGGAGTTTGACGGTGGGGCTACTATATAGCCCCTGGTGGCTCCGCACTCCCGAATTCGGGGTGTATACATGCCTAGCTGGAAACGGCCCTTCGTTAAGGCAGAGGAATTCTAACATTCCGATAGGTCATCGAGTGGTTGACCAGTCTCACGCTATATCATGACAGTCAGTTTTCGGCTTTCTCTACTGAGGTGCTCATCCGGATGACCCGGGGCACAATCGCAGTAGTTCTCCTAGTGCTACCTTAGCCGATAGAGCGGAACGTAAGGTACCAAAACATAGGAGCCGGGCAAACCCAACATTTGACCAAAGACATGATTTGGAGCTGATGCATATAGGGCCAAACTCGTGACGCCGAACACTCCCTAAGGTATTCGGTCTTTACGGTATGAACCGGGCCTAATCAGTGCCCTTTGTAAGAAGCCCCTGGTGTTGAGGTACGTGCATTATTCTGACGTGGCCACATGCCAAGACGCCAGCATCCTTCTCAATTGTACTGAGAATCCGAGGGATGTGTATCAACAAGAGATAGTAAAAAAGGTTGACGCAGGGTCTTAATCTAAAAAGAATCCTTGGAACGGGTCCCTGCTGCATGTCTGCGCCTGTGTCTCTGTTGTGATGTATCCTGGACGGGTGTAGCACGGTGGTCATCTGTAAAAGAGAGGAACTTAGGTGAAAAGTTGTCGTGCAAAACGGTAGGTTTTTTGAAAAAAACATGTATAATTCAAGATGAGTAAAAATTGCCACTTATCTGCGCGCGTTGAGCCCCTTGTATTTGTGATAGGGGTGTGGCCATCAAACCTGTACGAATTACATACAGCTGCGCCGGACTCGTCTAACCATGTCCGTGGTCTTGACGACCCCGAATACTTTAGTTGGTGAGGCCGTTTTAGTGTGCGGCTGCCCAGGCAGCCACAATCTCTTCGGCGCGCAGGGATCGCTCCATATTTCCATTTACTGTAATGATGCCACGTGGACCGGGCATCTTAAGAGTGAGGGAAGCGTAGTGTGGTATTGTGTTAAAGCGAACAAAAGCTTCGCGTCCAAGTAGTGCTTGATAGCCACTTTGGAACGGAGCAATGTGGAAGGTTAAATTTTCGCTACGGAAGTTATCGGGGGAGTCGAATATAACTTCTAGTAGCAGGGAGCCCCTGGGCCTGGCGTTACTCCTTTAAAGGTAGTATTGTTGTGGCAAATTTTCGTTGGTCTATCCCCGTTTTGCGGATTGTGTCCTGATATATCAGGTTTAGACTGCTGCCACCGTCCATCAGGACTCGTGTGAAATGGTATCTGTCAATTATTGGGTCTAATACCAAGGCAGCCCATCCTACATGCCGAATATTTGCTGAGTAATCCCGGTGGTCGAAAGTGATCGGTTGAGCCGACCAGTGGCAGAAATCGGCGGTGATTGGCCCTTGGGCATATTTCTCTGGGAGTGCCACTTTATTTATCCCCTTGATCACGTGTAACACGTTTACTGTTTTGACTTCTGGTGGAAATTTCTTTTGTTCCCGAGTGTCTTGCTTGAGGGGCTCATCCTCGTCTTCGCTTGGTGTATCCTCCCCCTTGTGTACGGCGTTCAGCTTGCCGGACTGCTTGAGGACCCAACATTCTCTGTGGGTATGATTAGCGGGTTACCAGGGGTGCTATGGATCTGACATATTTGGTCCAGAATTTTTTTCAGGCTGGACAGTTCATCTCTGGCGCCTTTAGGGGGCGGCTTTTGCTGACCTGGCCGAGAGCTTCTGAATCCGGCGTTTACTGCCGTGCTCTTCGGGCTGTCTTCTTTATTCCGGCGCTTATTATTTTTTCTGCATCGTGAATTCCCGTTTTCATCTCTAACTTCGGATGTACTTGGGTCGCTGGTGCTGCATCTGGCTAGCCAGCTGTCCTCACCCGCGCAAAAGCGGGTCATGAGGCTTGTTAATGCTGCCATTGTTCTCAGCTTTTCTTGGCCGAGGTGTCTGGCAAGCTATTCGTCGATGACGCTATGCTTAAAAGCTGCCAAGGCTTCAGCGTCCGGACAGTCAACTATTTGGTTCCTTTTAGTAAGAAACCTGTTCCAAAGCTTTCGGGCTGACTCTCCGGGCTGTTGAGTTATATGCCTCAAATCATCTGCATCCGGAGGTCGGACATAAGTCCCTTGAAAATTTGCCCGAAAAGCATCTTCGAGCTCTTCCCAGCTTCCAATGGAGTTTTCGGGGAGGCTTTTAAGCCAGTGCCGAGCTGGCCCTTTGAGCTTGAGGGGTAAGTACTTGATGGTGTGGAGATCATCTCCTCGAGCCATATGGATATGGAGGATATAGTCCTCAATCCAGACCCCAGGGTCTGTTTTTCCGTCGTATGCCTCTATGTTTACAGGTTTGAATCCCTCTGGAACTTCATGGTCCAGCACCTCATCGGTGAAACATAGGGGGTGTGCGGCACCCCTATATCTGGGTTTACCGTGTTGTTCGGATGTTTGTTGTGTTGCATCGTATGCTGGAGCGCGCTTGCGTGGTCCATAGATGGATCTGGTTGCGTCGTCCTTTTGATGCGAGCCCTCGCATGGATCGCGTATTGGCTTATGTACGGTGTTGTTTGCCGCTCTATGTTGGCTGTGAGGTCGTCTATCCGGCCAGGTGGCCATTTTAATTTTTGGTTGCGGGGGATCTAAGGCCTCCTCATCGAATTCAGGTAGCAACTTCTGCTTTGGGTAGCTCTTGGTGGGGCAATTACCGCAGTACTTCGCTGCTGTATTGAGTACTTTACTCCATCTGATATTAAGTGTGTCTTGCGCAACCTTGAGCCTTTGCTTCTGCTTTTTTAGACTCCTCGCGGTGGAAACGAGCCTTTGACGGGCATTCTGTTGCTCCGTGTGTCTGTCCGGTGTGATGTCATCCGGACTGTTATCTTTGACAGAATCGAGTTGTTCGGTCTGATTCTCTGTGTTGCCGTGGTCCGGCGATGCTTCACCCTGCTCTAACGCTGGGTCTGTATGATTGTTGTTTCTGCCGAGGCAGGATTTGGAGCGGCGCTTACGCTGCCGCTTTGACTGCTTCTCGTGGGGACAACCCTTCATTGCGTCCTTCTGTTCCTCGTGGTCGTTTTCTTTTGGTGTGTCCACCATGTATACGTCATGTGATGAAGTGGGCGTCCAGTGCCCTGTGGGCGGTGGTTCCTGTTCGTCTCCTGCATCGTTGTCCATACCATCGATGTCTTCGGAGTCAAAGTCGAGCGTGTCGGTTAGGTCATCAACAGTGGCTACTAAGTGGGTGGTGGGAGGGCGGTGAATTTTGACGCCATCCGCATCCCAATCCCGCCGGACATAGTTCGGCCAGGATTCTCCTGACAAGGAGAGAGACCTTAATGAGTTCAGTATGTCACCAATGGGCGAGTGCTGAAAAATATCTGCGGAGGTAAACTCCATGATCGGCGCCCAATTGGATTCGCTAGGAACGGGCGCAGGCGGTTCGGAGTCCGTGGCCGGAGAGAGATCCGGCAGTTTGTCAACACTGCTCTCGTGCAGAGTAAGGTCGATGTTCGGCTCGATCGCTGATGGGGGTAAGGCCTCCGTGGCGGGGTCCATCCACCCGTCCATGGACGGCGCAACTGGCTCCGAATTGAGGGTCGGAGCGGCTGCCGATGCGATCTCCTGAACACTGTCAGATGGTAGAGCTAAATCATACTCATCATGACCGCGTGACGCACAAGGCAGAGGCTCGAATCCGTCGAAGGTGAAGTCTCCGCGGATATCAGCTGTGTAGCTTAAGCTTCCAAACCTGACCTGATGGCCAGGGGCGTAGCTTTCAATCTGCTCCAGATGGCCAAGCGAATTGGCCTGCAGTGCAAAGCCGCCGAATACAAAAATCTGTCTAGGGAGAAAAGTCTCACCCTGGACTGCATCGCTAACGATGATAGAAGGAGCCATCAAGCCTAACGGCGATGACACATAGGAACTCTCAATGAAAGCACCAATTTCGGTGTCAAAACCGGTGGATCTCGAGTAGGGGGTCCCGAACTGTGCGTCTAGGCGGATGGTAACAGGAGGCAGGGGACACAGAGTTTTACCCAGGTTCGGGCCCTTTTGATGGAGGTAAAACCCTACGTCCTGCTCGATTAATATTGATGATATGGGTAGTACAAGAGTAGATATACCACGAGATCAGAGAGTCTAAACCCTAGAAGCTAGCCTATGGTATGATTGTATATTATTGTTGTTGTGTCCTACGGACTAAAACCCTCCGGTTTATATAGACACCGGAGAGGGCTAGTGTTACACAAGGTCGGTTACAAAGGAGGAGATATACATATCCGTATTGCATAGCTTGCCTTCCACGCCAAGTAGAGTCCCATCCAGACACAAGACGAAGTCTTCAATCTTGTATCTTCATAGTCCAGCAGCCCAACCAAAGGATATAGTCCGGCTGTCCGGAGACCCCCTAATCCAGGACTCCCTCAGTCTCTCTCAAGCAACCCTGCAACCAAATAACAAAGTGTCTCTTGTGTCCCCAACACACCCAATACAATGTCAAATTGTATAGGTGCACTAGTTCGGCGAAGAGATGGTGATCCAAGTGGTATATCGATGATAGATAAAGGTTTTTGTAATATGAAAATATAAAAAAGCAAGGTAACTAATGATAAAAGTGAGCACAAATGGTATTGCAATGCGTTGAAACAAGGCCTAGGGTTCATACTTTCACTAGTGCAAATTCTCTCAACAATAATAACATAATTGGATCACATAACTATCCCTCAACATGCAACAAAGAGTTACTCCAAAGACACTAATAGCGGAGAACAAACGAAGAGATTATGGTAGGGTACGAAACCACCTCAAAGTTATTCTTTCCAATCAATCCGTTGGGCTATTCCTATAGGTGTCACAAACAGCCCTGGAGTTCGTACTAGAATAACACCTTAAGACACAAATCAACCAAAACCCTAATGTCACCTAGATACACAATTGTCACCTCAAGTATCTGTGGGTATGATTATACGATATGCATCACACAATCTCAGATTCATCTATTCAACCAACACATAGAACCTCAAAGAGCGTCCCAAAGTTTCTACCAAAGAATCACGACGAAAACGTGTGCCAACCCCTATGCGTAGGCTCATGGGCAGAACCCGCAAGTTGATCACCAAAACATACATCAAGTGAATCACGTAATATCCCATTGTCACCACAGATACGCACGGCAAGACATACATCAAGTGTTCTCAAATCGTTAAAGACTCAATCCGATAAGATAACTTCAAAGGGAAAACTCAATGCATTACAAGATTGTAGAGGGGGAGAAACATCATAAGATCCAACTATAATAGTAAAGCCCGCGATACATCAAGATCGTATCACCTCAAGAACACGAGAGAGAGAGAGATCAAACACATAGCTACTGGTACATACCCTCAGCCCCGAGGGAGAACTACTCCCTCCTCGTCATGGAGAGCACCGGGATGATGAAGATGGCCACCGAAGAGGGATCCCCCCTCCGACAGGGTGCCGGAACGGGTCTAGATTGGTTTTCGGTGGCTACGGAGGCTTCTGGCGGTGGAACTCCTGATCTATTGTGATCCCCAAAGTTTTTAGGGTATATGGGTATATATGGGAGGAAGAAGTACGTCGGTGGACCTCCGGGCTGTCCACGAGGCAGGGGGCGCGCCTAGGGGGGTGGGCGCGCCCCCCACCCTCATGGGCAGCCCAGGACTCTCCTGGTCCAACTCCGATACTCCGTGGGCTTCTTCTGGTCCAAAAATAAGTTTTGTGAAGTTTCAGGTCAATTGGACTCAGTTTGATTTTCCTTTTCTGCGATACTCTAAAACAAGGAAAAACAGAAACTGGCACTGGGCTCTAGGTTAATAGGTTAGTCCCAAAAATCATATAAAATAGCATATAAATGCATATAAAACATACAAGGTTGATAATATAATAGCATGGAACAATCAAAAATTATAGATACGTTGGAGACGTATCAGCATCCCCAAGCTTAATTCCTGCTCGTCCTCGAGTAGGTAAATGATAAAAATAGAATTTTTGATGTGGAATGCTACCTAACATATTTATCCATGTAGTTCTCTTTATTGTAGCAAGAATATTCTGATCCATAAGATTCAAGACAAAAGTTTAATATTGACATAAAAATAATAATACTTCAAGCATACTAACAAAGTAATCATGTCTTCTCAAAATAACATGGCCAAAGAAAGTTATCCCTACAAAATCATATAGTCTGGCTATGCTCCATCTTCACCACACAACGTATTTAAATCATGCACAACCCCGATGACAAGCCAAGCAATTGTTTCATACTTTTGGTGTTCTCAAACTTTTTCAATCTTCACGCAATACATGAGCGTGAGCCATGGACATAGCACTATAGGTGGAATAGAATGGTGGTTGTGGAGAAGACAAAAAGGAGAAGATAGTCTCACATCAACTAGGCGTATCAATGGGCTATGGAGATGCCCATCAATAGATATCAATGTGAGTGAGTAGGGATTGCCATGCAATGGATGCACTAGAGCTATAAGTGTATGAAAGCTCATCAAAAGAATCTAGTGGGTGTGCATCCAACTCGCTTGCTCACGAAGACCTAGGGCATTTTGAGGAAGCCCATCATTGGAATATACAAGACAAGTTCTATAATGAAAGATTCCCACTAGTATATGAAAGTGACAACATAGGAGACTCTTTATCATGAAGATCATGGTGCTACTTTGGAGAACAAGTGTGGTAAAAGGATAGTAGCATTGCCCCTTCTCTCTTTTTCTCTCATTTTTTTATTTTTTTATTTGGGCCTTCTCCTTTTTATGGCCTCTTTTCTATTTTTTTATTTGGGCTTCTTTGGCCTCTTTTATTTATTTATTTTCATCCGAAGTATCATCTCGACTTGTGGGGGAATCATAGTCTCCATCATCCTTTCCTCACTAGGACAATGCTCTAATAATGGTGATCATCACACTTTCATTTACTTACAACTCAAGAATTACAACTCGATACTTAGAACAAAATATGACTCTATATGAATGCCTTCGGTGGTGTACCGGGATGTGCAATGATTCAAGAGTGACATGTATGGAAGAATTATGAATGGTGGCTTTGCCACAAATATGATGTCAACTACATGATCATGCAAAGCGGTATGACAATGATGGAGCGTGTCATAATAAGCGGAACGGTGGAAAGTTGCATGGCAATATATCTTGGAATGGCTATGGAAACGCCATAATAGGTAGGTATGATGGCTGTTTTGAGGAAGGTATATGGTGGGTTTAAGGTACCGGCGAAAGTTGCGCGGTACTAGAGAGGCTAGCAATGGTGGAAGGGTGAGAGTGCGTATAATGCATGGACTCAACATTAGTCATAAAGAACTCACATACTTATTGCAAAAATCTATTAGTTACCGAAACAAAGTACTACGCGCATGCGCCTAGGGGGATAGATTGGTAGGAAAAGACCATCGCTCGTCCCCGACCGCCACTCATAAGGAAGACAATCAACAAATAAATCATGCTCCGACTTCGTCACATAACGGTTCACCATATGTGCATGCTACGGGAATCACAAACTTAAACACAAGTATTTCTCAAATTCACAACTACTCAACTAGCATAACTCTAATATCACTATCTTCATATCTCAAAACAATCATCAAGTATCAAACTTCTCATAGTATTCAATGCACTTTATATGAAATTTTTTATTATATCCTCTTGGATGCCTATCATATTAGGACTAGTTTCATAACCAAAGCAAATTACCATGCTGTTCTAAAGACTCTCAAAATAATATAAGTGACGCATGAGATTTCATCTATTTCTACAAAATAAAACCACCACCGTGCTCTAAAAAGATATAAGTGAAGCACTAGAGCAACAACAAACTACTCCGAAAGATATAAGTGAAGATCAATGAGTAGTCGAATAATTATGCAACTAGAAGACTCTATAACATTTAATAATTTCAGATCTTGGTGTTTTATTCAAACAGCAAGCAAAGCAAAATAAAATGGCATTCTAAGAATGGCAAACATCATGTGAAGAAGCAAAAACTTAGGATCAACCAAAACTAACCGATAGTTGTTAAAGAAGAAAGGTGGGATGCCAACCGGGGCATCCCCAAGCATAGACGTTTGAGACTTCTTGAAATAATATCTTGGGATGCCTTGGGAATCCCCAAGCTTGAGCTTTTGTGTCTCCTTAATTCCTCTCATATCACGGTCTCCCTAAATCTCAAAAGCTTCATCCACACAAAACTCAACAAGAACTCGTGAGATAAGTTAGTATAAACCATTGCAAAAACCTTATCATACTCTACTGTAGCAAATCAGTAAAATTATTATTCAACATTGCATACTAAATGCCTCTGCATATTTAATAGTCCTATCCTCAAATAGAATCATTAAAGAAGCAAACATATGCAAACAATGCAAACATTACAGCAATCTGCCTAAACAGGACAGTCTGTAAAGAGTGCAGCAAGATTCATACTTCCCTTGCTCCAAAAATTATGAAAGAAAATTCCCACTGTAGTAAATTTATCAGAGCTTAATATGAAAAAGGTTTCAACATTTTATCACATTCTGACTTTTCTAGGGAATTATTGCAACATTGGTAAACTTTCTGTTTTCAAACAGCAACATGAAGACTTGTAAAATAGGCATAGTAAAGGCTATCAATGCCTCTTTTATTGAAATAAAAGATGCAAAACATCGTTCTAAATAACAGGAAGGAAAACCTAACAAAATAAATTGACGCTCCAAGCAAAACACATATCATGTGGTGAATAAAAATATAGCTCCAAGTAAAGTTACCGATGAACAAAGACTAAAGAGGGGATGCCTTCCGGGGCATCCCCAAGATTAGGCTCTTGCCAATCCTTATTCCATAGTGCATCGAATCTTTACCCAAAACTTGAAAACTTCACAAGACAAAACTTAACAAAAAGCTCGTAAGCTCCGTTAGCGAAAGAAACCAAAACACCACTTCAAGGTACTGTAATAAACTCATTATTTATTTAAATTGGTGCTAAACCTACTGTATTACAACTTCTCTATGGTTTATAAACTCTTTTACTAGCCATAGATTCATTAAAATAAGCAAACAACACACGAAAAACAGAATCTGTCAAAAGCAGAACAGTCTATAGTAATCTGGATCAAACGTAAACTTCTGGCACCCCAAAAATTCTAAAATAAATTTCTGGACATGAGTAATTTATATATTAATTATATGCAAAAAGAATTAACTAAATAGTACTCTCCAATAAAAAATGGCAGCAATTCTCGTGAGCACTAAAGTTTCTGTTTTTTACAGCAAGACCAACAAGAATTTCCCCAAGTCTTCCAACGGTTCTACTTGGCACAAACACTAATTAAAATATAAAAAACACAATCATAACAGAGGATATATGATTAATTTATTACTAAACAGGAGCAAAAAGCAAAGAACAAGAATAAAATTGGGTTGCCTCCCAACAGGCGCTATCGTTTAACGCCCCTAGCTAGGCATGATGATTTCAACGATGCTCACATAAAAGATAAGAATTGAAACATAAAGAGAGCATCATGAAGAATATGACTAGCACATTTAAGTCTAACCCACTTCCTATGCATAGGGATTTTGTGAGAAAACAACTTGTGGGAACAAGAATCAACTAGCATAGGAAGGTAAAACAAGCATAGCTTCAAAACTTTAAGCACATAGAGAGGAAACTTAATATTATTGCAATTCCTACAAGCATAAGTTCCTCCCTCATAATAATTTTCAGTAGCATCATGAATGAATTCAACAATATAACCAGCACCTAAAGCATTCTTTTCATGATCTACAAGCATAGAAAATTACTACTTTCCACATAAGCAAGATTCTTCTCGTGAATAATAGTGGGAGCAAACTCAACAAAATAATTATCATGTGAGGCATAATCGAATTGAAAACTAAAATCATGATGACAAGTTTCGTGGATATCATTATTATTTATAGCATACAATTCATCACAATAATCATCATAGATAGCAACTTTGTTCTCATAATCAATTGGAACCTCTTCCGGAATAGTGGATTCATCACGAAATAAAGTCATGACCTCTCCAAATCCACTTTCATCAATATAACTGTCAGGACCCCGATTCCAAGTCACATCGATCTAGCCGGTAACACCTCATAACACTTTGTGGCCTCACGCACGGTATTCCCATGGTGTCGCCTTACCATGGCCCGGGACCGTTTGTGCCTTTTGGCTCACATATATGATAGTGTCGCTAGCATCCATATGACAGAGAACCCGGGCCGACATGGCTAGTCGTGGACCCAAAGCGGCACAGACCTATGGGGACAGGCATACATGAATCACATCGAGCATGTCGGTCAACAGCGTGTGAATCCGGGCTGTAGTACAGGGCTAACAAGACTCCAGGGAACCCGGGCTGTAGCAGGCTAGGCAGGACTCCGGATGTCACCGCGTGACATTTCCCCGAAGGGACAGACATAGGAACAAAGTGAAACACATGCCGGCCAGTCAAGTGTCCTGAGCAGTAGTACTGGGCTAGCAGGACTCCGGTGAACCAGGCTGTAGCGGACTACTACGGCTCATGGAAGCACTAGACTACATTTCCCCATAAGAGAGGCTGCCAAGGATAAACAACTAGATTGTCGGATCCCACACATACCAAGCATTTCAATCATACACACAATATGCTCGATATGTGTAAATACAACATGGCATCACAACATAACTCTACGAATCAAGTATTTATTCATTAGGCTCCGAGGAGCGAGATATTACAAACATGGGTCTCATGACCCAACAATCATAGCATACAAATCAAGCACATGCGGAAGCTTAACATGTCTGAGTACAGACATCTACAAATGAAAAAGGCTGAGAAGCCTGACTATCTACCAGATCCTGCCGAGGGCACAAGATCGTAGCTGAGGTATCAAGCTAAACGTCGAAGTCCATGCAATACTACTAGCAAGACTGAAGTCTCTCTGCAAAACATAAATTAAGCAAACGTGAGTACAAAAGTACTCAGCAAGACTTACATCAGAACTAGCTACATATGCATCGGTATCAACAAAGGGGGGTGGTGGAGTTTAACTGCAGCAAGCCAGCTTTGACTTGGTGGCTATCTTAAACTATGACTGCAAGTAACTCTTTTGAGGTGGCGCACACGAGTCCACATATTCACCATATCAATACACCACTATGGATCCGCTCCCGTCTCCCTACGAGAACGCCATCCATAGCACTCACGCTTATCTTGCGCATTTTAGAGTATCCACTTTCACTTGTCTATGAACTGTTATAGGCAACCCAGAAGTCCTTTACCGCGGACACGGCTATTCGAATAGATCATTTATAACCCTACAGGGGTGTACTTCGTCACACATGTTTCCACCACTTAGCGTCTGCACACGACATGTGCTCGGCAGACTTCAAGCGAAAGCCGACGTGGGTGTAGACCACGACCTGACTAACCGCACAAGTCTCTAGTCCAGGTTTATTGCCTATTCGGGTTCCATCCGCGAGGAGATCCGGCTGGAGTTTCGCTCACAGCCCCAAACGATGTGTGCAGGGTTCTCGAGACACCAAACGGGCACCCGGTACACCGTGCCACGGTGTATCTACCACATCATAGCCCACCCCTAGGGTCAGCGCTATGCACGGCCCCCAACACATATCCTATAAACACCAGAAACTAGTTGCAACTCCTGGACAGAGGACGAGAGGGGTCAGTAAGTCGAGTGGGGTCGTATTTCAGGGCCCAATGTGTGGTAGTAGCTGTTTCATGGATCACAAACAAAGAACTCTGTTCCTAAGGACGGCTTCAATGAAACAACCCACCATGTACTCCTACATGGCCTCTCATCGATACCTTTACCAAATCATGTTCACACACTTAGCTCTCAATAGTAGGACATGTTCACACACCTCTGATTCATCCCCGATGAATCAGACCTGACACAATTCTATGCAATAGCAGGCATGACAAACAAGCATGAATGAGTAGGCACATCAGGGCTCAAACAACTCCTACTCATGCTAGTGGGTTTCATCTATTTACTGTGGCAATAACAGGTCATGCGGAGGATAAGGGGTTCAACTACCGTAGCAAGTAAGAGATGAATCGTTGTTGTCCTAATGCAGTAAAAGAGAGCAGGAGCGAGAGAGTGGGATTGTATTGGAATGAACAAGGGGGTTTTGCTTGCCTGGCACTTCTGAAGATAGTATAACTCTTCATCGGTGTCAATGATCACATCGTCAAAGCAACGTCTACTGAGAGGGGAAAATACCGGCAACAGAGAAAGAACCACAATCAATGCAATGCACAATATGATGCATGATCATGAGATGGTAAAATGAGTGTGATGGGCTAATGCAACTACAAACAGATGGGTTTGAGCTATTTTGAACCAAAGATTCAAAGTTCAAACTCATTTGTGAACTTGAATAATACTTTATCATGTTTTGCACTAAACAACAAGTTAACTTGTTTAAACATGCATGAAACTAGTACAGATGGATAGATTGGATTTTTCTGATCATTTTTCATATATAATTTATTTCATTCTAAGCTACGGTTGATTTTATATGATTTTTAGAAGTTTAAAACATTTTATGGAATTTCCTGTGAAAGAATAAGTCCAGAAACAGAGTTATTGCGTCAGCATGACGTTGGGGTGATGTCAGCAGGTCAAAGGCGCCAGCCCAGGTCAAACCTGACGGCTGGGACCCACATGTCGATGAAACAACTAACTCACAGAGTTAGTTAGTGTTAGGTTAGTACTAACCTAGGTTAATTAGGGCCTGGGCCCACTGGTCAGTGACTGTACTAATTAATCTAAGTCAGTTAGCACTAACCTAAAACTAATTAGAGATTAACAGGGCGGGCCCGCGCGTCAGTGACATAGGGCTAAACGCCACGTCGACACTCGCCGGAGCATGGCCGGCGACGACCACAGCCGACGGCGGAGGCACGCCGGAATCGTGGCTCCGGCGTCCATTCGACGCGCGGATGGGTGCTAAGGGTGGCTGGCGAGCTTGCTCCCTGAGTGCGTTGACGTGCTCGGAGGCGAGCTTGCGCGGCCGTAGCCGCGGTGGCGGCATGGCCGGAGGCAAGGAGCTATCGGCTCCGGTGGACAGCGGGGCTAGAGGAGGAGAACGACGGTGTGGAGAGAGGGGTTCGATAGAGGAGCTCATGGCGGGTGCAGAGGTGACCTCGGTGTGCTCGTGGAAGCACCGGAGTGATCGGGGTGGCGAGAGGCATCTCCGGTGGCCGGCGACGAAGACGATGAAGATGGCGTCGATGCAAGGCCTCCTGCGAGGCGTGGCTGGACGGAGAGGACGAGGGAGGCGTGGCGACGCTCGTGGACATGTCGGGGAGGCGAGGGGAACACGGAGGCCACATCTACGGCGTACGGTGGCGACGAGCTCCGCTCAGCTTCGGGAGAGAGAGCAAGAGAGGCGAGGCAGGGAAAGAGAGGAGTGGTCGAGGGGTCCAGGAGGTCTGCGTGGCAACGCCAGAGGCGTCCAGGCCCTTGGCGTCAAGCAGGAGGTGGCGCACGGCGGTGCGCGCGCGTCGGGCACGCGCCCGTCCTCCTGGCAAGGAGGAAGACGATAGGGGAGGGGCCAGGCGGGCTGGGCCGCGCAGGTGGGCTGGCCATCTGGGCCGCGAGAGGTAAGTCAGGTAGGTTCTCTCTCTCCTCTATTTTCTGTTTTCTATTATTTCTGTAACTTCAGGGCTTATTAAAAATACCAGAACGTTTCCAAAAATCCTGGAAATAATTGTGGGCTCTGGTTGGAATATTTCCAACAGCCCTCACTTAAGTTCAGAATTAATTGAGCATTCAAAATATTATATAGCATTTAAATGCCCAATTGCAAATAGCATATGATTTAATTCAAAATCCAAGATGGCCTAGAAATATGTGCATCATTTTTGTCAGAGGTGCTGGACCAATTAAAAAATGATGAACATTTCTAAAGGGCATTTTGGGATCATTGAAAAGATTTAAGTTTGAACCTGGTTGAATTTCATGTGCTGCTAGGGTTTATTATCCCCCATTTCAAATTAAAGAAGTAATTTAGACAAGATGCATGGATGCTTGTGCCACTAATTGCAAACAATTCTAGGGCTGTGACAATAATCATCATAAATAGGAGGCATGCTTTCATCATAATAAATTTGCTCATCAAAACTTGGGGGGACAAAAAATATCATCTTCATCAAACATAGCTTCCCCAAGCTTGTGGCTTTGCATATCATTAGCATCATAGATATTCAAGGAATTCATACTAACAACATTGCAATCATGCTCATCATTCAAATATTTAGTGCCAAACATTCTAATGCATTCTTCCTCTAGCACTTGAGCACAATTATTGGAATCCTTATTTTCATGATAGATATTAAAAAGATGAAGCATATGGGGTACCCTTAGTTCCATTTTTTGTAGTTTTATTTTATAAACTAAACTAGTGCTAAAACAAGAAACAAAAAGATATACCTTAAAGCGCTAACCTCCCCGACAACGGCGCCAGAAAAGAGCTTGATGTCTACTACACAACCTTCTTCTTGTAGACGTTGTTGGGCCTCCAAGTGCAGAGGTTTGTAGGACAATAGCAAATTTCCCTCAAGTGGATGACCTAAGGTTTATCAATCCATAGGAGGCGTAGGATGAAGATGGTCTCTCTCAGGCAACCCTGCAACCAAATAACAAAGAGTCTGTTGTGTCCCCAACACACCCAATACAATGGTAAATTGTATAGGTGCACTAGTTCGGCGAAGAGATGGTGATACAGGTGGTATATGGATGATAGATAAAGGTTTTTGTAATCTGAAAATATAAACACAGAAAGGTAACTAATGATAAAAGTGAGCACAAACGGTATTACAATGCGTTGAAACAAGGCCTAGGGTTCATACTTTCACTAGTGCAAGTTCTCTCAACAATAATAACATAATTGGATCACATAACTATCCCTCAACATGCAACAAAGAGTCACTCCAAAGCCATTAATAGCAGAGAACAAACGAAGAGATTATGGTAGGGTACGAAACCACCTCAAAGTTATTCTTTCCAATCAATCCGTTGGGCTATTCCTATAGGTGTCACAAACAGCCCTAGAGTTCATACTAGAATAACACCTTAAGACACAAATCAACCAAAACCCTAATGTCACCTAGATACTCCAATGTCACCTCAAGTGTCCGTGGGTATGATTATATGATATGCATCACACAATCTCAGATTCATCTATTCAACCAACACATAGAACCTCAAAGAGTGTCCCAATGTTTCTACCGAAGAATCACGACGAAAACGTGTGCCAACCCCTATGCGTAGGTTCATGGGCGGAACCCGCAAGTTGATCACCAAAACATACATCAAGTGAATCACGTGATATCCCATTGTCACCACAGATACGCACGGCAAGACATACATCAAGTGTTCTCAAATTGTTAAATACTGAATCCGATAAGATAACTTCAAAGGGAAAACTCTCCATTACATGAGAGTAGGGGGGAGAAACATCATAAGATCCAACTATAATAGCAAAGCTCGCGATACATCAAGATCGTATCACCTCAAGAACACGAGAGAGAGAGAGAGAGATCAAACACATAGCTACTGGTACATACCCTCAGCCCCGAGGGAGAACTACTCCCTCCTCGTCATGGAGAGCACCGGGATGATGAAGATGGCCACCGGAGAGGGATTCCCGTCTCTGGCAGGGTGCCGGAACGGGTCTAGATTGTTTTCGGTGGCTACGGAGGCTTCTAGCGGTGGAACTCCCGATCTATTGTGCTCCCCGAAGTTTTTAGGGTATATGAATATATATGGAAGGAAGAAGTACGTCGCTGGACCTCCGGGCTGTCCACGAGGTAGGGGGCGCGCCCAGGGGGTGGGCGCGCCCCCACCCTCGTGCGCAGCCCGGGACTCTCCTGGTCCAACTCTGATACTCTGTGGGCTTCTTCTGGTCCAAAAATAAGTTCCATGAAGTTTCAGGTCAACTGGGCTCCATTTGATTTTCCTTTTCTGCGATACTCTAAAAACAAGGAAAAAATAGAAACTGGCACTGGGCTCTAGGTTAATAGGTTTGTCCCAAAAATCATATAAAATAGCATATAAATGCATATAAAACATCCAAGGTTGATAATATAATAGCATGGAACAATCAAAAATTATAGATACGTTGGAGACGTATCAGATGGCCACTTCCTCGTATGACGTATACATGGTGGATGCACCAAAGGAGCACAACAACGATGATAAGGAAGACCCAGTTGAGGATAAACCTTCCGAAATACAGTCAAAGCGACGTCGTGAGTGGCGCCTCTCTAAGTCACGCCGCAGTAAAGACAGCAACACCGGCAGAGGAGAAGATGACACTCCGGAAGGTGCCGAAGACAATGAAGACCCCGTCGATAAGGCAAACGAACAAGATGAACGAGAAGATGAGCAGGTTAGCCCTGTTAAATAGGCCAAGCACGAAGATTCGGCGGATGATGATTACCTCCTGCTCTCCGAAGATGAGGTGAGCCTCGGCATCGAAGATTTCATCGTGCCTGAGGAACCTCTTGAGCAGGAGCTCTTTTCAAGCGCCAACTAATTGCCACGGCAAGGAGCCCGAAAAAGAAGCAGCAGCAGCTTCAAGCTGATCAGGATCTGCTCAATGACAAATGGAAGGATGTCCTAGCCGCCGAAGAATACGGCCCCAAGCGCCCAACCGAAAGCTACCCAAAGTGCAAATTGCTACCTCAGTTTGACGAGGAGGCGCCGGAGTACATACCGCCGTTGCACAATATGGCCGACCGACCACCACATGGTCGGGATGAAACGACAACTCACGCCGAACACCAGCCCGCCCCGCCTCAGCACTCGGGCAGAGGAAAATTAGCCCACGGCCATAAATATGACCTCCGGCAGAACCTGAACAATAAAGCAGGACACACCATATCAATCTACGGATCACAAGGACGCTCCTCGACACACGACAACGGCCACCTATCCGGACGTGACAAACCCAGTCATGGGCGGGCTGAATACCGCAGATGGACTCTATCAGAGTCGTGCCACGATACAGCCCGATACAGAGGCCCCACACATCCTCATTGCTTCACGGATGAGGTCCTGGATCACAAATTCTCAGAAGGATTCAAGCCCGTGAACATAGAATCATATGATGGAACCACGGACCCCGCGGTATGGATCGAGGACTTCATTCTCCACATCCATATGGCTCGCGGAGATGACCTCCACGCCATAAAATACCTCCCTCTAAAACTCAAAGGGCCAGCTCGGCATTGGCTAAACAGTCTGCCTAAAAATTCCATTGGCAGCTGGGAGGACTTGGAAGAGGCTTTCCTCGATAACTTCCAAGGTACATATGTTCGACCTCCGGACGCTGATCACTTAAGCCATATAGTTCAACAACCCAGAGAGTCCGCCAGGAAATTCTGGGCAAGGTTCTTAACTAAAAAGAACCAAATTTTCGACTGTCCGGACGCCGAAGCTCTAGAAGCTTTTAAGCATAGCATCCACGACGAATCGCTCGCTCGCCACCTCGGCCAAGAAAATCCAAAATCCATGGCAGCCCTCACGGCACTCATGACCCGCTTTTATGCGGGGGAGGACAGTTGCTTGGCCCGTAGAAAAAACAATGCAAGCGACGCTGGCACCCCTGAAGTTAAAAGCAATAAAGACAAGTCTCGACGCAATAGATACAAGCGCCAAAACAACAGTGACAACACCGATGATATGGCGGTCGATGCCGGATTCAGTGGCTCTAAGTCCGGTCAGCGGAAGAGGCCATTCCAAAAGAACAATTCGGGCCCATCTAGCTTAGACCGCATACTTGATCGTCCGTGCCAGATTCATGGCACCCCCGACAAGCCTCCTAATCATACAAATAGAGAGTGTTGGGTTTTGAAACAGGCCGGCAAATTAAACGCTGAGAACAGGGAAAAGGGATCGCAAAGCAAGGACGATGACAAAGAGCCACGACAACCGAACACAGGGGGACAGAAGAAGTTTCCCCCTCATGTCAAAACGGTGAACATGATATATGCTACCCACATCCCCAAGAGGGAGCGCAAGCGTGCGCTCAGAGACGTCTACGTGATAGAGCCAGTCGCCCCAAAATTCAATCCATGGTCGTCATGCGACCTTTGATCGCCGGGATCACCCGACCAGTATCCGTCACGGAGGCTCAGCAGCACTGGGCTTAGACCCGATAATTGATGGGTTCCACCTAACTCACGTCCTTATGGACGGCGGTAGCAGCCTCAATCTGCTCTGTTAGGATACAATGCGAAAAATGGGCATTAACCCATCAAGGATCAAGCCTACAAAGACCACCTTTAAAGGAGTCATTCCAGGCGTAGTGGCCAGTTGTATGGGCTCAATCACATTAGAGGTTGTCTCCGGATCTCCGGACAACTTCTGAAGCGAGGAGTTAGTCTTCGATATCGTCCCATTCTGTAGCGGCTATCATGCACTGCTCGGACGAACTGTGTTTGCTCGATTCAACATAGTGCCACACTATGCTTATCTCAAGCTGAAGATGCCCGGCCCACGCGGCTTCATAACAGTCAATGGCAATATGGAACGCTCTCTCCGCACAAAAGAGCAAACAGCTGCCCTAGCAGCAGAAGTACAAAGCGGCCTTCTCAAGCAGAACCTTCATTCGGCTGCCGAGCCCTCGGATACCCTTAAGAGGGTCCGGACTACTCTGCACCAGGAGAGCTCGGCTCGTTAGTAGCTCGACTAGCAATCCGGCCTCCGTCTTAGTCCCGATCAAGCGGTGGCCTGCGTGCCGCACATACATAACTACGCACTCAAAATTCCATGGGCATCGACGGAGGCATAGCTAGCTCGTGATCCACGGCACGGCTCAACCGACATCGGATGCACACATACTTTCACTTTTGCTTGTTTTATTTCAGGTTTTAATCCCACAGACCCCATCGGGTGGTCTAGTTATCGCTCCTCTTGAAGGACAAACACACCAAGATGGAGAGGAGCACAGACATACGGGGACTTTTTTGGTGATTCCGTTAACGATAACTCTACCTGTCTTCCAGGACCCACATGCAGCTCTTCCCTGGTTTCGACATGTTGAATAGCCTGTTGCTTATTGCACTACTTGTATCAATGCGCCTTGACGTACTAATTAAATTATAGTGAAAACAGTTTGTAGCAGGAGCTGTAGGATCCCGGCTTTTTACCTTTACATCTTTTCTATTTTCCTTCTCTCTTTGCATTATTTTTTCAGTTTCCCTATGGATAACCCCATCAGGTAGCACCCGTACACTTTGGTACATTTTGATGTTTGCCAGGGGCTTTATAGCACCCCACATTACAGCAACAAAAGTCCGAACACTTCTTGTAAGTATAGTTCGACACCCCGAATTTAGCATTCTATGCATTGGCTCCGAATCATGTCTTTGGTCAATAGTTGGGTTGCCTGGCTCATGTGCTTGCTATCCTACATTCTGCTACATCGGCTAGGGTAGTAAAGGGAGAACTACTGTGATTGTGCCCTGGTCTAAATCGGATGAGCACCTCAGTAGAGAAAGCTGAAAACTGACTGTCATGATGCGGCGAGAGCCAGTCAGCTGTTTGAAGGTCTCAAATCATTGGAGATTTTTCTGCATTTCACGAAGGATCGGTACTTCCCGATGAGACACTGACAACACCCTGGTTCGTATTCCAGGGGTTGCGCCTATGTTTTATTATAAAACTCCTATGGCTAAGTGAGGGTGTTCAAGCCGTATAGTCTGGTTGCCTGGTTCGTCGCGCTAAACAACTCCTTCATGGACCATATATTTGGATCAAGATTATTTAGATACCATCCCGAACACCTCCGTACTACCTACGTGAGGGCAGAAGCCGACGACTGGCCAACCCTCAGATTTCAAATAACATGGCCGCATAGGAGGACACAATCAAAACATAAATTAGATCATAAAGCGGATTTGTTGTCAGCATACAAGACACAATATGAGTGAATTCATTCGAAAATAATGTCCTTCCCGCACTGCGTGGCTACAATGCGAGACCCCTCTAGGACATCCGCAAAATAGAGCTCGGGCGTACGGTGCTCCTTGCCCTTCGGCGGCCCCTTGGTCAGCTCGACGGCGTCCATCTTCGCCCACCACATCTTGCAACGAGCAAAGGCCATCCGGGCACCCTCAATACAGACCGTACACTTTACGACCTCAAGCCGCGGACAGGCACTAAAAAGCCACTCCACCAGCCTGAAGTAGCTGCTGGGTACCGTCTTGGCAGGCCATAGCCGGACTATCAGGCCCCTCATGGCCAGCTCGGCCGCCTTGTGTAGCTCGACCAACTGTTTCAGCTGGTCGCTGGAGGATACTGGATGTTCTAGTCCAAGATATTGAGACCAGAACAGCTTCTCCATCGAACTACCTTCCTCGGCTCGATAGAATTCAGCCGCATCGGATATGCTGCACGGCAAATCCGTAAACGCCCCTGTAGAGCACCAAATTCGGGTAAGTAAAAGGAGTGTTTCCTTCACATACTCGTTTTGCATAATGAAAGCCTTACCAGCCGCAATCTTCTTAGCCGCCTGGAGTTCCTGCAGGGCGCTCTGGGCCTCGGCTCGAGCCTCTTGTGCGCTCTAGCGGGCTTCACAAGTTCGGACGCCTGTGTCTACGAATCATGCTCCAAGGACTTGTACTTCTTGGAGGCATCCTGAAGCTCTTGCTGAACCTCGCTGACCCGGGCTGTCGGTGTCAAAACGGGCGGATCTCGGGAAGGGGGTCCCGAACTATGCGTCTAAGGAGGATGGTAACAGGAGGCAGGGGACACAATGTTTACCCAGGTTCGGGCCCTCTCGATGGAGGTAATACCCTACTTCCTGCTTGATTGATCTTGATGATATGAGTATTACAAGAGTTGATCTACCACGAGATAGGAGAGGCTAAACCCTAGGAGCTAGCGTATGGTATGATTTTTGTTGTCCTACGGATTAAACCCTCTGGTTTATATAGACACCAGAGGGGCTAGGGTTACACAGAGTCGGTTACAAGGGAGGAGATCTACATATCCGAATTGCCAAGCTTGCCTTCCACGCAAAGGAGAGTCCCACCCGGACACGGACGAAGTCTTCAATCTTGTATCTTCATAGTCCAACAGTCCGGCCAAGGGATACAGTCTGGCTGTTCGAGGACCCCCTAATCCAAGACTCCCTCAGTAGCCCCTGAACCAGGCTTCAATGACGATGAGTCCGGCGCGCAGATTATCTTCGGCATTGCAAGGCTGGTTCCTCCTCCGAATACTCCATAGAAGATTTTGAACACAAGGATAGTGTCTGGCTCTGCAAAATAAATTCCACACACCACCTTAGACAGTATAATATTTCCACAAATCTAATATGCTGACAACTTTTCGTAATGTGACATCACGCCATGGCCCCGGTTATTATTCGAACCGTTTTTCTCAACCAGCTACTGCACATATTACGAGGCGGTTTTCTTGACACGTCTTGTCGAAGCAGAGATCGTGTCACCTTATCCCGGGATCCTCATCAATACGGGTGTGGGTAACCCAACCACGCCATCAATTACGACTCTTGGGGAATAAGCGAGTTTTACCAGGCAAGTGGGGAGGCAGGCAGTCTACCATCCTTATAAAGGGAAAAGGACTCCTCTTTTTTACCCACGCCTTCTTCTTCCCTGCCCATCCATTCTCGCGCAATAGATGCTCCAGCGCCCAAGTTCGCATCTTCTCCGCAAAAACACTCTGAACATGTCCGGAGTGGGAGGCAAGTGGATGGCCTCCTCCGTTACGGAGGAGAACATCACGAAGCTTCGGGAAGCCGGATACCTGGCCGCAGATATCGCGCACCGGCTCCCAAGCGCGGGGCAGATCGTTCCTACCCCGAGCCCCACTAAAGGGTTGTATTCCTTACCCATTTCATCCGCGGGCTGGGATTTCCCCTCCACCCATTTGTTCGCGGGCTCGTGTTCTACTATGGGTTGGACTTCCATGATCTGGCCCCCAATTTCGTCCTCAACATCTCGGTGTTTAACATCGTGTGCGTGGCTTTCCTCCGCATCAAGCCCCACTTTGGCCTGTGGCTGAAGACCTTCAATGTCAAACCGAAGGTAGTGGTCGGCCAGCAAGCGTGTGCGGAGGCGCCATGGTGGGCAAAATGCCCAACGTCACCTGACTCGAAGGCTCCTATGTGGAGACCATGAAGGGGTGGCAATCGGTGTAGTTCTACATCACCAAGCCGCGTGACACCAACTGGGTGGCGGCCCCCGAATTCCGATGCGGCATCCCCATGCGGCTAACCTCCTGGAAAGAGAAGGGCTTATCTTGGGGTTCATCGGGAGCTGACCGGACTCCAGAAATGTGTTAAAAACATGATAAGCAAGAAAATCAAGCTTGTCAACATGGTCCAGGTCATGCTCTTCTGCCGGATCCTCCCGTGTCAAAGACGGGTATTCAATATGTGGGAGTTCGACTCGACAAGGCACCAGACGCTGCGAGAGCTCTTCGACACAACACACCAGGACATCTGGAGGGTGTTGTTCAAGTCTGCCGAGGTACCTCCTTCCCTTACCGAGGACCACGGACTCAGCGCAAAGCGCCCTGCTAATCCGGTAAGCTCCTTATATCTCATAAGGTGTCTCTTTCCCTAGTATAATTATGTGAGGGATCTGAGCCTCCACATTATTTAACAGGAATGGGTCGTGACAGCACAGCGGATCGACTGTCCGGCCCCACTGCCCGAAGATCCAGCAAGTACTCTCCTGACGGAGATGCTGGTTCCGGCGCCCTATGAGGCGCCGGAGAAGAAGGCCAAGAAGAAGGCTGCGGGGACCAGGAAAGGTCTCCGGCGCAAGGTTGTATCAAAATCTCATGCGATAACACCGAGAAGCCCTCCTCCCATGAAGATGAGGAGGAGGGAGAGGAAAATTCTCCCCAACCAGCCGGGGGATAAGAAAAGGAAGAGCGCCACATTCGGGGAGGCCGAAGGGTCTAAGAAGGGAATAACCCTCCTTCCGGACCGCTCCACCACGTCCGCGTTCAACGATGAGGAGTGGTTGCCCAGGGACAAGCCCCTGGAGAAGTCGTGAGTATCCGGATACCATAACAGTTCTGGTATATTTCATTTTATTGTTTCTTATCGTGCCGAACATGATCATGCAGCCCACCCAAGGACCGTCTAAACGTATCCTCTTCGGATGGGTCTCTGGGCCTGTCGGAGATGAACAGTGATTCGCTCCCAACTGCCTCCTCCCCCCGCCCTACGGACGACACCGAGGTGTTGTCCCGAAGGGCACAAAACCAAGGGAAGGTAGTTCTGGGGGCACCCCAAGGCGACCTCCCAGACGCTGGGCGCATGGGAGGCAAGGCTCCCATGGGACCTAATGACGGGGGCAGCAAGTCCGGCCTCCGGCCGAATACTGCGCCGGAACCTCCAGTGGTTCCGGACTCTGTCAGGCGACCCCTCACTAAGGGGGGCGAGCCGTCTATGCCGATGGGCTCTGTCCATCTAGAGGCACCGGAGAACTTGCTGGAAGCGCTTTGTGGCGCTTCCATTGACGAAGCGCACCGCACTGTCATGAGTGCGGTGGTAGAGAAGGTTCAGTCTGCTAAAAGCGGACTAACTGAAGCCTGTGCCAGCCTCCTAATAGGCTTTGAGGTAAGTAATCAATTTATAAGAAAATGTTATAGCATAGATAGTAGCCCATGATGCTCTGTTTGGCGTTCACGAAGAAAGGCCGAATAAAGGATCAAATAATAATCACAGGAGTCTAATCAGAATATGTCTTATGTGAATAACCAGGCTTCGCTATTGGCTGCTGCCGCTCGCACTGCAAAGGTCTCCGCACTGAAGCAGGACCTTGAGCGGTCCGAAAAAGAGCTCAGCCTTACCAAGAGGCAGCTCGAAGAGAACAAAGGTAAGTAATACCCGACCGTATATTGATAAGGAATAAAAAAGAATGTGGTTGTTAAGTCACAGGATCATCATGAATTTTGCTAGGGGCCACGACCGAAGTGGCGGCCCTGAAGGAGGCGCTGTCCGAGGCCGAAGACAAAGCGGCCAAGGAGCGCACCGAGCACGAGAAGCAAGAGGCTCGAGTCGGCGAGGTGCAGCAAGAGCTCCAGGATTTCATCAAAAATACAAGTCCTTGGAGCGTGACTCTAAGACGCAAGGGTCTGAGCTTGCGAAGGCCCTTGAGAATGCAAAAAATGCCAAGGCCAAAGCCCACAACGCCATCCAGGAGCTTCAGACGGTCCAGAAGATAGCGTCGGGTAGGGAATTCATTAAGCAAAGCAAGCATGTGAAGGAAACTTTCCTTTTACTTACCCGAGTTGGGAACTCTCCAGGAGCGTTCGCAGATCTTCCCCGCAGTGTGTTCGATGCCGCGAGATTTTACCAGGCTGAGGAAGGGAGATCGACGAAGAAGTTGTTCTGGTCTCAGTATACTAGGACCAAACATCCGATGCCCTTGAGTGACCAGTTGAAGCAATTGGTCGAGCTTCACAAGGCGGTCGAACAGGCCATGAAGGGCCTCATAGTCCGGATGTGGCCTGGCGAGCCCCTGCCTGGCAGCTACTTCGTCCTGGTGAGGCAGCTTGGAAATGCCTGCCCACGGCGTGAAGTCATAAAGCGGTCCGTCTGCATTGAGGGTGCGCGCAGGGCTTTTGCCCGAGCGAAAGTGCACTGGTCGAAGATGGACACTGAGAAGCTGGTGAAGGAGGGGCCGCCGGAGGGCAAGGAGCATCGCCGCCCCAAAAAGTACTATGATAGAATCCTGAAGGGTGCCTGCCTTGTGGCGGAGGAATGTTTTAAGGATGTAATATTTGAATGAATGTACTCATGTGATCCTGTAATATGAAAACGAGTTCATGTGCGCTATATAATGCTTGTTGATTTAAAATATTACCTTCTGTGTGGCCGTTTATAAAATCTGAGAGTTGGCTAGTCGTCGGCTTCTGCCCCCATGTAGCTAGTACTGAGGTGTTTGGGATAAATCTGATCACTCTTTATCCCAGTTTTGGGTCCTTCGAAGGAGGTGTTCAGCACAACGAACCAGGAAATCAGACTATAAAGCTTTATCAGTCTCACTTAGCCATAGAAGTCTATAATTTTAAATTTTGACGAAGCCCCTAGTATTCGGAAGGCAGAACTTGGGGCGCTATGAACGCCTAAATCGGACAAGGCCGACTCCTCGCCTGAAGCGGAAAAAATCTTTAGGGATTTGGGACCTCTCGAACAGCGACCAGCTCTTGTCGCATCATGACAGTCAGTTTTCGGCTTTCTGTACTGAGGTGCTCATCCGGAAGAACCAGGACACAATCGCAGTAGTTCTCCCAGTGCTACCTTAGCCGACATAGCGGAACAAAAGGCACCAAAACATGAGAGCTGGGCAAACCCAACTATTGACCCAAGACATGATTCGGAGCTGATGCATATAGTGCTATAAGTTCGGGGTGCCGCACTGTCGAAAGTAGTCGGACTTTTCTTGCCGTGTTATGGGGTACACTAAATCCCCTGGCGTACTGAACGTACTAGAATGTACGGGAGCAACTTGTCGTGAATAAACAAACAAGGAAAAAAAGGAAGGTTAAGAAATGCAATAATAAGCTGATGTTGCGCATTGTTATTTAGAGGATACGTCAAAGCATATGTGTATAAGTAGTACAATAAGCAAAAATAGGACTATCTGACATGTCCGATCCAAGGGTGAGCTGTGTGCGGGTATGTAAAACAGGTATAACGATCGTTATGAGAGACCACCTGGGGATTCCCTTGTACGCCAAAGCTTCTTGCTCCCTTGGTGCTTCCCTCCCGTGATGGGTCCGATGATCTAGCTATCTGAGAGGGCCTCCGGAGAATAGGGTCCTGAAAGGAAGAAAATAATAAATACATACTGGTCCTGAGGCGGTTGAACCGCATTGTGGGACGTGCCATAGCCGTGCCTCCGCCTATACCCATGGTATCTTTAGTGCCTAGTTATGTATGCGTGGTGCAAATTTCGTCGCTTGACTGGGACTAGGACGGAGGCCGAATTGCTAGGCGAGCTCTGAACGCGCCTGGTGATCCTGTTGCAGGTTATTCCGGACTCGCTTAAATGTGTCTGTGGACCTTGTCGCCGAATTGGCGGTTTGCCTCAAAAGGCCGCTTTGTACTTCTATTGCAAGGGCCGCAGTGTGCTCCTCCGTGCGGAGCGAGCGTTCTGTGTTTCCATTAACTATTATAACCCCGCGAGGTCCCGGCATTTTGAGCTTGAGGTATGCACAATACGGTACCGCATTGAATCTAGCGAATGCGGTTCGTCTGAGTAGTGCGTGATAGCCACTGCGAAAGGGGACGATATCGAAGATTAACTCTTCGCTTCGAAAGTTATCCGGAGATCCGAAGACCACTTCCAGTGTGATTGATCCCGTGCAACAGGCCTCTACACCTGGTATGACACCTTTGAAGGTGGTTTTGGTGGGTTCGATCCTCAAGGGGTGCATACCCATTTTGCGCACCGTATCCTGATAAAGCAGGTTTAGGCTGCTACCACCGTCCATAAGGAGTCGAGTGAGGTGGAATCCGTCAATGATAGGATCAAGGACCAATGCGGCAGAACTGCCATGACGGATACTAGTGGGGTGGTCCCTCCGATCAAAGGTGATCGGACAAGAAGACCATGGGTTGAACTTTGGGGCGACTGACTCCATCGCGTAGATGTCCCTGAGTGCATGCTTCCGTTCCCGCTTGGGGATATGGGTTGCGTATATCATGTTCACCGTTTTCACTTGGGGAGGAAATTTCTTCTGTCCTCATGTGTCCGGCGGCCGGGGCTCCTCCTCGTCGTCACTATGCAGCCCCTTTTCCTTGCTTTCGGCATTCAACTTGCCGGCCTGTTTGAACACCCAACATTCTCTGTTGGTGTGGTTGGCTGGCTTATCGGGGGTGCCGTGAATTTGACACGAGCGGTCGAGTATGCGGTCCAAACTGGACGGGCCCGGATTGTTTCTTTTGAATGGCTTTTTCCGCCGACCGGATTTAGATCCACTGAATCCGGCATTGACTGTCGTGTCCTTGGCGTTATCGTCATTGATGCGGCGCTTGTATCTGTTGCGACGTGGCTTGCCGTTGCTGTCTCTGGCCTCCAATGTGCCAGGGTTGCTTGCTGTGTTGTTGCTACGGGCCAACCAGCTATCCTCACCCGCGCAGAAGCGGGTCATGAGTGTTGTGAGGGCTGCCATGGACTTTGGCTTCTCTTGGCCGAGATGTCGGGCGAGCCACTCATCACGGATGTTATGTTTAAAGGCCGCTAGGGCTTCGGCACCTGGATAGTCCACAATTTGGTTCTTTTTGGTTAGGAACCGAGTCCAAAATTTCCAGGCTGACTCTCCGGGCTGTTGTGCTATGTGACTTAAATCATCAGCGTCCGGTGGTCGCACATAAGTGCCCTGGAAGTTGTCTAGGAATGTGTTTTCCAGGTTCTCCCAACTTCCGATGGAGTTTGCTGGCAAGCTATTTAGCCAATGCCGACATGGTCCTTTGAGTTTTAACGGGAGGTACTTGATGGCGTGTAGATCATCCCCGCGGGCCATGTGAATGTGGAGGAAGAAATCCTCTATCCATACCGCGGGGTCAGTAGTACCATCGTATGATTCAATATTCACGGGTTTAAACCCTTCTGGGAATTCATGATCCATTACTTCATCAGTGAAGCATAGGGGGTGTGCGGCGCCTCTATGACATGCTATGTCACGACGCAGTTCGTACAAGTCTTGTCTACTGTGTTCGGCCCGGCCGGATTTGCTTTCGGTATATCTGGCATGACAGTCATCGTCATGTGTTGGGGCGCGCCCTCATGATCCGAAGATCGTTCTTTTGTGTCCTGCTTTGTTTTCCAATATGTCTCGTAGGTCCTGCGTGTTACCCCGGGCCTTGCTGTATTTGTTTGACTGGCGATGGGGTGCAGGCTGGACTTCGGGCTTATATGCCACTTTGTCCCGGCCATGAGGTGGCCGTTCTGCCGCATCATATGCTGGAAGCGCATACTTTAATGCTTCCTCTTCAAGTTGGGGTAGCAACCTGCGCTTTGGACTTTTCATTGGGTGCTCGAGTTCGTGTTCCTCGGCTGCCAGGACCTCAGTCCATCTATCCGCTAGCAGATCTTGCTCAGCTTGAAGCTGTTGTTGCTTTTTCTTTAGGATTTTTGCTGTGGCAATAAGCCGACGCTTGAAGCGCTCCTGTTCGACGGGATCCTCAGGCACGATAAGTTCTTCATCGCCGAGGCTCACCTCATCTTTGGAGAGAGGCATGTAATTGTCATCCTATGATTCTCCGTCTGCTGCCTGTTCCTTAGGGCTGGCTTGCCCATCCTCCTGCTCAAAGCGTGGCTGGAGGGGATTGTCTTCATCTTCGGCACTATTTGCAGCTGTCAGTGTCAAAACCGGCGGATCTCGGGTAGGGGGTCCCGAACTGTGCGTCTAAGGTGGATGGTAACAGGAAGCAGGGGACACGATGTTTACCCAGGTTCGGGCCCTCTTGATGGAGGTAATACGCTACGTCCTGCTTCATTGTTCTTGAAGATATGAGTATTAGAAGAGTTGATCTACCACGAGATCGTAGAGGCTAAACCCTAAAAGCTAGCCTATGGTATGATTGTATGTATCTTGTCCTACGGACTAAACACTCCGGTTTATATAGACACCGGAGGGGGATAGGGTTACACAGGTCGGTTACAAGGGAGGAGATTTACATATCCGTATTGCCTAGCTTGCCTTCCACGCCAAGGAGAGTCCCATCCGGACACGGGACGAAGTCTTCAATCTTGTATCTTCATAGTCCAACAGTCTGGCCAAAGGATATAGTCCGGCTGTCCAGAGACCCCCTAATCCAGGACTCCCTCAGTAGCCCCTGAACCAGGCTTCAATGACGATGAGTCCGGCACGCAGTATTGTCTTCGGCATTGTAAGGCGGGTTCCTCCTCCGAATACTCCATAGAAGATTTTGAACACCAGAATAGTGTCCGGCTCTGCAAAACAAGTTCCACATACTACCGTAGAGAGAATAATATTTTCACAAGTCTAATCTGCTAACGCGTTCTTACAGCACGACGTTATTTCATGTCTCGGTCATTATTCGAACCGTTTTTCTCAACCAGGAGCGCACATAACATGGGGTGGTTTTCTCGACACGTCTTGGCAAAGCAGAGATCGTGTCCCCCTTATTACGGGATTCTCATCAATAGGGACGTGGGTAACCCAACCGCGCCATCAATTACGGCACCTGGGGAATAAGCGGTTTTACCAGGCAAGTGGGGAGACGCATCTCCTCTTCCGCCGTTATAAAGGGACAAGGATTCACTCTTTTCACCCACGCCTTCTTCCTCCTTGCTTACCCATTCCCGCACACTCGAGCTCTAGCACCCAAGCTTGCATTCTTCTTCTCAAACCACTCCAAGCATGTCCGGAGCAGGAGGCAAGTGGATGGTCTCCTCCGTCACGGAGGAGCACATCACAAAGTTGCAGGCAGCCGGATATCTGGCCGCGGATATCGCGCACCGGCTGCCAGATGCAGGGCAGATCGTCCCTATGCCCGAACCCCATGAGAGGTAGCTTTTATTACCCATTTCGTCCGCGGATTGGGATTTCCCCTCCACCCATTTTTCCACGGGCTCATGTTCTACTACGTGCTGGATTTTCATGATCTGGCCCCCAACTTCATCCTCAACATCTCAGCGTTTATCGTCGTGTGCGAGGCCTTCCTCCGCATCAGGCCCCACTTCGGCCTATGGCTGAAAACCTTCAATGTTAAACCGAAGGTGGTGGTCGGCCAGCAAGCAGAGTGCGGAGGCACCATGGTGGAAAAAATGCCCAACGTCATCTGGCTCGAGGGCACCTATGTGGATACCATAAAGGGGTGGCAATCGGGGTGGTTCTACATCACCGAGCCGCGCGACACCAACTGGGTGGCGGCCCCCAAATTTCGATCCGGAATCCCCACGCGGCTCACCTCCTGGAAAGAGAAGGGCTTGTCCTAGGGTTCTTCGATAGAGCTGACCGGACTCCAGACCTGCATCAGGAACATGATGAGTAAGAAAATCAAGCTCGTCAACGTGGTCCTGGTCATGCTCTTCTGCCGGATCCTCCCGTGCCAACAGCGGGCATTCAATTTGTGGGAGTTCGACCCGGCCAAGCACTGGACGCTTTGAGATCTCTATGACACGACGCACGAGGACGTCTGGAGGGTGTTGTTCAAGGGCGCCGAGGTACCTCCTTCCCTCACCGAGGACCATGGACTTAGCGCAAAGCGCCATGCCAATCCTGTAAGTTTTCATATTTCACAGGGTATTTATTTGCCCCGGTTTAAATTATGTGCGGGATCTAAGCTCCCATGTCATTAACAGGACTGGATAAACATAGCGGAGCAGCTCGATTGCCTAGCCCCACTGCCTGAAGATCCTGCAAATGCTCTCCTGACGGAGATGCTGGCTCCTGCACCTTATGAGGTGCCGATGAAGAAGACCAGGAAGAAGGCCACGGGGACCCGAAAGGGTCTCCAGCGCAAGGTTGATCGGACTCATCGTCCGATAACTCCGACGCGCACTCCTCCCACGAAAATGAGGAGGAGGAGGAAAATTCTCCCCCCAAGCCGGGGGAGACAAGAAAAGGAAGGCCGACCCCACCGAGGAGGCCGTAGGGTCCAAGAAGGGGAGGACCCTCCATCCGGACTGCTCCACTACGGCCGCCCACAGCGACGACGAGTGGTTCCCCAGGGACAAGCCCCTGGCGAAGTCGTAAGTGTCCGGATACCATAGTAATTCATGGTATGTTTTATTGCACTGCTTCTACTTATGCTGAATATGATTATGCAGCCCGTCCCGAGCTCGTATCGACGTATCGTCAGACAGTTCTTTGGACTCGTCGTATATGAACAGCGATTCACTTCTGACCGCCTCCACCCCTTGCCCTGCGGACAACGTCGAGGTGTTGTCTCAACAGGCACCGGGCCAATGGGATGTCGTCCTAGGGACGCCTCAAGGCGACCTTCCGGACCCTGGGCGCAAAGGGAGCAAAATCCCCACGGGCTCCAAGTTCGGCCCCCAGCTGAATACTGCCCCGGAATCTCCGGTCGTTCCAGACTTCGGCAGGCGATCCCCGTTAAGAGGGGCAAGCCGCCCGTGCCGGTGTCCTCTGTCCATCCAGAGGCACCAGACAACCTGCTGGAAGCGCTCCGCGGCGCTTCCATCAACGAAGAGCACCGCACTATCATGAGTGCGGTGATTGAGAAAGTTCAGTCCGCAAAAACGGACTGACTGAAGCTTGTGCCAGCCTCCTAACAGGCTTTGAGGTAAGCAATGAAAATATAGGAAAATATTACCGCATGGACAATAGCCCCTGATGCTCTGTTCGGCGTTCACAAAGAAAGGCCGAATAGAGGATCAAATGATAACTCAGGAGTCTAATCAGAAAAATGTCTATGTGTATGTGCAGGCTTCACTGCTGGCCGCTGCCGCATGTACTGCAGAGGTCTCTGCGCTGAAGCAGGACCTGAAGCGGTCCGAGGACGAGCTCGGCCTTACCAAGAGGCAACTCGAGGAGAGCAAAGGTAAGAAATACCCCTGTCTATATAGTTAAAAAGAAATTCGGGTGTAAAGTAATAGGATCATCATGGATTTGCCAGGGGCCATGGCCGAAAACAAAGTGGCCAAGGAGCGCATTGAACGGGAGAAGCAAGAAGCCCGAGTAGGCGAGGTGCAGCAAGAGCTTGAGGCTCTCACCAAAAAGCACGAGTCCTTGGAGCTTGACTCTAAGACGCGAGAGTCCAAGCTCGCGCAGGCGCTTGAAAGCGTCGGGAGAGACAAGGCCAAAGCCCACAAGGCCCTCCAGGAGATAGCAGCGGGTAAGGCATTCATTATGCAAAGCAAGCACGTGAAGGAGACTTTCCTTTTTCTTATCCGAGTTCAGAGCTCTGTAGGAGCGTTTGCTGATCTTCCCTGCAGTGTACTGGATGCCGCAGAGTTTTACCGAGCTGAGGAGGGGAGCTCGACGGAGAAGTTGTTCTGGTCTCAGTATACTGGGACCGAACACCCGGTGCCCTTGAGCGACCAGCTGAAGCAATTGGTCGAGCTTCACAAGGCAGCCGAACAGGCCATGAAGGGCCTTATAGTCCAGATGTGGCCCGGCGAGCCGCTGCCCGGCAGCTACTTCGGTCTGGTGAGGCGGCTTGTGGATGCCTGCCCACGGCTTGAAGTCCTAAAGCGGTCCGTGTGCATTGAGGGTGCGCGCAGGGCTTTTGCCAGGGCAAAGGTGCACTGGGCGAAGCTAGGCGCCGTGAAGCTTGTGAAGGAGGGGCCGCCGGAGGGCAAGGAGCATCGCTGCCCCGAAAATTATTATGAGAGTGTCCTAAAGGGTTCCCGCCTAGTGGCGGATGAATGTGCCAAGGATGTAATTTTTGAATGAACATGTTCATGTGATCCTGTAATGTGAAACGAGTTCATTTGCGCTATACAACGCTTTTTTAATTTAAAATATTACCTTCTATGCGGCCGTTTATGAAAACTGAGAGTTGGCCAGTCGTCGGCTTCTGCCCCCATGTAACTAGTACTGGGGTGTTCGGGATAAACCTGAGCACTCTTTATCCCAATTTTGGGTCCTTCGAGGGAGGTGTTCAGCACAACGAACCAGGCAATCGGACTATAAGGCTTTATCACTCTCACTTAGCCATAGAAGTCTACAATTTTAAATTTTGGAGAAGCCCCTAGTATTTGGAAGACCGAATTTGGGGCGCTATACACGCCTAAGTCAGGCAAGGACGACTCCTCGCCTGAAGCAGCAAAAGTCTTGAAGGACTTGAGACCTCTCGAACAGCGATCAACTCTCGCCTTATCATGACAGTCAGTTTTCGGCTTTCTCTACTGAGGTGTTCGTCCAGAAGAACCGGGACACAATCGCAGTAGTTCTCCCACTACTACCTTAGCCGATATAGCGGAACGTAAGGTACCAAAGAATGGGAGCCCGGCAATCCCAACATTTGACCAAAGACATGACTCCGAGCTGATGCATATAATGCTATAACTTCGGGGTGCCGCACTGTCGAAAGTGTTCGGACTTCTCGCGTCGTATTATGGGGTAAACGAAAGCCCCTGGCATACTGACCATACCCGAATTGACGGGTGCGGATGATTGTAAATGGACATAAAGGAAAAAGAAAGAAGTATGAATAATGCAATAATAGACTAATGCTATGCATTGTTATTTAAATAATACGTCGAAGCGTACTGGTACAAGTAGTGCCATAAGCTGAAAGTAGGACAATTCGAAATGTCCTATGCCAGGGCAAGCTGCACATAGATAGTGAAAAACAGGTATATCAATTATTATTAGAGACCACCTGGGGGTTCCCGTGTTCATCTTAGCTTCTTGCCGCCTTGGTTGTTGCTTACGGAATGTATCCGGCAATCGTACTGCCAGAAAGGGCTTCCAGAGAGTTAGGACCTGAAAGAGAAAAGAAATGATAAAGGTATACAGCCCCTAGGGTGGTTAAGTCGCATTGCGGGACGTGCCCTGATCGTGCCCCGCCTATGTCCATTGTATTTTTAGTGCGTAGTTATGTACGCGTGGCACGGATTTCGTCGCTTGACTGGGACTGGGACGGGGGCCAAATTGCTAGGCGAGCTCTGAACGTTCCAGGCGATCCTGTTGCAGCTTATTCCGGACTCGCTTGAAGGTGTCTGGGGGCTGTGATGCTGAATTAGTGGTCTGCCTTAAAAGGCTGCTTTGTGCTTCTGCTGCAAGGGCCGCAGTGTGCTCTTCTGTGCGGAGCGAGCGTTCTGTGTTTCCATTTACCGTTATGACCCCCTGGGTTCTGGCCTCTTGAGCTTGAGGTATGCGTAATGCGACACTACATTAAATTTTGCAAATGTTGTTCGTCCGAGCAGTGCGTGATAGCCACTGCGAAACGGGACGATATCGAAGACTAACTCCTCGCTTCGGAAGTTGTCCGGTGATCCGAAGACCACTTCCAGTGTGATTGAGCCTGTGCAATGGGCCTCTACACCTGGGATGATGCCTTTAAAGGTGGTTTTGCTGGGTTTGATCCTCGAGGGATCGATACCAATTTTTCGCACTATATCCTGATAGAGCAGGTTCAGGCTGCTTCCGCTATCCATAAGGACTCGAGTGAGGTGAAATCTGTCGATGATGGGGTCTAGGACCAGTGCGGCGGATCCGCCATGACGGATGCTAGTGGGGTGGTCCTTGCGATCAAAGGTGATCGTGCAAGCAGACCATTGAACTTTGGGGCGACGGGCTTCATCGCATAGACGTCCCTTAGTGCATGCTTCCGCTCCCTCTTGGGAATGTGCGTTGCGTATATCATGTTCACCGTCTTCACTTGTGGGGGGAACCCCTTCTGTCCTCCTGTGTTCGGCGGCCGGGGCTCCTCCTTGTCATCACTATGCAGCCCCTTGTCCTTGTTTTCGGCGTTTAACTTGCTGACCTGCTTGAACAGCCAACATTCTCTGCTGGTGTGATTGGCTGGCTTGTCGGGGGTGCCGTGGATTTGACACGAGCGATCCAGTATGCGATCCAAACTGGACGGAACTGGAGTACTTCTTTTAAATGCTTTTTTCCACTGACCGGATCTAGAGCCTCTGAATCCGGCATTGACTGTCGTATCCTCGGTGTTATCACCGTTATTGCGGCGCTTTGGTATGTTACGACGTTGTCTGCCATTGGCATCTTTGGTACCCGAAGTGCCCGGATTCCTCGATGTGTTATTGCTGCGAGCCAGCCAGCTATCCTCGCCCATGCAAAAGTGGGTCATGAGTATCGTGAGGGCTACCATAGACTTTGGCTTCTCCTGGCCAAGGTGGAGGGCCAGCCACTCATCACGGATGTTGTGCTTGAATGCCGCGAGGGCCTGTGCGTTCGGACAGTCGACAATTTGGTTTTTCTTAGTCAGGAATAGAGTCCAGAATTGTCTAGCCGATTCCCTTGGCTGCTGAGTTATATGGCTCAAGTCATCAGCATCCGGTGGTCGCACATAAGTGCCCTGGAAGTTGTCAAGGAATGTGTCTTCCAGATCCTCCCAACTGCCGACGGAGTCTACTGGCAAGCTATTCAGCCATTGCCGAGCTAGTCCTTTGAGTCCGGCGTGTAGATCATCACCGCGAGCCATGTGGATGTGAAGGAGGAAATCGTCAATCCATACATCGGGATCTATTGTGCCATCGTATGATTCGATATTT
This sequence comes from Triticum urartu, assembly GCF_003073215.2. Taxonomy (NCBI): domain Eukaryota; kingdom Viridiplantae; phylum Streptophyta; class Magnoliopsida; order Poales; family Poaceae; genus Triticum; species Triticum urartu. The sequence continues at coordinate 600,736,970 of NC_053023.1, read as the reverse complement.
ACGGGTTTGAAACCCTTCGGGAATTCATGATTCATAACTTCATTAGTGAAGCATAGGGGGTGTGCGGCGCCTCTGTGCCAGGCTATATCCCGACACAGTTCGTATGAGTCTTGTCTGCTGTATTCGGCCCGGCCGAATTTACTCTTGGTGTATCTGACGCGACGATCATCGTCCCGTGTTGGTGCGCGTTCCTGTGACCCTTATATTGACCTTGCGATTTTTGCCTTACTGTCCAATACGTCTCGCAGGTCCCCTGTGTTGCCCCGGGCCTTAGTATTTTTGATTGAGTGGCCGCGGGGTGCAGGCTGAACTTCAGGCTGAAACGCCTCTCTGGCTCGGCCACGTAGTGGCCGGTCAGCCGCATCATACACTGGTGAATGAGGTTTCAATGCTTCCTCCTCGAGGTGAGGTAGCAACCTACATTTTGGGTAACTCTTGGAGGGGCGCTCGAGTTTGTACTCCTCGGCAGCAAGGACTTCGGTCCATCTGTCTGCTAGCAAATCTTGATCAGCTTGAAGTTGTTGCTTCTTTTTCTTCACGCTATTTGCCATGGCCATAAGCTGGCGCTTGAAGCGCTCTTGCTCGACAGGGTCCTCAGGCACGATAAATTCTTCGTCGCCGAGGCTCGCCTCGTCTTCGGAGAGAGGCATGTAATTTTCCTCCTCCGGTTCTCCATCTGCTGCCCGCTCTGGAGGGCTAGCTTGTTCGTCCTCCGGCTCTACATCGTGCTAGAGGGAATTGTTGTTGTCTTCGGCACTATCCAGAGTGTTATTATCTCATGTCCCGGTATCACTACTTTTGTTGTGGCGGGACTTAGAGCGGCGCCGCTGATGTCGATGCTTGGGTTGCTTCTTGGAGGGGTCATCCTCCGCTATCTCGTCGCCATTGCTTTCTTTGGGGGTGTCCACCATGTATATATCATATGCTGAGGTGGCGGTCCAGCGCCTGGTGGGCGAAGGTTCCTGTTGGTCTCCTACATCGTCGTCCATACCATCGAAGTCTTCGGAGTCAAAGTCGAGCATGTTGGTTAAATCGTCGACAGTGGCTACTAAGTGGGTGGTGGGTGTGCAGCGAATTTCTTCGTCATCCGCATCCCATTCTAGCCGGACATAGTTCGGCCAAGGTTCTCTTGACAGGGAGAGAGACCTTAATGAATTTAGCACATCGCGGAAAGGTGAGTGCTGAAAGATATCCGTGGAGGTGAACTCCATGATCGGCGCCCAGTCGGATTCGACGGGCACAGATGTAAGCGGCTCGGAGTCCGTGGCCAGAGGTGAATCCAGTAGTTCGGCGACACGGCTCTCGTAAGGGGTGAAGTCAGTATCCGGCTCCATCGCCACTGAGAGTGCGGTCTCCATGGCGGGGTCTATCCCTCCGCTCTCGGTTGGCGCAATTTGCTCCGGATTGACGGCCGGAGTAGTTGCAGATGCGATCTCCCGAACACTGTCGGACGGTAGAGTTGCGTCGTGCTCGTCATGACTGTGCGGCACACCTGACACGGGCTCGAATCCGTCGAAGATCAAGTCTCCGCGGACATCGGTAGTGTAGTTTAAGTTTCTGAATCTGACCTGATGGCCAGGGGCGTAGCTCTCGATCTACTACAGATGGCCAAGCGAATTGGCCTGCAGTGTGAAGCTGCCGAATACAAAGATCTGTCCGGGGAGGAAAACCTCGCCCTGGACCGCATCGCTACCGATGATCGAAGGAGCCATCAAGCCTTATGGTGACGACACAGTGGAACTCTCAATGAAAGCACCAATGTCGGTGTCAAAACCGGCGGATCTCGGGTAGGGGGTCCCGAACTGTGCGTGTAAGGCGGATGGTAACAGGAAGCAGGGGACAAGATGTTTACCCAGGTTCGGGCCCTCTCGATGGAGTTAATACCCTATGTCCTGCTTTATTGTTCTTGATGATATGAGTATTACAAGAGTTGATCTACCACGAGATCGTAGAGGCTAAACCCTAAAAGCTAGCCTATGGTATGATTGTATGTATCTTGTCCTACGGACTAAACCCTCCGGTTTATATAGACACCGGAGGGGTCTAGGGTTACACAGAGTCGGTTACACGGGAGGAGATTTACATATCCGTATTGCCTAGCTTGCCTTCCATGCCAAGGAGAGTCCCATCCGGACACGGGACAAAGTCTTCAATCTTGTATCTTCATAGTCCAACAGTCCGGCCAAAGGATATAGTCTGACTGTCCCGAGACCCCCTAATCCAGGACTCCCTCAGCAACGTTATTGTCTCCTGTGCCGGTATCGCTGTTTTTGCTATGGCGGGGCTTAGAGCGGCGCCGATGACGCCGGTTCTTGGATTGCTTCTCGGGGGGATTATCCTCCTTTGCCTTATTGCCATTGCTTTCATTGGGGGTGTCCACCATGTATATATCACACGATGAGGTGGCAGTCCAGCGCCCTATGGGCGGTGGTTCCTGTTCGTCTCCCGCATCGTCGTCCATACTGTCGATGTCTTCGGAGTCGAAGTCGAGCATGTCGGTTAGGTCGTCGACAGTGGCTACTAAGTGGGTGGTGGGTGGGGAACGAATTTCTTCGCTGTCCGCTTCCCACTCGAGCCGGACATACTTTAGCCAAGGGTCTCCTGACAAGGAGAGAGACCGTAATGAGTTTAGTACGTCTCCTAAGGGCGTGTGCCGAAAGATATCCGCGGAGGTGAACTCCATGATCGGTGCCCAATTGGATTGGATGGGCCCGGCCGCAAGCGGTTCGGAGTCTGTGGCCGGGGACAAATCCGAGCGTCCGGCAACACAGGTCTCATAGGAGGTGAAGTCAGCATTCGGCTCTATCGCCGCTGAGTGTGCGGCCTCCATGGCGGGGTCCATCCACCCATCCTCGGGCGGCGCGATCTGTTCCTAATTGAGGGCCGAAGTAGTTACAGGTGTGATCTCTCGAACACTGGCCGTCGGCAGAGCTAAATCGTGCCCATCGTGACTGTGCGGCGCACCTGACATGGGTTTGAATCCGTCGAACATTAAGTCTCCGCGGATGTCGGCTTTACAGTTCAAGCTTCCAAACCTGACCTGATGGCCAGGGGGGTAGCTCTCGATCTGCTCCAGATGGCCAAGCGAGTTGGCCCGCAGTACAAAGCCGCTGAATACGAAGATCTGTCCGGGGAGGAAAACCTCACCCTGGATCGCATCGTTGCCGATGATTGAAGGAGCCATCAAGCCTTGATTGTGACGGCACACTGGAACTCTCAATGAAAGCACCAATGTCGGTGTCAAAACCGGCGGATCTCGGGTAGGGGGTCCCGAACTGTGCGTCTAAGGCGGATGGTAACAGGAGGAGGGGGACACAATGTTTACCTAGGTTTGGGCCCTCTCGATGGAGGTAATACCCTACTTCCTGCTTGATTGATCTTGATGATATGAGTATTACAAGAGTTGATCTACCACGAGATCGGAGAGGCTAAACCCTAGGAGATAGCCTATGGTATGATTGTTGTTGTCCTACGGATTAAACCCTCTGGTTTATATAGACACCGGAGGGGCTAGCGTTACACAGAGTCAGTTACAAGGGAGGAGATCTACATATCTGAATTGCCAAGCTTGCCTTCCACACAAAGGAGAGTCCCACCCGGCCAAGGCATATAGTCTAGCTGTCCGAGGACCCCCTAATCCAGGACTCCCTTACGGGCCTCGTGCTTTTCGCGTACAGCATGTTCCTTGGCCGCTTTGTCTTCAGTCTCGGCTAATGCCTTCTTGAGGTCCGCCACCTCGGTCGTGGCCCCTATCATAGTCAATGACACTTTAGTCAGCATGAAGTATTCATCTTTCCTAACATACACGCACATGTTACTGCATACCTTAGCTGTCCTCCAGCTGCTTATTCACAAGGCTGAGCTCCTCCTCGGCCCGCTTCAAGCTCTGCTTTAGTTCAGAGACCTCCGTAGTATGAGCGGTAGCAGCCAGCAGCGACGCCTGCTTATTTACATAGACATCATATGTTAGGCTCCTGTGAAAATTGTTTTGATCCTCTGTTCGGCTTTTCTTTCTGAACACCGAACAGAGCATCAGGGGCTACTGTCTATGCTATAATTACCTCAAAACCCGTTAAAAGGCTAGTGCAGGCTTTGGTCAGCCCGCTTTTGGCAGACTAAACCTTTGTGATGACCGTACCCATGAGGACACGGTGTTCATCTACAATGGAAGCACCTTGCAGTGCTTCCAGCAGATCATCCGGCGCCTCCGGTTGGATGGAGGCCACCAGCGGAACAGGCACACCCCCCCCCTTTCGGGGAAGGCCGCTCGCCGGACTCCGGTGCCGCCTAGGTCTCCGGAATGATATCCGACTGAAGACCGAATGGAACTCGGCCGCCACCATCAGTCCCCATGGGGGTTTCTTGCCCCATGTGTCCGGCGGCCGTGGAGTCATCCTTGGACGCCGCCCTGATGATCTCCGTAGCCTCCCCTTGGTCGGGAAAGGCTCTTTCAGACACCACCTCGTCATCGCCTTTGGGCGAGGCAGAGTGAGCAGGTGGCGGCGATATGCTAGCCATCTCCTTTGAGTCTAGCGATCCCTCTGTTGAGGATTGCGGCGAACTGTCGCGGGCCGGACTGCAATAGCATAAATTAAACATATTAATATGGAAAAGGGGAAGGGCCATACATTTGGATGAGCATAAGGTCTTTGGTACTCATGAAGCAGCCAGAGGCTTGGTCCAGGGCATTCTCTCCGGACTGCTATCGACATCCCACGCGGAGTTATCCGCGAGAGAGCCCTTCCCCCTCTTGGGTGCCTTCACCTCCAGGTTCATGGAGGCCACCCTCCCCCCTTAGGGGGAGTTGTCTTCTTCCTCCTCGTCGTCATCTTCAGCAACCAAAGGGTCAGTCTCATCTTCGGACGCCAGGTCCGAAGTATCCTTTCGCCGAAGGCCACTCCAGGTCCCCTTGGCCGCCTTCTTAGTCTTCTTCTCTGGCACTTCATAAGGCGCCGGGAACAACATCTTCATCAGGAGTGGGGTCTCTTTGTCTTCGGGTAGCAGGGCTGGACAGTTAATCCGCCTCGCTATGTCGGTCAGGCCTAAGGAAAAAATTGATAGGAGAGCTTAGACTTCTTTCTCATAATGCGCTGGTGAAAATTATGCCTTGAGAGCGTGAAAGAACTTACTGAATTAGCTTGGCGCTTTGAGCTAAGCCCATGATCCTCGGTTGTAGGCGGTGGCGTCTCTCCGGCCTTGAAAAGCACTTTCCAAACATCCTCGTGCATTGTGCCGAAGAGATCTAGTAGCGTCCGATGCTTGGCCAGATCGAATTCCCACAAATAGCAAGTCCGGCATTGGCATGGGAGGATCCGGCGGATGAGCATAACCTGGATCACATTGACAAGCTTGATCCTATTGGATATCATGTTCTGGACACATGTCTGGAGCCTTGTCAGCTCGCCGAGAGAACCCCAGGATAGGCCCTTCTCTTGCCAGGAGCTGAGCCGCATCGGAGCTCTGGATCGGAATTCGGGGGCCGCCGTCCAGTTGATGTCACGCGGCTCGGTAATGTAGAAACACCCCAACTGCCACCCCTTCACCATTTCCATGAAAGAACCTTCGAGCCAGGTGACGTTGGGCATCCTACCCAACATAGCTCCTCCGCACTCTGCCTGTTGACCATTCACCACCTTCTGCTTCACATTGAAGGTCTTCAGCCATAAGCCGAAGTGAGGTGGGATGCAGAGAAAGGCCTCGCACACGACTATAAATGCCGAGATGTTGAGGATAAAGTTGGGGGCTAGATCATGGAAATCTAGCCCATAATAAAACATCAGTCCGCAGACAAATGGGTGGAGAGGGAATCCCAACCCGCGGACAAAATGCGTGAGGAACACCACTCTCTCATGAGGCTCAGGGGTGGGGACGATCTGTCCCTTGGCCGGAAGTCGGTAAGCGATCTCCTTGGCCAGGTATCCGGCCTCTCAAAACTCCTCTATATTTTTCCTCTTAACGGAGGAGGCCATCCACTTGCCATCGGCTCCGGATCCGGACATGGTTGGGAGTTTGTTTGAATGGGAACGAATGAGGACTTGGGCGTTGTAGCTCAAGAGAGGAGAGACAGGAAGAAAGCATGGGAGAAGAAAGGGGAATCTTATCTCCTTATAAGGGCGGTGAATATCGAAGCCCCCGCCCATCCGCCTTAAAATTCGCCTACTCCCAAGGGTTGTGTAAACGGTGCGGTTGGGTTACCCACGCCCGTATTGATCAGAATCCCGTAATAAGGGGACACGATCTCTGCTTTGACAAGACGTGCCAATGACAACCGCATCTCGAAACGTGGGGCGAAAAACGGTTCGAAATTATGACCGAACAGGCGTGACGTCGCATTACTAAAGTTGTCAGCGGATTGGACATGTGTGTTATTATATTCTCTCTACGGTTGTGTGCGATGTGTGTTACAGGTTCGGACATGATCAATCTGTCTGGAGACTTTTGGGAGTTCGGAAGGAGCAACCCGCCTTGCAATGCCGAAGACAGCACTACGCGCCGGATACCTTGTCATTGATGCCAGGTTCAGGGGCTACTTAGGGAGTCCCGGACTAAGGGGTCCTCGGGGCACCCGGCCTGTTATCTATCGGCCGGACTGATGGGCTGTGAAGATACGAAGACCGAAGACTACACCCTTGTCTGGATGAAACTCTCCTTGGCGTGGAAGGCAATCTTGGCGAACAACTATGAAGATTCCATCCTATGTAACCGACTGTATGTAACCCTAGATCCCCCCGATGTCTATATAAACCGAAGGGTGTAGTCCGGAAAGGATATACTCAATACCTTAGTCATACAGCTAGACTTCTAGGGTTTAGCCATTACGATCTCGTGGTAGATCAACTCTTGTAATACTCGTATTCATCAATATCAATCAAGCAGGACGTAGGGTATTACCTCCATCAAGAGGGCCTGAACCTGGGTAAAACTTCGTGTCCCTAGTCTCCTGTTACCACCAACCTTAGACGCACAGTTCGGGACCCCCTACCCGAGATCCGCCGGTTTTGACACGGACAATAGGACCAAGATGATCCAGTAAACTAGTTGGGATGAAAGTAGTGGCCAAGTTGCTCAAACCTCCCTCGGCACGAGGCCACTATTTGAGGATAAACCTACAAGCAAAGTTCAGATTGTTTGTCATGCCTCTTATGTACTCGAAAGTTTACTCGTACAAGCATTAATTTTAGCAAGAAGTACCTCCGACTGAACACCATTTATCAGTCTGTACCCTAGGTAATTAAAGTTCGTCCCTGGATCATATTGGCTGTGATCTCAATCATTTGGATGATAAACATACTGAACATGTGTATATCTGAATCTTTTTGTGAATTATCTATGAATATTGTTATGTGATCTATTAATCATTTGGATCCATAAACATGCTGAACTTGTGTATATATGAATCTTTTGAGTTGTTAATAGTGAATGTTGGCTATGAATATGAACGTGTCCTGTGAACCTGAGTTTGATAAGAATGTTTACCTTTTTTGTTCTACTTGTGTGTGAACTTGTTAGTAAGCCTACTGTGGGGTATGTGATGTGTGGGTGTCAACGGCACACCTTCTTCCAGAGAAGAATTACACCTGCTTTGTTAGGGTAGCAACGGCGCATCAGCTCTTTTTAATCTTTTTGCTCTGTCTTGCCCCCTCCCCCGCTCAACCCCTGCCGTAATGTTTTCGGCCTCCAACAAACATAGTACTGCGTTGTTTTGGGGGCTTGGTGAAAAATGGAGTGTTGGTTTCTGTAGGTTGGCCTGCCCAGCAAATGGGCTGCTGGTCCACCACGGACTAGGAGGCTAAGAATACAAGTTTTATGGTGCAGAGGCAAGTAAAAGAAACGCCATAGAGAGCCATCCACTGAAGAAGAAAAATCGCTCCTGATATGCTTCTTCGTTCGTGCCGCCGGCCCCCTCTTTAATCAAGTTCGGTCGGGGATCTGGTATCATTTTTTTTCTAGAGGGCGGACAAGTATCAGCTAGGCCTAGGTTTTGTATTTTAACATGTGTAGCCCATGACATATGGTGACAGTGGTTTCAACTTATTTTTTGAGGTCCATAGCGGCCTATGGGCTTTTTCTTAAAGATCGGCACCCCAATGTATTTTTTAACCACATTATATATATTTATATTATTACTATTATCATATATTTTATAGAGACTTATATATACATTATAAAAACATCCCACGTGTTATTAACTTATAAAAGTAAATGTTTAACAGAAGTTGGCAAGGAAAATCCTGGTTGTTTTTGACTCACAGGCAAGCAAAATCCTGGTGATTGCGTACAAAAGCTTGCGAAGATTTTAAGGACCAATGTAATAATAACGCGCTCATTTTTATTCTGAGCAATAACTCGCTAATTTGTTAATTATGTATATAAAAAATGTGCCTCTCTGGTTTATTTTGATATTAGTTGTGCCTTCTGACATAACATTATATATATAACAAGCCCAGCTAATTCGTGTATTTGAAGGAAGTGCAAATGGGCTGGGATTCCTTAGAAAATATAAATGGGCCGCATTGATGCGAAATTATTTGTTCACCCAGCCCAGCAAATGGACTGTACATTCTAGAAAACATGGGTTAAATATATGCCACATTTTTGCAGGCTGACATGTGGGATAATAGGTCAAAGCATACGCATGGCATTGTCAACTTGGTCAACAAATGATTACGACATCCACCGCCATTGGATTTATATCCAACGGCCGGCATGCACCTTCAGTCTCTCGTCTTCTTCCTTCAGCGTCGCCGGGACCGCCTGTTCCGGCCTCCGGCGGCTAGTGGGTCTGCTTAGCACGCATCGCTGCGAAGCGCTACCCCACCACCGGCCAGGCTATCCCTCCACCCCTCCACACCTCCTATTATTCTCCACCGACTACAGCCCCACGCCACACCAGAACTAGTTATAACCCTTCTCCTCCTCTCAATCTGCGACTCCACTGCCGCGTCTTCCCATCCCCGAGTCGTTCCCGTCCGGTGCCTCGCCGTCGTCCACCGCCTCGCTGCGCTCGGTGCGGTGTGGTCAACAAACGGGAGTCATCGAAAGAGGACTGTACGTGGAGAGCCTGACGGCTGGGACCCACGAGGTCCATGGTCACACGCATGGAAAGTTCCTCCTTATTAAGCTAAAAAATGTTTCCTCCACCTGACAGCATGGGCCCACTGGCTGTATCTTCGCATGGAAGGAAGTGCCTCATTGTTATACAAAAAAATTATTCCTCCCGTTGACAGCTGGGACTCGTCAGATTTGGTGCCTGACTTGTGGGCCTACTAAGCGGACGTGTACGCATGGCTTTGTCAACTTAATCAACAAATGATTCTAGCAGCTGGACCATTAGATGTTAATCCAATAGCCGTGCTCCTTCTTCAACCTCTGTTCTTGCTCCTGTCTCCCGTGGGCGGCACCGCGGCTGTGCTGCCGTGCACCCGAACCAGTCAAGTTCCCCACTCATCTCCATCTGCGACTCCACTGCCCCGTCTTCCCCATCTCCGGGTCGTTCCAATCTGGGGCCTCGCCGTCGTCCATCGGCCTTGGTGTACTCGGCATGGTGTGGTCAACGTGGTGAACAACTAAGAGTCATTGGAAGATGACTGTACGTGAGAGGCTGACAGTGGGGACGCACCACGCCCATGGACGCATGCATGCAATGGAATGCGGCGTGGTCAACGTGGTCAAGGAACGACTTCCATTGGAAGTGTACTGTACATGGAGAGGCTGACAGCTGGGTCCACGGCCGCAGCAAGGAAATGCCTCCTTATTACACAGAAAATAATGATTCCTCCACCTGACAGTAGGGACCCACCGGACAGGCCACCGTATTTTGTGAAAAAACGTTTCCCCCTCACTGCTGGGACCCACCAGATGGGCCATCGTATTTCATGAAAAAAAAACGTTCCCCCGCTGTCAGCTCCGACCCACCGGAAGTGCCTCCTTATTACGCAGAAAAAAATGAATACTCCCCCTGCTAGCTGGGACCCACATTGGTGGGAGACTGACTTGTGGGCATACTAAGTTGACGGGGACGGAGGGCTTTGTCAACTTAGTCAATATGAACCATTCTAGCTCTAGTGACCGTACGATGTCCATCCAACGGCCGTTATTCTGCGGTGACGGCAGCCTCACGCCGTAGACGAACCAGCGAACCCTCGTATTCCTCTCCGCGTGGGCATCCACTGCCGCGTCTTCCCCGGCTCCACATCGTCCCCTTCCTAGGCCTTGCCGTCATCCACCGCCTTGGTGCTCTCGGCGCGGCATGGTCAATGTGGTCAACGACCGACTTCCATCGGAAGAGTACTGTACGTGGAGAGGCTGAGAGATGGGTCCACGGCCACAGCCCAGTTTTTTGTGATTTGCCAAGTAAGTCGCTTTGTGAGGCCTGTTGGGCTGCAAATCTTTCAAGACAAGGAGAGCTTCATTCGGCTGGCCAAGAAAATGGCCTATCAGTAATGAGAAATGGGTTGTACATTTTTAAAACACATCAAACCGGCAATTAGTTTCAAATATCTTTTTTCATTTCGAGATTTTAAATTACATTAATTTTTATGCGTGCAGAATTTGTTGGATTTTATATTGATATACATTTATTTTTAAAATCGGTTTGAATGTGAGTCGAAATTTCGGGATTAAAAACAGTTCGGACCACAACGAAATATGCAAAATTTCGTATAATTTTTTAACCGTGGCCACAACATGGGTTGTAATGCTAACAAAAAGAATATGGGCTCCAAAAAAACCTTAAGAATTAGCAAATGGGATGTAAATTATTAGAAATAATGGCAGATGGGATGTATGTTGTTTTCCACAGATTTGAGGCTTTCCTAAAAAAAGGTTGACGCACAAGTAGTGACTGTTGGATGTCCATCGAACGGCCGTCGTTCTTCTTCAATCTCTGCTCTTCTTGCTCCAGCTGCTCAAACAAGCATCGGCGGGACTGCCTGCTCCCTCCTCCCCGCGGCCGGCTGTGCTACCGCGCAGGCCTCACTGCCCCACCATACTCCCATCGCTGGCCTAGCCATTCCTCTACTCACCCACACCTGCTGTTATTCTCCGGCGACGGCAGACGAACCAGTAAACCCTCATACAGTTGTACTCCCCACCGGGTGGGGAAAAACTGCCGAGTCTTCCCTGCCTCCATGTCATTCCCTTCCTAGGCCTCGCCGTCGTCCACCGCCCTGGTGCTCTCAGCGCGGCCTGGTCAACCTGGTCAATGACCGACATGCATCTGAAGTGGACTATACGTGGAGAGGCCGACAACTGGGTCCACGGCCGCACGCAAGGAAATGCCTCCTTATTACGCACAAAATAATGATTCCTCCACCTGACATTAGGGACCCACCGAAAGGGCCTCTGTATTTCACGAAAAAAACGTTACCCCCGCTGACAGCTCGGACCAACCAGCTATATCTTTGCACGCAAGGAAGTGCCTCCTTATTACGCACAAAAAAATGAATACTCCCCCTGTTAGCTGGGACCCAGTATAGTGGCAGGCTGACTTGTGGGCCTACTAAGTTGACGGGGACGGAGGGCTTTGTCAACTTAGTCAATATGCATGATTCTAGCTCAAGTGACTGTACGGTGTCCATTCAACGGCCGTAGTGCTTCTTCAACCTCTGGTCTTCTTGCTCCAGCCGCCCAAACCAGCGTCGGTCGTGCCGCGTGCTCCTGCCTCCCGTGGCCGGCTATGATGTCGCGAAGGCCTCACCGCCCCTACTACACCCACCGCTGGCCAGGCCATCCCTCTACCCACCCACACCCCCTGTTATTCTGCGGCGACGGTGGCCTCACACCGCAGTCGAACCAGTGAACCCTCATACCCCCCAACACACGTGGGCATCCACTGCCGCGTCTTCCCCGGTTCCGTGTCGTCCCCTTCCTAGGCCTCGCCGTCGTCCACCGCCCTAGTGCTCTCGGCACGGCGTGGTCAACATGGTTAAGGAACGGCTTCCATCGGACGTGGATTGTACGTGGAGAGGCTGACACCTGGGTCCATGGCCACAGCAAGGAAGTGCCTCCTTATTACGCGGAAAATAATGATTCCTCCACCTGACAGCAGCGACCCATCGGACGGGCAACCGTATTTCACGAAAAAACCGTTTCCCCCCTGACTGCTGGGACCTACCAGCTACATCTTTGCATGCAAGGAAGTGCGTCCGGGAAAAAAACAATTCGCCCCCTTGACTGCTGGGACCCACCAGCTACATCTTCGCACGCAAGGAAGTGCCTGACAGTCGGGACCCACCTGGTCGAAGCATACGTAGCATTGTCATTCTGGTCGCGAACGTGTACGTACATACTGGTCGATGTAGAGCCGCGCACGTGTCGTAGTAGAGGCGCGCACGTAGCATGTACACGTATGTACAGTGGCCAGGGTGCAAGAAAGTAAATACGGCCATGTACGTACATACGGGCGGGGTCTCGAACACCAACGCGCGCGTACGTACGGTCAGGGCTCGTATACATGGCTGGGTCGGAACAGAGAAACAACGTCGTCGTTGTGTTCATGGGGAGCCAGCCGGCTGGGTCGGAACGAAATGTGTCGTCGTGTTCATCGGGAGGGCTTGGACGGAACAGCCGATGGAAACGAGGCCTGGTGTACCGCAGAACGGAGGAAACGGCCTTGTGTTCGACCAGTCACGGTCGAAACGGGATCCTGTTAATCGGGAGGGGTCTGGCGTACCGCAAAACGGAGGAAACGTACCTCCTACGATCGAAACGGGGGTCCTGTTCATCAGGAGGGGTGTGGCGTACTGCAAAACGGAGGAAACAGACTTGTGTTGGAGCGCTACGGTCGAAACGGGGGTCATGTTCATCGGGAGGGGTGTGGTGTACCGCAAAACGGGACTCCACGGGATACTGTTCATCTCCACTGTCGACCCCCTCTAGCCTCCATGGGCTACTGTTCATTCATCGTCGACCTCCTCCAGCCTCCACCTGTGATTGTTCATCCACGGGCTCGTGTTCATCCAGCCTCCACCACGCGCTACTCCACCGGCTACTGTTCAACCAGCCCTCCCCACGGGCTCCTGTTCAACCACCTCTCCACGGGCTACTGTTCATCCATCCCTCCACCCTCTACTGTTCATCCAGCCCTCCACGGGGTGGTTGAGGGAGTCCTGGATTAGGGGGTCTCCAGACAGCTGGACTATATCCTTTGGCCGGACTGTTGGACTATGAAGATACAAGATTGACGACTTCGTCCCGTGTCCGGATGGGACTCTACTTGGCGTGGAAGGCAAGCTAGGCAATACAGATATGGATATCTCCTCCTTTGTAACCAACCTTGTGTAACCCTAGCCCCTTCCGGTGTCTATATAAACCGGAGTGGTTTTAGTCCGTAGGACATCATACAATCAGACCATAGGCTAGCTTCTAGGGTTTAGCCTCTCTGATCTCGTGGTAGATCAACTCTTGTAATACCCATATTATCAAGTATAATCAAGCAGGACGTAGGGTTTTACCACCATCAAGAGGGCCCGAACCTGGGTAAAACATCGTGTCCCCTGCCTCCTGTTACCATCCGCCTTAGACGCACAGTTCGGGACCCCCTACCCGAGATCCATCGTTTTTGACACCGACATTGGTGCTTCCATTGAGAGTTCCTCTATGTCACCATCATTAGGCTGGATGGCTCCTTCAATCATCGATAGCGATGTAGTTCAGGGGGAGACTTTTCTCCCCGGACAGATCTTTGTGTTCGGCGGCTTCGCACTGTGGGCCAACTCGCTTGGCCGTCTAGAGCAGATCGAGAGTTACGCCCCTGGCCACCAGGATAGGTTTGGAAGCTTAAACTACACGGACGATATCCGCGGAGACTTGATTTTCGACGGATTCGAGCCCCTGCCTAGTGCGCCACACGGTCACAAGGAGCATGATTTAGCTCTGCCATCAGACTATGCTTAGGAGATCGCACCGGCAACCGCTCCGACCCTCAATTCAGAGCCAGTTGCGCCATCCATGGATGGGTGGATAGACCCTGCCACGGAGGCCGCACTCTCATCGGCGATCGAGCCAAGTATCGACCTTACCCTTCACGGGAGCCGTGACGCGGAACTACCGGATCCCTCCCCGGCCATGGACTCCGAACCGCCTGTGCCCGTGCCTATCGAATCCGATTGGGCGCCGATCATGGAGTTTACCTCCGCGGATATTTTTCAGCACTCGCCCTTTGGCGACATACTGAACTCATTAAGGTCTCTCTCCTTGTCAGGAGAGTCCTGGTTGAACTATGTCCGGCAGGATTGGGATGCGGATGACAAAGAAATTCGCCGCCCACCCACCACCCACTTAGTAGCCACTGTCGATGACTTAACCGACATGCTTGACTTCGACTCCGAAGACATCGACGGTATGGATGACGATACGGGAGACGAAGAGGAACCACTGCCCACAGGGCACTGGACAGCCACCTCATCATATGATATATACATGGTGGACACATCCAAAGAAGGCAATGGCGACGAGACAGTGGAGGATGACCCCTCCAAGAAGCAACCCAAGCGTCGACATCAGTGGCGCCGCTCTAAGTCTTGCCAAAGCAAAAGCGGTGACACCGGCACAGGAGATAATACCACTCTGGACAGTGCCGAAGACGACAACAATCGCCTCCAGCAAGATTTAGGGCAGGAGGATGGAGAAGCCAGCCCTCCCGAAAGAGCGGCAGATGGAGAGGCGGAGGATGATAATTACATGCCTCCCTCTGAAGACGAGGCAAGCCTCGACGATGACGAATTCGTCGTGCCTGAGGATCCCGTCGAACAAGAGCGCTTCAAGTGCCGGCTTATAGCCACGGCAAATAGCCTTAAGAAAAAGCAACAGCGGCTTCAAGCTGATCAAGATTTGCTAGTTGACAGATGGACTGAAGTCCTTGCGGCCCAGGAATATAAACTCGAACGCCCCTCCAAGAGTTACCCAAAGCGTAGGTTGCTACCCCGACTGGAGAAGGAAGCATATGATGCGGCTGACCGGCCACCTCGTGGCTGCGACGGAGAGGCATTCCAGCCAAAAGCTCAGCCCGTACTCCGACGCCACTCAAATAAAAATGTCAAGGCATGAGGAAATACGCCAGACCTGCGAGACATATTGGAGGACAAAGCAAAACACGCAAGATCGATCTACGGATCGCGAGGGCGCGCCACTATGCGAGACGATAACCGTCACGTCGGATACAGTAAAAGTAAGTTCGGTCGGGCCAAACACAGTGGACAAGACTCATTTGAGCTGCGTCGCGATATAGCCCAGTACAGAGGCGCCGCACACCCCCTATGCTTCACAGACGAAGTAATGGATCATCAAATCCCAGAGGGTTTCAAACCCGTAAATATAGAATCATACGACGGCACAACAGATCCTGCGGTATGGATCGAGGACTTCCTCCTGCACATCCACATGGCCCGCGGTGACGATCTACATGTCATAAAATACCTCCCACTTAAACTCAAAGGACCAGCTCGGCATTGGCTCAACAGCCTGCCAGCAGAATCCATTGGCTGTTGGGAGGATCTGGAAGCCGCATTCCTTGACAACTTCCAGGGCACTTATGTGCGACCACCAGATGCCGATGACTTGAGCCACATAATTCAGCAGCTAGAGGAATCGTCCAGGAAATTCTGGACACGGTTCCTAACAAAGAAAAATCAAATCATCGACTGTCCGGATGCAGAGGCCCTAGCAGCTTTTAAGCACAACATCCACGACGAGTGGCTCGCCCGGCACCTTGGCTAGGAAAAGCCGAAATCTATGGCAGCCCTCACAACACTCATGACCCGCTTTTGCGTGGGAGAAGACAACTGGCTGGCTCGCAGCAATAACATATCAAAGAACCATCATACTTCGGATACCAAGGATGGCAATGGCAGGTCACGTCACAACAAACACAAGCGCCGCATCAACAATGACAATACCGAGGATACGGCAGTCAATGCCGGATTCAAAGGCTCTAAACCCAGTCAGCGGAAAAAGCCATTTAAAAGAAGCACTCCGGGCCCGTCCAGTTTGGACCGTATACTCGATCGCTCATGTCAAATACACGGCACCCCCAACAAGCCAGCCAACCACACCAACAGGGATTGTTGGGTGTTTAAGCAGGCCGGCAAGTTAAATGCCGAAAACAAAGATAAGGGGTCACATAGCGATGACGAGGAGGAGCCCCGGCAGCCGAACACTAGACGACAGAAGAGGTTCCCCCCACAAGTGCGGACGGTGAACATAATATACGCAACCCACATCCCCAAGAGGGAGCGGAAGCGTGCGCTAAGGGACGTATATGCATTGGAGCCAATCGCCCCAAAGTTCAACCCATGGTCCTCCTGCCCGATCACCTACGATCGCAGGGATCACCCCACTAGTATCCGTCATGGCAGATTCGCCGCACTAGTCCTAGACCCAATCATTGACGGATTTCACCTCACTCGAGTCCTCATGGATGGTGGCAGCAGCCTGAACTTGCTTTATCAGCACACAGTGCGCAAAATGGGTATAGACCCCTCAAGGATCAAACCCACAAAAATGACCTTCAAAGGCGTCATACCAGGTGTAGAGGCCCATTGCACAGGCTTAGTCACACTGGAAGTGGTCTTCGGATCCCCGGATAACTTCCGAAGCGAGGAGTTAGTCTTCGATATAGTCCCGTTCCGTAGCGGCTATCATGCACTGCTCGGGCGAACCGCATTTGCGAGATTCAATGTGGTACCGCATTATGCATACCTCAAGCTCAAGATGCCAGGACCTCGGGGGGTCATCACAGTCAACGGAAACACAGAGCGCTCTCTCCGCACGGAGGAGCACACTGCGGCCCTCGCAGCAGAAGCGCAAAGCAACCTCTTAAGGCAATCCACCAGTTCGGCGATACAAAACCCGGGCACCTTCAAGCGCGCCCGGAGTAATCGACAACAAGACCGCCTGGCACATTCCGAGCTTGCATAGCAATGCGGCCCCCACCCCAGTACCAGCCAAACGGCAAAATCCGTGCCACGCGTACATAATTATGCATTAAAAATACCATGGGCACAGGTGGGGAGGGGGCACGACTACGGCACGCCCCAAGGCACGGCTCAACCACACTAGGGGCTTCCCGTTTTGTTATTTTTCTCTCTTTCAGGACTTTAATCTCTGGAAACCCCGTCCGGTAGTATGGTTGTCGGACACACGATGCAACAACCAAGGAGGCAGAAAGCTACTTCGCACCATGGAACTCCCAGGTGGTCTCTGACAACGAGTGAAATACCTGCTTTAAATACCATTCCTCAGCTTGCCCTTGGAGGGGACATGTCAAATAGTCCTACTTTTTGCTTATCACACTACTTGTATCATTCTGCTTTACGCACCTTTTTGAATAAACAATGCACAGCACTAGACTATTATCGCATTCTCTATTCCTCTTATATATATATGTTCATTCATGACATTTAGCACCCGTACACTCTGGTACGGCCAATACGCCAGGGGCTTAAGCATACCCCATAATACGGCATGAGAAGTCCGAACACTTTGACAGTGCGGCACCCCGAACTTATAGCATTATATGCATCAGCTCCGAATCATGTCTTGGGTCAATAGTTGGGTTTGCCCGGCTCCCATGTTTTGGTACCTTACGTTCCGCTATATCGGCTAAGGTAGCACTGGGAGAACTACTGCGATTGTGCCCCGGTTAAGATGGGCTAAGCACCTTAGTAGAGAAAGCTAAAACTGACTGTCATGATAAGGCGAGAGACTGGTCGCTATTTGAGAGGTTTCGAGTCCCTAAAGACTTATGCCGCTTAGAGCGAGGAGTCGGCTTTGTCCGGCTTAAGGCGTGTATAGCACCCCTAATTCGGCCTTCCGAATACTAGGGGCTTCGCCAAAATTTAAAATTGTAGAATTCTATAGCTAAGTGAGAGTGATAAAGCATTATAGTCTGGTTGCCTTGTTCGTTGTGTTGAGCACCTCCCTCGAAGGACCCAAAAATGGTAAAAGGAGTGCTCAGGTTTCTCCCGAACACCCCAACACTCGTGGCATGGGGGCAGAAGCCGACAACTGGCCATCTCTCAGATTTGATAAACAACCGCACATAAGGTAATATTGTAAATTCAAACAAGCGTTGCATAGAGCATATGAACAAGTTTTCATAATACAGGATCACACGAGCAAGTTCATTCAAAAATTACACCTTTTGTACACTCGTCCGCCACAAGACGGGCACCCTTCAGGACACCCTCATATACATCTCGGGGTGGCGATGCTCCTTGCCCTGCGGCGGCCCCTCCTTCACCAGCTTCTCAGCGTCCATCTTGGCCCAATGCACCTTCGCACGGGCAAAGGCCCAGCGTGAACCCTCCATGCAGACGGACCGCTTTATGGCCTCCAGCCGTGGGCGGGCATCCATAAGCCGCCTCACCAGGCCAAAGTAGCTGTTGGGAAGGGCTCCGCCATGCCACATCCGGACTATAAGGCCCCTCATGGCCTGTTCGGCCGCCTTGTGCAGCTCGACCAGTTGCTCCAGCTGGTCGCTCATTGGCATCGGGTGTTCGGTCCCAGTATACTGAGACTAGAACAGCTTCTCCGTCGAGCTTCCCTCGTTGGCCTGGTAAAACTTTGCGGCATCTGACACGCTGCTGGGCAAATCTACGAATGCTCCTGGAGATCTCCGAACTCGGGTGAGTAACAAGTAATTTACTTTCACATGCTTGCTTTGCATATTGAATGCCTTACCCGTCGCTATCTTCCTCATCGCCTCAATCTCCTGGAGGGCCTTTTGGGATTCAGCCTTGGCATTCTTTGCGCTCTCAAGGGCCACGGCAAGCTCAGAATCTCGCGTCTTCGAGTCAAGCTCCAACGCCTCGTGCTTCATCACGAGAGCTTGGAGCTCTTGCTGCACCTCGCCCATCACGAGGCAAATTCATGATGATCCTGTCATTTTGCAATCGCATCTTTTTTGTGTCTGTATATATATAGACAAGGTATTACTTACCTTTGTTCTCCTCGAGCTGCCTCTTGTCAAGGCCGAGCTCTTTCTCGGACCCCTCGAGGTCCTGCTTCAGTGCGGTGACCTCCGCAGTCAGTGCGGCAGAGGCTAGCTGCGAAGCCTGCATACGCATATAGACATACTTATATTAGACTCCTGCAGATATTATTTGATCCTCTATTCGGCTTTTCTTTGTGAACACCAAACAGAGCATCAGGGGCTACTGTCTATGCGGTTATATTTTTCCTATATTTTAAATACTTACCTCAAAGCCTGTTAGAAGGAAGGCACAGGCTTCAGTCAGTCCGCTCTTGGCGGACTGAACCTTCTTGATCACCGCACTCATAAGACTGTGGTGCTCTTCTTCGATGGAAGCGCCGCGAAGCGCTCCCAGCAGGTTGTCCGGTGCCTCTGGATGGACAGAGGTCACCGGCACGGGCGTCTTGCCCCTTTTGGAAGGGGGCCGCCTGCCTGAGTCCGGAACCACTGGAGGTTCCAGCGCGGTGTTCGGCTGAGAGCCGAACTTGGAGCCCCCGGGAGCCTTGCTCCCTTTGCTCCTGGATTCCGGAAGGTCGCCTTGAGGCACCTCCGGGACTGTCTCCCCCCGGCTCGGTGCCCCTTGAGACAATACCTCGGCATTGTCCGTAGGGCAAGGGGAGGAGGTTCTCCGAAGTGGATCGCTATCCATATCCGACGAATCCAAGGAGCCGTCCAATGAGGATACGTTGATACGGGCTTGGGGCGGTCTACATAATCATATTCGGCGTTAGGAGAAGAAGTACGACAAAGGTATGCTATGAGTTACTCTGGTATCCGAATACTTACGACTTCGCCAGGGGCTTGGCCCTGAGCAGCCACTCGTCTTCGCCTTCGGCGGCGGTGGTGGAGCAGTCCGGAAGAAGAGTCCTTCCCTTCTTGGACCCTTCGGCCTCCCTGGTTGGGGCGGCCTTCCTTTTCTTGTCTCCCCCGGCTGGAGGGGGAGCATCTTCATCTTCCTCCTCCTCGTTTCCATGGGAGGAGTGCGTCGCGGAGTTATCGGACGATGAGTCTGATACCACCTGGCGCCGGGAACTCTTTCGGGTTCCCTTGGCCATCTTCTTGGTCTTCTCCGGCACCTTATAAGGAGCCGGAGTCAGCATCTCCATCAGGAGAGCGTCCACGGTGTCTTCAGGCAGAGGGGTCGGACAGTTAATCTGCTCCGATGTCTCCACCCAGTCCTGTCAAAGGCATGGGAGCTCAGACCCCGCACATGGTTAAGCTATGGGAAATAAACACCCTACCATATGTACATAACTTACCGGATTCGCAGAACGCTTCGCGCTTAGGTCGCGGTCCTCGGTAAGAGAGGGAGGGACCTCGGCGCCCTTGAACATCACCCTCCAGACGTCTTTATGCGTCATGTCGAAGAGCTCGCTTAGAGTCTGGTGCTGGGCCAGGTCGAACTCCCATAAGTTGAAATAATATTGTTGACACGGGAGGATCCGGGGGAAGAGCATGACCTGGACTATGTTGACAAGCTTAAGTCTCTTGCTTGTCATGTTCCGGATACATTTCTGGAGTCCGTCCAGCTCCACCGATGAACCCCAAGACAGGCCCTTCTCCTTCCAGGAAGTGAGCCGCGTGGGGAATCCAGATTAAAACTCGGGGGCCGCCACCCAGTTGGTGTCGCGCGGCTCGGTGATGTAGAACCATCCCGATTGCCACCCCTTTATGGTCTCCATGAAGGAGCCCTCGAGCCATATAACGTTGGGCATTTTACCCACCATGGCTTCGCCGCAGTCCGCTTGTTGGCCGCCCACCACCTTTGGGTTGATATTGAAGGTCTTTAGCCACAGGCCGAAGTGGGGCCGGATGCGGAGGAAGGCCTCACACACGACGATGAACGCCGAGATGTTGAGGATGAAGTTCGGGGCCAGATCATGAAAGTCCAGCCCATAATAGAACATGAGGCCGCGAACAAATGGATGGAGGGGAAACCCCAGTCCGCGGACGAAGTGGGGGAGGAAGACCACCCTCTCGTGAGGTTCTGGGGTAGGGATTACCTGCCCCGCGGCTGGCAGCCGGTGCGTGATATCCGCGGCCAAGTATCCAGCTCCACGTAGCTTTTTGATGTGTCCCTCCATGACGGAGGAGGCCATCCACTTGCCTCCCGCTCTAGACATGTTTGGAGTTGAGGAGAAGGATGTGGACTTCAGTGTTGGAGCTCGAGTGCGCGAGACTGGATGAGCAAGGAGGAAGAAGGCGTAGGAATAAGAAAGGTGAGATCTTATCCCTTTATAAGGGAGGACTAAACAATGCGCCCCCACTAGCCTGGTAAAACTCACTTATCCCCCAAGCACTGTAATTGATGGCGCGGTTGGGTTACCCACGTCTGTATTGATGAGAATCCGGTAATAAGGGGAACACGATCTCTGCTTTGACAAGACATGTCAAGAAACCGCCTCGCGTTATGTGCGTGGCTAGTTAAAGAAAAACGGTTCGAATAATTACCGGGCCATGGCATGATGTCATGCTGCCAAAACGTGTCAGCAGATTAGATTAGTGGAAATATTATTCTCTCTATGGTGGTATGTGGAACTTATTTTGCAGGGTCGGACACTATCCTTGTATTCAAACACTTCTGTGGTGTATTCGGAGGAGGAACCCGCCTTGCAATGCCGAAGACAACACTGCGTGCCGGACTCATCGTCATTGAAGCCTGGTTCAGGGGCTACTGAGGGAGTCCTGGATTAGGGGGTCTCTAGACAGCCGGACTGTTGGACTATGAGGATACAAGATTGAAGACATCGTCCTGTGTCCGGATGGGACTCTACTTGGCGTGGAAGGCAAGCTAGGCAATACGGATATGGATATCTCCTCCTTTGTAACCGACCTTGTGTAACCCTAGCCCCTTCCGGCGTCTATATAAACCGGAGGGGTTTTAGTCCGTAGGACAACATACAATCAGACCATAGGCTAGCTTCTAGGGTTTAGCCTCTCCGATCTCGTGGTAGATCAACTCTTGTAATACCCATATTATCAAGTATAATCAAGCAGGACGTAGGGTTTTACCTCCATCAAGAGGGCCCGAACCTGGGTAAAACATCGTGTCCCCTGCCTCCGGTTACCATCCGCCTTAGACGCATAGTTCGGGACCCCCTACCCGAGATCCGCCGGTTTTGACACCGATAGTGGTCCTGTTCATCCAGCCCTCCACGGGGTCCTGTTCATCCAGCCCTCCACGGGGTCCTGTTCATCCAGCCCTCCACGGGGTCCTGTTCATCCAGCCCCAACCGGCTCGATCGATCGGGGTCTTGTTCATCTAGAGGCAACACCACAGGGTCCTGTCCATCCACCCCACTAGGAACTGTTCATCCAAACCCCCCAGCAACGCTCACTGTTCATCCAGAGGCAGCATCGATTGGCTTCAGTTAGCAGCAGGAGCGAAGGAATCGCTCGATCGGGTTCAGTTAATAGCCATCGATCGATCGCTCGGGTTCAGTGACGCATAGCCTGCAGTGCAATCGCTCGGGTTCAGTTAGAGCCCAACGCCCAGCTCGGGTTCAGTTAGAGCCCAACGCCTCGCACCCACGCGCGTGCGTGTACGAGAGAAGCACGCAAACCTCCGTGCATCGCTCGGCCCCGACCACCCACCGTAACCGGGAACACCCCGATATTTTCCCCGCCCTCGCTTCTACCATAGTTTTTTTCCATCATGGACGGCCCAAAGAATGTCATGCAGTTGCGGCTCCGGCCCACCCAGGGCGAAAAGCCCATTTTCTGTCATGATTTTTTGTCATAGAAGTAGGAGCCCACCACATCATAGAAGTGTTTTGTCACAGGGTTTTGTCACAATTATCGTCATAGAAGTGTCATAAGTATGACAGAAATTTTTTCCGTTCGTCCCAAAATGTCACGGATGTGTCTTTTTTGTAGTGCGAGAAATATTTCCTTAGTCCTCTAAGGATAAGTTTGACCGATGTCCAGTGATCTACTCCTGGCAAGGTACACAATAGGTCTGGTACACAACATCGCATATCGTACAGAACCTATGGCTGGGGCATAGGGAATGACTTCCATTCTCTCTCTATCTTGTGCCCTGGTCGGGCTTTGAGTCTTACTCAACTTCACACCTTGTAATACATGCAAGAACCCTTTCTTTGACTCATCCATTTTGAACTTCTTCAAAGCTTTATCAAGGTATGCGCTTTGTGAAAGTCCAATTAAGCGTCTTGATCTATCTCTATAGATCTTGATGCCTAATATATAAACAGCTTCACGGAGGTCTTTCATTGAAAAAGTTTTGTTCAAGAATCCTTTTATGCTTTCCAGAAATTCTACATCATTTCCAATTAGTAATATGTCATCCACATATAATATTAGAAATTCTACAGAGCTCCCACTCACTTTCTTGTAAATGCAGGCTTCTCCGAAAGTCTATATAAAACCATATGCTTTGATCACATTATCAAAGCATATATTCCAACTCCGAGATGCTTGCACCAGTCCATAAATGGATCGCTGGAGCTTGCACATTTTGTTAGCACCTTTAGGATCGACAAACCTTCTGGTTGCATCATATACAACTCTTCTTTGAGAAATCCATTAAGGAATGCAGTTTTGACGTCCACTTGCCAGATTTCATAATTATAAAATGCGTCAATTGCTAACGTGATTCGGACAGACTTAAGCAGTGCTATGGGTGAGAAGGTCTCATCGTAGTCAACTCCTTGAACTTGTCGAAAAACCTTTCGCAACAAGTCGAGCTTTGTAGACAGTAACATTACCATCAGCGTCAGTCTTCTTCCTGAAGATCCATTTATTCTGTATGGCTCGCCGATCATCGGGCAAGTCAACCAAAGTCCACACTTTGTTCTCATACATGGATCCTATCTCAGATTTCATGGCCTCAAGCCATTTATCGGAATCTGGGCTCATCATCGCTTCCTCATAGTTCGTAGGTTTGTCATGGTCTAGTAACATGACTTCCAGAACAGGATTACCGTACCACTCTGGTGCGGAATGTACTCTGGTTGACCTACGAGGTTCGGTAGTAACTTGATCTGAAGTTTCATGATCATTATCATTAGCTTCCTCTCTAGTTGGTGTAGGCATCACTGGAACTGATTTCTGTGATGAGCTACTTTCCAATTCGAGAGAAGGTACAATTACCTCATCAAGTTCTACTTTCCTCCTACTCACTTCTTTCGAGAGAAACTCCTTCTCTAGAAAGGATCCATTCTTAGCAACAAAAATCTTGCCTTCGGATCTGTGATAGAAGGTGTACCCAACAGTTTCTTTTGGGTATCCTATGAAGATGCACTTCTCCGATTTGGGTTTGAGCTTATCAGGCTGAAACTTTTTCACATAAGCATCGCAACCCCAAACTTTAAGAAACGACGGCTTTGGTTTCTTGCCAAACCATAGTTCATAAGGTGTCGTCTGAACGGATTTAGACGGTTCCCTATTTAACGTGAATGCAGTTGTCTCTAATGCATAACCCCAAAACGATAGTGGTAAATTGGTAAGACACATCATAGATCGCACCATATCTAATAAAGTAGGTTACGGCGTTTGTACACACCATTACGCTGTGGTGTTCCAGGTGGTGTGAGTTGTGAAACTATTCCACATTGTTTTCAATGAAGGCCAAACTCGTAACTCAAATATTTGCCTCCACAATCAGATCACAGAAACTTTATTTTCTTGGTACGATGATTCTCCACTTAACTCTGAAATTCTTTGAACTTTTCAAATGTTTCAGACTTGTGTTCCATCAAGTAGATATACCCATATTTGCTCAAATCATCGGTGAAGGTCAGAAAATAACGATACCCTCTGTGTGCCTTAACACTCATTGGACCGCATCCAACGGTATGTATTATTTCCTATAAGTCATTGGCTCGCTCCATTGTTCCGGAGAACGGAATTTTAGTCATCTTGCCCATGAGGCATGGTTCTCAAGTATCAAATGATTCATAATCAAGTGATTCCAAAAGCCCATCTGCATGGAGTTTCTTCATGCGCTTTACACCAATATGACCTAAATGGCAGTGCCACAAGTATGTTGCACTATCGTTATCAACTTTGCATCTTTTGGCATCAATATTATGAATATGTGTATCACTATGATTGAGATTCAATAAACCATTTACATTGGGTGTATGACCATAGAAGGTTTTATTCATGTAAACAGAAGAACAATTATTCTTTGACTTAAATGAATAACCATAATGCAATAAACATGATCCAGTCATATTCATGCTCAACGCAAACACCAAATAACATTTATTTAGGTCCAACACAAATCCCGAAGGTAGAGGGGGTGTGCCATGGTGATCTTATCAACCTTGGAATCACTTCCAACACACATCATCACCTCGCCCTTAACTAGTCTTTGTTCATTCTATAACTCCTGTTTCGAGTAACTAATCTTAGCAACTGAACCGGTATCAAATACCCCGGGGTTACTATGAACACTAGTAAAATACACCTCAATAACATGTATATCAAATATACCTTTGTTCACTTTTCCATCCTTCTTATCTGCCAAGTATTTGGGGTACTTCCGCTTCTAGTGACCATTCCCTTTGCAGTAGAAGCACTCAGTTTCAAGCTTAGGTCTAGCTCTGGGCTTCTTCACAGGGGTGGCAACTTGCTTGTCATTCTTCTTGAAGTTCCCTTTCTTTTCCTTTGCCCTTTTTCTTGAAACTAGTGGTCTTGTCAACCATCAACACTTGATGCTTTTTCTAGATTTCTACCTTCGCCGATTTCAGCATTGTGAAGAGCTCGGGAATTGTTTTCGTTATACCTTGCACATTATAGTTTATCACAAAGTTCTGGTAGCTTGCACTACCAAAAAAATACACTTCCGTGATGATACGTGTTTGTCACAGTAGGTCACATTTTATGTCATGCATGTACATCCATGATGATTTTATGACAGAATCAAGATAGTCATACATGTGCTGTCATAGAAGTGTTCCATGACATTACCAAAATTATCATCACGGAAGTGTCCACTTCCATGATGATAAATCGCATGTCATAGAAGTGCTTTCGTCAAGGGTGACCGGCACGTGGCATCCATCGTAAATGGCTTGCCGTTAAGCTATCTGGTCCGGTTTTGGATCCGATAACCCGTTAACAACCCGGACCAATGGTGATTTTCCACGTGTAAAATTCTCATTGGCCGGAGGAAACACGTGTCTGCTCCTCAGTGGGCCAGAAGTCGCTCGTCCATTGGAGGATACATGCCTATGATACGTCGACACATGGCAGGGCCCAATAGAGGCCCATATAGGTTAAATGGGCCGGTCCAAGAAAAGGCCCACAACATTTTGCGGACCATAATGGGCCGGCCCAGCTAAAGGCCCACAAGATTTTGCGGACCATAATGATGCGGCCCAGCTAATGGACAAGATTTTGCCGACCATAATGGGCCGGCGCAGCTAAAGGCCCACAAGATTTTGAGGACACTAGTGGGCCGGCCCATTCACAGGCTGCCATCTTTTGGGCCAAATGCGGGCCCATATTTGATCCGGTCCATTAAAAGCTTGCCACGTTTCGGGCCTAATAAAGGCCCATATGAGATCTGGCCCATTAAAAGCCTACCACGTTCTGGGCCAAATTACGGCCCAGATAAGATCCGGCCCTTTAAGAGGCTTTGGGCCAAATTATGGCCCATATCAGATTCGGCCCGTCAAATGGACGCTATACTTTTGGGCCCACTTGCTAAAGGCCCATTTAGTAATTTGATCTAATATTAGTTTCGGCATGTTAAAGGCTCGTTTAACATTTCGGCCCTATGTATTTCGGCCTATTAAAAGCCCGTCATATAGTTGGGCCTAACTACGGCTTGGTTTGCATCCGGCCTGCTTACAGCCGATAATTTGATTGGGCCAAACAAGGACCGAGACAATTTTGGCCTGTTAACGGCCCGTGATGTGATTGGCACAATCATGGGCCGGGTCTATTTTGTCCTGCTACCGGCCTGTGAGTTGTTCGGCACGTTTCAGGCCAACCTACTTTTCAGCCTCCTAAAAGCCCATTGAGTTTTCTTGCAAAAATAGGGCCGACGGTTTACTCGGCCTATTAAAGGCCTGAATCTACTTGTGGGCCAGTTTACATTTAGGCCTATTAACAGACCAGGATTACTAGGCCCATGATGCGATCATACATAGTGATTTGCATGACGGCCCTATTATGTACCGTAATTTTATGGTTTGGCTGGTTTACTGCGAAGACAGGATATATATACAGTAAAATAATTGCAGCATCATGAATAAGAAAAAACCTAGACTATACAATAAAGAAATTATGACATATTGCATCCATTGGGCATCAAAGTTCGCCACTATGATAATAAAACACAAGCAGACAACAGATTACATACACTGGGCATCAAAGATCGCCACCAGTGCAAATAAACACACCGACAAAATAATATACAAAACCGTCAGCACTTCAATAGAGTTCAAGAAAGTTTAGCCTTGCTCGGGAGCTGCAGAGCAAGCAGCTGAGCAAGCTAATGAGACTGCGCTTGTTTGACACTTATATCCTCCTCACTCTACAAGATAAACAAGCAGACAGATGATAGGTTTTGCACATATAAATATGAGTGCTAGCAATTCATCACATCTCTTACTGACGAATAAAGTGACACAATTTAAAATAGTATTAACACAATATGGTATTGCTCAGGTCAAGACCTGGCAGGAAATGACATTGTGAAGGAGTTGGCAGCTTCACGACACCACTGGATTACAGATCAAGAACTCGTAAGTATCAATGGTTAGTGTGCTGTCAATTTATCCCATTTTAGATTGGCAAATAAAGAGACGGTTTAAATAATAGTAGAATGATATGACATTGTTCATAGTTAAGACATTGCAAAATATGACATTGTGCTATAGTGGGTACGTTCACGACACCACTGGATTACGGATCAAGAACAGAAGCATACATGCAGTGCAAAAGAAGATCACTTGCTCTGTATAGTTTAATTTACATGCTATGAAGAAGGAACTTGGTTGTACAACTGAAAACTTAAATTGAGAAGGACAAACTTTTGTTTATGAACTACATAATAAACTTTAAACATGCAATTTGATGCAAACACCAAAAATAAACAGTTGTTGCAGTCATGCCTAACCAAATATACACAACAAAGTTTGAAGGCTTGAGAAGGACAAACTTACATTATTGGTGAAGACAGGCTCTATAAAGCCCTTGTCCATGCTGATGGGGGGCAATTCAAGAAGTTTACCACAAAATCTTCTTCATAAGCATTGCCTTTATTCTACATTTTGTTAAGAGTAAATATAGATGTGATAATATAAGAAAAAATGGAGAATATTTAAGATAAGATGAAGAGTGATGCTACATAACCAAGTAGCTATAAATGTAAGTACAGCGATACAGGCAAAAGGTATAGCCAAGAGCAATGCAGAGCTAAACTTCTTCAATACCATCGATGTTATCCAACCTTATGGTAAGAGTAAATATAGATCTGATGTGTAGAAAATGGAGGGCAAAGGAAAATAAGCTGCAGAGTGATGGTACATGTACAACTAGCTGTCAATATAAGCACACTGATAAAGGACAGCAGGTACTTACAAGAACAATGCAGAGCTAAAAAATTTCATTGGCATTGGATATATTCTACACTAATGTAACTATTCATACATATCAGATAATTTGGAGCGAACAATTGACAAGCAAGCTATCACATAATGAACCAGGTATGTATGCAAGAACAGTGATATAGGACAACAGGTACTAACAAGAGCAAAGCAGCGGGCATCATATTTGCGATATCCTGTCATCCTTTTCAAACCGGAATTCTTCTTCGAGCAGATTTCCCGCAAAAAAGATCCGTAAGGCACATGCGGAAAAGTAGAAGTTAAAATTCTCATCTGATATCATAGACAGTACCTCACGTTGGGAACGAGACCAGTGCATAACAAGGTTTTTCCATTCAATGTCTTCTAAATTTAGCACATGAGACTTCACCGGAAATTCATTTATAGACTTACCATCAGAGTGTGATTTCCTCAGGTAACATTGATACTGTTGCAATGCTTCCTTCAAAAGCACAAGCAAGCTTTTCTCGTCATGACTATCCAGATTGACCCTCACCTACTTACAACAATGTAATGTAAGTCATTGATGTGTTCAATCAGTAGAAAACAGGAAAATAATCACCATGAATAATAGCACTTACATGTAAGTGGGACAGGAAGATGTGAAAATGGTGT
This sequence comes from Triticum urartu, assembly GCF_003073215.2. NCBI lineage: Eukaryota > Viridiplantae > Streptophyta > Magnoliopsida > Poales > Poaceae > Triticum > Triticum urartu. The sequence goes on along the minus strand of NC_053023.1, from coordinate 600,707,798 downwards.
TTCTCTTCACTATAATCTTCCCATGATGGGAATATATGCATGTAGTCCCTAACAACATTGAAAGCATTGTCTTTTAAATTGGGAATAACTGGAATGTGGTTCCAATCTGCAGGAATTGGCCGTCTCTGCAGTTGGGATAGGTCTTCGACCGGTGGACTTGATGTACTTTTTGCTGGAGTGGGATTTTTCTATCGTATGACTGGTGCTATGGCAACTAAAATCGGCATACCTTTTGCTGGAGTGCAGGTCTTGTGTGGTGGGGCTAGTGGTGTGGCCAGTGAAGTATGGGTACAGTCTGCTGGAGTTGGTCCTACGTTTTGTGTCACAGGTTGTAGAGCCAATATAAGTGGGGTGTTGTCTGATCTCTCCGGCACCACCACGTTTTTCAAGGACTTTGCTGGTGCTCCTTCAGGTTCAGCAATCACCCTCTTACTTTCTAATGTCTAATGCACAAGAACAACATTTGAGTGGAAAGACATGGTATGATGACATATGGAATATGTATTGATAATGGATGGGCATGGAATCTTGACATATATTATGAGTAAACTAAGAAAATGGCGGTGCTACAAAGTAGAAGAAATGCAATGCACAATCAATAAAACCTTTCCAAATTAGAACAGGAACCTTGATGGGTGAATAGGACAGGCCATCTGCCTTTGACTCCTCGAGGTCAGAATAGTCATTAGGATCATATTCTGAACAAGAATCTACAGGTGGGGAGCGTATGAGTTTCATTGCATCTAGAATGGCACTCAATGCCTTGGTGCCAATTTTGTAAGTCGTTGCAGTCTTCCACAATATTCTTCTGATGCGCAGATTTTGATATTCATTGTGATTACGTATAATATCTGTGAAGCATGAAAACATAAATAGTAGTGAGATTATCTTTGTAATGTAGAGGATATTCTAATATAGGTGCACCCCTGTAAACCCTTGTGTGCTATCACTAGATTCTGATGAGAGAGCCCATGTGTGCTGTAATATGGTGCGTGCATTAATATAATCTAGCACAAGTACACAAAAAATAGGCTCCAGAAGTAAGGATAGTTGGCAGATGATAGGTTCATAATATACTGTATAGAGAGTTTATTGCCAAACCATGATAACAAGAGCACACAACAAGTAGGCAGATTGTAGTTTACATAAAAGGGGTACACCATAACTAGGATATATAAATCAAGAAAGTGGAACTGGCTGGAAATTACGGTGTTGTATTGCCGCTACTAATTGAAAGCCTATCGATCACGTACAGGCCAGCTCTATCAGCTGTTGACTGCAGATGTCCCTGCTCCCCTTCCTAACAAGGAACATACTGTACGTAGTAAATACAGAATAACAAAAGAGTAACATGTTAAAGAACAAAAGAGGAAGCATATTCTTGAGGTTCCGCTTCATTGCATACAGTGTTGGTTGCCCACTCATGATGAATCACAGTGCCCAAAGAAATGCAATTCCATGCTGTCTCTCTATATGTGGCCACATGCATTTGGTAAATCAAGTGGCAGCATTACCTGAGCAATTAAATGTGTGTCTATTAACTAATATCAGTATCATATCACAATTCGTATTTGAAGAAGTAAGCTTTGGACTTATGATTGGTGTGTTGTTTAGCTTCAAGAGTGCACTGCTGCTAGTGCGACACAAAGTAGCTACACAGATATAGTGTAGATATAACGGGAAAACCGTAAGGATCACAAGTAAAATCAGCAAAGTGGAACTTGCTGGAATATATGTGCTATTATTGCCGGTACGGCTAGAAAGGCATCGGATACCAGCTCTCTTCAACTGAATGTGCGGTACTGTTAATATCCATGTAACTCTCAAAGGCGACACAGCTCCCCGCATTTCCTTTGCTAATCTTATAGGATTCAAGTGGGAAGGCCACTACAATTCATATTCCTATGTTTATAAAATCCTACCAATCAAACAGGCCCGAAGATTTCAAAGTGTCCATCACAACCGACCGTATAGACCTCTACACTGCAAATGTCCCTGCTCATCTTCACTACAAGGAACATAGTGTACTACTATCATACTCCATCCGTTCCAAAATATAAGTCTTTGTAGAGATTTCCACTATGGATCACATACAGATGTATACAGATACATTTTAGAGTGTAGATTCACTCATTTTGCTCCATATGTAGTCCATGGTGGAATCTATACAAAGACTTGTATTTAGGAATGGAGAGAGTACTTATTAAAGAAGAACGGAAGATGAACATGCTAAAGAGACTCGTATTTGAGCAACAAGTTTGGAATTATGAGTAGCACGTTGTTTAGCTTGATGGATTCAGGAGCAGTGCTAAGCAGGTACAATGATGGTACTGAATATAAAGGCATGTCTGCATGCAAATCGCATGACTTTTGTCATTTGGGTCAGTCGACCATTTCAGGCGGTTGGATGAAGATCCTACATCTCCTAACCCTTCTTCTTCATCGTCTCTGATTCTTCCCATACAGAACACCACATGGGCCGTCGACCGAACCACCGGCTCCCACCGCCTGTGTTCCTCCGCCGCCACCACCACCCCCAGCCTCGCCCCCACCCGCGTCGAGTTTTCTTCATTTGGCGAGGCCCCCCCACCCCCCCCCACAACCACCATCCCCACCCGAGCCCCTTCCTTCGCACCGGCGAACTCCGGCGAACTCTCAAAAATCGACTGACCCAATTTTGAAATTTAGTCTACTGTCATTTAACTAGTGTGGAATATAAAAGGGGAAAACCATAAGCATTGCGAGTATAGTGTTGAGCGTGCCATGGCGGATCTGAAGGTGCAAACCGGACAAAGGCAACTTCGCAACCAATGTTTGCTTTCAACTAACAAGTGATGGACAAGAAATCAGAGTAAAGCAGTGGCGATCTATTTTCTTGCTGCCATAAATAAGTTGAGAAGATACGAAAGAGTACCGCCTCTGGTGAGGCGCCGTGTATGCATCTGCGGAGAATTTGACGGTGCTGCGGTAGCGATGGCTGTCGGTGGTGTGGAAGCAGATCTAGGATGGTAGACGGTGGCGGCGGGGCGCGGTGGACGAGACGGTCGTGGGAGCGGCGTCGGGAAGGTGGACGACGATGGGGATGAAGCGAGAGGACAGGATGCAAGGATCTCGGTCCAAAGCCATGGATGAGAGAGGTCGATCTCTTGTAATGGCCGATGATGTCGAGGTATCAGCTCTGGCATGGTGGAGAAGGACGGCGGTGGATGGGGTGGCGGACGAAGGAGGCTGGGTGGAGAGGGTGTTTTGGCACCCACGGAGTATGAATGGGGAAATGGAGGGAGAGAGGAAGGGGGAACCATGTCTTCAGGGCGCGTATCGGTGTCAAAACTGGCGGATCTCGGGTAGGGGGTACCAAACTGTGCGTCTAAGGCGGATGGTAACAGGAGGAAGGGGACACGATGTTTTGCCCAGGTTCGGGCCCTCTTGATGGAGGTAAAACCCTACGTCCTACTCGATTTATTCTTGATGATATGGGTATTACAAGAGTTGATCTACCACGAGATCGTAGAGGCTAAACCCTAGAAGCTAGCCTATGGTATGATTGTATGTTGTCCTATGGACTAATCCCCTCTAGTTTATATAGGCACCGGAGGGGGCTAGGGTTACACAAGGTCGGTTAGAAAGGAGGAGATATACATATCTGTATTGCCTAGCTTGCCTTCCACTCCAAGTAGAGTCCCATCCGGACACTGGACGAAGTCTTCAATCTTGTATCTTCATAGTCCAACAGTCCGGCCAAAGGACATAGTCCGGCTGTCCGAAGACCCCCTAATCCAGGACTCCCTCAGTAGCCCCCAAACCAGGCTTCAATGACGATGAATCCGGTGCGCAGTGTTGTCTTCGGCATTGCAAGGCGGGTTCTTCTCCATATTTCGAACGTTTGTAAAGCAGTGTCCGGCCCCATAAATGTTTGGACCTCTTGGCTTCTGTGCCCAATAAGGGCTATTTCCCACGCGTCGAATGAATACGAGGCGCCAGGGCGTTTTTACATTCGCCCCCTAGCCAGATAAATAAATTGTCTATTAAAAGGATGGGGATTCTCAGATCCGATCCACACCATCCTCCCCCAGTGAGAATCCATCAGAGCATGCTTCGGAAAGATCCATTCCAGCATGGCCGACCTCCGCAGCTCCTCCTCCGGCCCCCGTAGCCCTAAGCCCGGTGATTGGGAGAGGTGTTCCGTCCCACACAGTCGATTAATCGAATTGCAGACTAAGGGGTTTCTCCCTCCACCATACATGGTGCCCGTTCGAGCCGGGCTTGCCACCTACAATGGCGGGGAGCAAGCGGAGAGCTTCCCCAGTCCCTCTACGGGGGAGCGGGTCTTCCTTGTTTCCTATTTATTAAGGGGACTCGGATTTCCAATTCATCCGTTCCTTCGCGGGCTCCTGGAGTTCTACGGCCTCCAATTACACAATTTCACCCCTGCCTCCATTTTACACATCGCCGGCTATGTTGCTCTTTGCGAGTTGTTCCTGGGCTGTGAGGCTCATTTCGAGCTGTGGAAAAGGCTATTTTGCCTCGTCCCTCGCACATAGAGGGGGTCACTTTATCAAGTGGGCAAAGCCGAAATATGGCGCATCGCCGGAACCGGATACCTGTCCGGTACCCCGAAGAAGTCGTCCGAAGACTGGCCTTCGGAATGGTTTTATATGGAGGATGTTCCCCTTCCGGACCTTGTTCGGCGGGGTCTTCCTGAGTTCAGCAATTCCCCTCTGAAGAAACGCTGAAGTTGGCGCCCACGGAGCCCCCAGGAGGAAGACAATGGAGAAATCCTTTACCTGATGAACCGGATTAAAGCACTGGCTCAATCAGGATTGACAGTAATCGAAGTTATGTCAATATGCATAATGCGGGGAGTGCAACCACTTCAATATCGAGGGCACCCCTTGTGGTGTTTTAACAGGGCGGATGACGCCACCCGTTGCGGGCGTAAGGGTCCGGACAATGATGCCGCTTTAGCAAAAATTCTGTCCGAATTGTTCAAGGGAGAGGAAGAGGAGTTCATCCGCATCAAGCCACGGGATGGATTCTCCATGTACAATCCTCCAAGCTGAGTGAGTTATATTTCCTTACTCCCATTCCTTCCCGCATTCTTTGTCGTAGGTATTCACCTTGCCGTTTTGCGGCAGGAACTGCGGAAAGCCATAAAGGAGGTCATCAGCCCCTCCCCACAACCAGAGGACCCTGACCGGGCCCTCGACTCCGGACTCGAAGAAGATCCGGTCATATTAGTGGAGCTGATAGACCGGCAGTTCTATCAGTTAAGCTGCGATGATGGCCATTACGGCCGACTATCCCGGACTGCTTCCTGCATCGCACGTAAGAAAAACCAAAAAATCCCAACTCCAAAAACAAGGATCCCCTTTTAGACACTTCACCTACCATATACATATGGCGTTTTTACAGAGAAGACATTCGGGACGCCCTGCCGAGCCCGCAGCAACTCGCCAACAAGAGGCACCGAGGCCGGGCAGGCCAAAAAGGAAGGCAGTCAGGACGGAGACGCCGGCGCAAAGGTATAACAGAAACCCCGCTCCGTGGTTGTCGTCTTTCTCAAAATGTAATGACGCCCGTGTTTCTTTATCAGAAAAAACGCTCGGCGGAATATGTCCGACGATGTTGCTAATCATGCTTCCACCAGTCGAGCGCCAGGACCGGACATAGAGGCGGAAGCCTATATGGGGCGGGCGCAAGATAATCCTCCTACAGAGGATGCGGATAGATTATCCGCCACAAATTCAGAAGTGGAAAGCACCATGAAACATAGGCGCCGCCAGGCCGTACTCCACGACGCTTGTTTCTCACCAGAGGCATTTGAGGCCTTCAATTCTGGAGAGGCATACCTCCGTGCTGCTCAAGATGGTCTAGCCAGAGCCATGGATCAGTATGTAAAGGATGTACGGGTAAGTGAATCTGGCGATTATATGTATCAGTAGCCCCTGAGACTTGAAACAGTTAGCAGAACTGATTTAAGGATCATCTTTGTTGTGCAGGTTCTTATAGAGAAGAATACTCGGCTGTCACAGGAGCTAGAGGAATGCAAGACCCAACTGCGGGCCGCTGTTGCCGCATTGAAGGAACCGAAAAAGTCCCCTGCTGGTAACATTTACTTTTAAAGAATGATGGTTACCATATAGTGTGCGGCGTGGCTGCAGATCTAACAATAGATGTTGCAGATGAATCCGGAGAAAATCCGGAGGACAAGCATGTCGTGCGACAGCTACAGGCTGGCGAACGCGTGCTGACTGAGGTCAGGCGGGAGAAAGACAATCTCCAAGACGCCAATACCAAGCTGAGCATGGAACTGATAGACGTTCGAGCCCAGCTTGCAGACTCCGAGAAGGAGAATAAGCGACTTCGACGCGGCATTTTCAGTAAGTGCTTGAACGAATCCTTTTGAAGGAGTTCGGCGAAGAAGCCGGCTAACAGCGATATGTCTGTAGGTATGCTGACAGGTCGTCCCGCGGAGGAAATGCCCGGGTCTATAGGTGATCTTCTATCCGAGCTCTCACAACTGCACGAACAAGTTCGACAGGTGATGCATGGTGTTGCCCAGGCCTTGTGGCCATCCATCTCCTTGCACTAGTAGAAAAGGGGGCTTTGGTCCAGGCCGGGTAAGCCCATTAGTCCCGGTTCAGCCCAGAACCGGGACCAATGGGTGCATTTATCCCGGTTCGTGCGGCTAAGGCATTAGTCCCGGTTCACCTAGGCCCTTTAGTCCCGGTTCGTGCCACGAACCGGGACTAAAGGGTGCGATGCCCATTAGTCCCGGTTGGTGGCACCAACCGGTACTAAAGGTTAGACCTTTAGTCCCGGTTGATGCCACCAACCGGGACTAATGGGCTTGGAGGCATTAGTACCGGTTCATGGCACGAACCGGTACTAAAGGTCCCATTTTCAAACTCTCTCCCCCCCACCCCCCGGTGGACTGCCTTTTCAGTTTTAGAAAAAACAAAAGAAAATGATGGAAATGTCAAAAAAATAAAATAAAATAAGTTTCCCATGTGATATGTGGTCTAGTTGTTTGGGAAATTTACAAATATGAATTTCGACTTTATTTACAAAATCTCTCTGGAATTTGTAAAATGGGCATAACTTTTGCATACAAACTCGGATTAAAAAGTTTTTTATATGAAAAATCATCTACTCGAAAAGTTACATCCGATGGAGACGGCCTATGGCCGGTTTGCAAATTTGTAGAATCCTCAAATTCCAAAAGGAAAAAAAGTTATGCTTAAATTTCAGTTTTTTAAAATTTTCATTAAATCTGGTCAAACTATGGTCAAACTACTTATTCAAGAAGTATTAGTGTTACTAAATAATTATTCAAGAATAGTAGTGTTATTAAATAATTATTTCAGTTTTTTTGAATTTTGGTCAAATCTGGTCAAACTATGGTCAAACTGTGGTCAAACAATGGTCAAACTACTTCTTCAAGAAATATTAGTGTTACTAAAAAATTATTGTTTTTTAGAACAATAGTTTCAAACTCAAACAGTGAAATGTGTGACTTCATGCTCAAGCTAAACTCCTGAGGGTTAATAGGATTGACATCTTACTATTGTCAGGAAAACAACGAGTGCAGACTTGGAAACGAGGGAGAATAGAACCCGGAAGTTAAGCGTGCTCAGGCTGGGGGAGTGGGAGGATGGGTGACCATCCGGGAAGTTAGATGATTTGGAATGATGAGGGGTGATTACAGATTAAATTGAGCAGTGATGAGGGGTGATTAGAGATTAGAGGTTAAAATAATTCAGAAATTCGAAAATAAAAAAATTTCAAAAAAAATCAGAAAATTTCCTTTAGTACCGGTTGGTGTTACCAACCGGGACTAAAGATGGACCGGCCACGTGGAGGGCCTTTAGTCCCGGTTCTGGTTTGAACGGGGACTAAAGGGTCAGGGCATTAGTACCGACCCTTTAGTCCCGGTTCAGGAACCGGGACTAAAGGCCCTTACGAACCGGGACAATAGGCCCTTTTTCTACCAGTGTTGCCAGAAGGCGTTGCAGAGCTTACAGAGAAGCTCAAGGGAGCATGGCGGCGCTTCCGATTATGGAAGATATCGGCCTGCCGTCAAGGTGCCAGGGAAGCCTGGGCCATGGTGAAGACGTGGTATACCAAGGCTGACCCAAATCACATGGCCGAGGTCGGACCTGTGGGGCCCGACGGAAAAGAGATTCCCGTTAGCTTAGTTTATGGGCAAGTAGAATTAGCCACAAAGTATTCCCACCAGGATTCTAGGCTAGACCACCTGTAGGTTGGTATGGAAGAGGAATTTAGTCAATCTGCATGACTATGTAATTAAAGTGACATGTTTAATGCCTTCTAGCCGGATTGTAGATCCTTTGTCATGGGGGACCTTTTCGCTTCAACCTCGGGACCCGATAGTCCGGAGTGTATCCGAATACCCGCTCAGTTATATAAGAACCGGGGTATGCGTGGAGACCAGACGTAGGGGTCATTAGTGCTTGAACAGACAAGTGCCCAACTAGTTATGTTATATTACATGGGTAGTAAGAAACATCTTCCAGGGAGAATAGTTCCGTTAAGGGTTCCTTTCCCTAGGTACGCATGCCCTAAAGTGCATGTCCGGACTGTGATAGGAAACGCAGGAAAAAACATCTGGGGTCACATACGGAAAAATAAATAAAAATCATCTTTTGTTCACCAACCGAATATTCCCTTAAGAACGCTAGCTTTCGGCTTCACCCAGTCTGAGGTACACATCCGGCTGACCCGGCAGTAACAATCGCAGAGGTGCTCCCCTTATGCCCTAGCCGAATTAACGGGAACGTAGGGCATAAATACAAGAGCCAGGAAACCCATCTTGGCCAAAACTTAAGTCATATTGATGCATATAATGGTGAAAAAAGGTACATGCGGAAGTATAACACATGTGCGAGGCATGAGGCCCAGATAAATAATTAAGCTTCTATGAAAGAAGCCCCCAGGTATGATGAGCGCGGCTAGTGCATCTATAATGTGCAAGCGAGGCACAAGTTGGCCCTTGAAGGCCTAGAGAAAGAATAAAAGAAAGAAAGAAAGAAAAACAAGACAGATAATGTATATGCAAAAAATGGATAGAGGAAGGGGACGAACAAAGAGTCCGGCGCTAGGCGTAGAATCTTCGGAGCCTAGCCGTGTTCCATGGGTTCGGCTCGAGTCGATTAGTCGATGCATCCCGCAGTCGGTACGCTTCACCAGTCAGAACTTGGTCAATAATGAAGGGACCTTCCCATTTGGGCTCGAGCTTGTTCTTTTTCTTATCCGGCAGGCGTAGAACTAGTTCGCCAATGTTATAAGTTTTGGCCCGTACTTCTCTGCTTTGGTATCTGCGAGCCTGTTGCTGATAAAATGCGGAACGGGCTTCTGCTACGTCGCGCTCCTCCTCTAGGGTGTCCAGAATGTCCTGCCGATCGAGCTCGGCTTCTCTTTCTTCGTACATGCGCACTCGAGGTGAGTCATGAATTATGTCACAGGGCAAGACTGCCTCTGTGCCGTACACCATAAAGAAGGGTGTATATCCGGTACTACGATTCGGCGTGGTCCGCAGTCCCCAGAGTACGGAGTCGAGCTCCTCTACCCAGTGCGTGTTAGACTCCGTTAAGGAACGCACTAATCTGGGTTTAATGCCGCTCGTTATAAGACCGCTTGCTCACTCAACTTGGTCATTGGTTTGTGGGTGATAGACTGAAGCATAATCGAGCTTGATGCCCATTTTGCTGCACCAGACTTTAACCTCATCGGCCGTGAAGTTCGTGCCATTGTCAGTGATGATGCTGTGGGGGACGCCATAACGGTGTACGACCCCGGATATGAAGTCTATCACCAGTCCGGATTCGGCTGTTTTAACAGGTTTGGCTTCTATCCATTTGGTGAATTTATCCACCATGACCAGTAAGTATTTTTTCTTGTGGGTTCCCCCTTTAAGGGGTCCAACCATGTCAAGCCCCCAAACCGCGAAGGGCCACGTAATGGGGATTGTTTGGAGGGCGGTGGGTGGCATGTGGCTTTGATTTGCAAAAAACTGGCAACCGGCGCAGCGTTGGACCAAGTCTTGTGCATCTGCCCGGGCCGTCGGCCAATAGAATCCTATACGGAAGGCCTTGCTTACAAGAGCCCGGGCTGCAGCGTGGTGACCGCCGAGTCCGGTGTGAATTTCTGCCAAAAGGTTCCGCCCTTCCTCTTCGGAGATGCACCTTTGAAGGACTCCGGTAGTGCTTTTTTTGTACAATTCTCCCTCATGGACCCTGTAGGCCTTGGATCGCCGCACTATGCAGCGTGCCTCATTTTGGTCCTCCGAAAGTTCCTGCCTAGTTAGGTAGGCCAGGAATGGTTCTGTCCACGGGGCTATGATGGCCATTATTACGTGGGCTGAAGGTGTTGTTTCGGTGGCAGAGCCTCCGATTATGTCAGAGTGTTCGGTGTCGAGTGTTGTGGCCGGTTCTGGACTAATATTGCCGGTGTCCCCCTCCCATACCACGGATGGCTTAAACAACCTCTCTAAAAAGATGTTGGGGGGATCGCATCACGTTTTGCGCCGATGCGGGCGAGGATATCCGCCACCTGATTGTTTTCCCAAGCCACATGGTGAAATTCGAGCCCCTCGAACCAAGCTGACATCTTTAGGACGGCGTTACGATAGGCCACCATCTTCGGATCCTTGGCATCAAAATCTCCATTTATTTGGGATATTGCGAGGTTCGAATCCACCCGCACCTCCAGGCGCTGAATGCCCATGGAAACTGCCATTCGAAGACCATGTAACAGGGCTTCGTATTCGGCTGCATTGTTGGAGTCTGTGTACAGTATCTGCAGTACGTATTGAACTGTATCTCCGGTTGGTGACGTCAGGACGATGCCGGCCCCCAGTCCAGCCAGCATTTTGGAGCCGTCGAAGTGCATAATCCAATTGGAGTATGCGTCGTACTCTTTAGGGAGTTCGGCTTCCGTCCATTCAGCGACAAAGTCGGCCAATACTTGCGATTTAATGGCTCGCCGAGGTTTGTGTGTTATGTCGAATGAGAGGAGCTCAATGGCCCATTTGGCAATCCGGCCCGTGGCGTCGCGGTTGTTTATAATATCATTGAGTGGCACCTCCGAGGCTACTGTAATCGAACACTCTTGAAAGTAGTGTCGCCGTTTCCGGGATGCCATGAATACCGCATAGGCTATCTTTTGATAATGTGGGTACCGTGATTTGCATGGAGTGAGGACAGTGGATACATAATATACCGGCTTTCGAAGAGGGAATTTATGTCCGTTCGCTTCTCGTTCGATGACGAGCACTGCGTTTACAACTTGATGAGTTGCCGCAATGTTTAATAGCATTGGTTCGCCGATGTTTGGCGTGGCCAGGATTGGGTTGGTTGCCAGTATGGCTTTTATTTCTTCCAATCCGGCTGTGGTAGCGTCCGTCCACTCGAAGTGTTTGGTGCGCCGAAGAAGACGATAAAGGGGTAATGCCTTTTCTCCTAAGCGGGAGATAAAGCGGCTAAGAGCCGCCACACATCCAGTTAACTTCTGGATTTGTTTGAGGTCTGTTGGGGTAGCCAACTGTGAGAAAGCTTGGATTTTGGCCGGATTAGCTTCAATACCTCTACTGGAGACAATGAAACCCAGGAGCTTTCCGGCTGGTACGCCAAAAACACATTTTTCTGGATTGAGCTTGATGTTGTATGTTCCGAGGTTGTCGAATGTGAGCCTCAAGTTGTCTATCAGAGAGTCGACGTGTTTAGTTTTGACGACCACATCATCCACGTATGCCTCTACTGTTTTGCCGATTCGTTTCTCCAGACATGTTGGAATCATGCGCTGATATGTTGCGTCGGCGTTTTTGAGCCTGAAAGGCATTGTGTTGAAACTGAAGGGACCGTATGGTGTGATGAATGCCCTTGCAGCTTGGTCAGATTCCGCCATCTTGATTTGGTCGTAACCGGAGTATGCATCGAGGAAACACAATGACTCGTGTCCTGCAGTAGCATCAATAATTTGATCAATGCAGGGGAGGGGGAAGGGATCCTTTGGGCAAGCTTTATTGAGGTCCTTGAAATCGACACAAAGGCGCCAGGATTTATCCTTCTTTGGTACCATCACCAGGTTTGCTAGCCAATCCAGGTGTTTTATTTCTCTGATGAATCCGGCCTCCAATAACTTGGCTAGTTCCTCTCCCATGGCTTGTCTCTTAGGTTCGGAGAAACGCCGAAGAGCTTGCTTGACCGGCTTGAATCCCTTTAGGATATTGAGGCTATGCTCTCCCAGCCTGCGTGGGATTCCTGGCATGTCTGAAGGATGCCAGGCGAATATGTCCCAATTCTCGTGCTGGAAATCTCGTAGTGCGGCGTCCACGGCGGGATTTAACTATGCCCCGATGGAGGCTATTTTTGTAGGGTCCGTTGGGTGGACTTGGAATTTGACTATTTCATCCGCTGGTTTAAAAGAGGTGGACTTGGATCTCTTGTCGAGTATCACGTTGTCCCTGTCCACCGTGGAGCGTAGCGTGGTTAGTTCTTCGGCCGAGAGGGCTTCGGATAATGCCTTGAGGGCCAGTGCGGCTGTTTTGTTTTCGGCACGGAGTGTTGTGTCCAGATCACTGGCGAGAGTGATGATTCCGTTGGGCTCGGGAATTTTGAGCTTCATGTACCCATAATGGGGTACGGCTTGGAAGATCGTGAACGCCTCACGTCCTAAAAGGGCGTGGTATCCACTGCTGAACGAGGCCACTTGAAATGTGATTTCTTCGGACCTATAGTTCTCTCGCGTACCGAATACCACATCTAGTGTGATTTTCCCAGCTCATCGTGCTTCCCGACTGGGTATGATTCCTCTAAAGGTTGTGCTACTTTGCTCAATGCGGTTCCAGTCTATTTCCATTTTTTGAAGAGTTTCCTCATAGATGAGGTTTAATCCGCTGCCGCCATCCATGAGTACTTTGGTGAGTCGAAATCCATCCACGATTGGACTGAGGACCAGTGCGGCTGGTGCTCTAGTTGTTCAGAATTTAGGTTCGTCACTGGAATTGAAGGTAATAGCCGTGTCACTCCATGGATTTATTTCTGCTATGTGGCAGATTTCGGCAATGCTGCGAGTGTTCGCTTGCGCCTATTATTTGACGCGAAGGTCTCAAAGACTGTTAAAACCGTATTGTTATCCACGGGATGGTGCTCTGTGCTATTTGGGATAAGAAGATCCTCACCACTTTTGGCCACCTGCCGGAGTATCCAACATGCTCTAAGGATGTGCGTTGGTATTGTATCCACTGTGCTATGAATTTTGTAGGGTCCGTTAAGCCATCCCTCCAATACGGTTCCGTGCCCTGTAGAGGGTTTTTGTTTCTTTGTAACGAACTCGGGTGTCTTATGATAGTGCACCCTTTTACCTCGGACTGGGTGCATATTCGGAGCCGGATTATCCCAAAATTTTGTTTCGGTTTTCCAGGCACTTTCCATCGCACAGTACTTTCGTACTATGGACGCCAAGTCGGAGAAGCGTGATATGTCATGGCGACTTATGGCGTTAAGGATTCCCTTGTCTGTGCAGTTATTGCGGAAAAGTGAGACTGCGTCTTCCTCGCGGCAGTCCTTAACCTTGTTCATCACAAGGAGGAATCTGGCCCAATAATGATGTACTGTTTCATGGGGCTCTTGCCTGATGTGGGAAAGATCGTTTATGTCTGGGTGGGTGGGTGGATTTGAGTCCGGACCCCTACCCGATCTGAGACCCAGGGGTCGAGGGGTTTCCGATCTTGGAAGTTCGGATTCCGGTATGCTGCCCGATGAGTCTGGCCCGCTGCCTATCTCTAGGTTCAGGGTTTGGGTGATGTCCTCCTGTAAACGGGTGTCCGGCTCGGAGAGCTCAGGAATTCGGACATAGTTAGTCCTCAAGATAGAGGAAGAATCGCCGCATAGTTCCTCCACCACCGCAACATGATGGGTGACCGGTGGAGAGTTAATCTCCCTTCGATCGGGTTTAAGCCCAATCCGATCGTAGTCTGTAGCGACTCCCAAGGCGGCGATGCGATCCAAGAGTTCGTTTAGGGAAGAGAGCTCCATTGGATCCATCTGCTCGGCGAATTCCGAGCCGACGTGGAGGCTGTTTTTGATGACCCGAGAAGTCATCGTCGGTGCAGCGGCCGAACAGGCGGTCATGACAAAACTTCCTAGCCGGAGAGTTTGGCCGACAGCCAGAGCTCCCCCGGCGGTAATGTTGTTTTTAACAACGAGATAGGCATCCTTCCTTACGGCGACGTCACAGGGGAACTCTCAATGAAAGCACCAATATCGGTGTCAAAACCGGCGGATCTCGGGTAGGGGGTCCCGAACTGTGCGTCTAAGGCGGATGGTAACATGAGGCAGGGGACACGATGTTTTACCCAGGTTCGGGCCCTCTTGATGGAGGTAAAACCCTACGTCCTGCTCGATTTATTCTTGATGATATGGGCATTACAAGAGTTGATCTACCACGAGATCGGAGAGGCTAAACCCTAGAAGCTAGCCTATGGTATGATTGTATGTTGTCCTACGGACTAAACCTCTCCGGTTTATATAGGCACCGGAGGGGGCTAGGGTTACACAAGGTCTGTTACAAAGGAGGAGATATACATATCCATATTGCCTAGCTTGCCTTCCACGCCAAGTAGAGTCCCATCCGGACACGGGACGAAGTCTTCAATCTTGTATCTTCATAGTCCAATAGTCCGGCTAAAGGACATAGTCTGGCTGTCCGGAGACCCCCTAATCCAGGACTCCCTCAGCGCTCTTGTCTCAAATGTGAGGAAATTTACAAACTTAGCCCCCGTTTAAAATTTCCTACATCATAGCAATATTAGTCGGTTGGGGATAGGATGGTAATCTCGCATACACCAAATATTTGCCAACGAGAGTTTGTTTTTGGCACCCACCGTGTATGAATCGGGGAGGGAGTCAATTTTGGCCGAGGAGACACTGTGTTTTGCGCCCACCGTGTATGAATCCGGGTGAGAGGCGGTTATGTCACGTTTGAGTGAAATTACAAACCTACCCCTATCGAAACCTATAGAAATCGAGCCGATAGGCTTTGCGTGGCAGGGATAGGCAGTAATTTCCATCTCGCAGATTTTGGTTTCGGGCAGTTACTGCGACTTTCCCCGCTTCGTTCAAATTTTTGCAGAGCAAGAGTGCACGTTTACTGTGCCAACTCAATTCGAATCCAGTTTGTATTCTATTTTTGTTCGAGCAGGATCCATTTTCGATTGGAATAAAATTCTATATACATCATTTTATATATATATATACTTTCAAAAGCACAACAAAGAGTTTTGCTCCTTTATATGTATAATATGATTTACAAATACAATGATCTCAAAATCATAAGGTTGAATTCAAAAAATTTAAACCAAATTATGTTCTACTAAAATGTATGGATCAGTAATATCTACATATTAAATAACATAGATGCGCGTGAATTCATATGAGTATGCATGTTTGATAGATCAATTTTGGTTCGAGTACGAATTACATGTATCATCATCTCGAATTCAAATATTTGAATCCCTTTTATGTTGACTCCTTTCATGCCCATCTCTCTCGCATGCGTGCTCCTTCATGTAGCTATCACTCTCTTTTCTCCAGCTCACCCGCATGCTCACTTCATGTTTCTCCTATCTTCGCAAACATGGTCTCTCGACGTCTCCCTTGAGAAGTTTCACACTCTCCCTATCATTATACACTACACTGTTTTCATTATCTCTCACGTCTCTACCGTTTTCTGGTATCACTAGGTACCTAAGCTTTCTTTTTCACCGCCACACACAGTCTCACTCGTATTTCACTTTGTCTTTCTCTCTATGGGGTTCTCTCACACACCCTATATGTCTCTAGATATGAATCATACCACTAAAATTACTCTGTCCTGCAGACACAACATTTATTGTGGTCTCCTTTCCGTCTCCATCCCAGTTTTAAAACTGACATTATTCATTTGTTTACCAATAAGACAACCCCCCCCTCTCTCTCTCACACACACACAACTCCTGCTTCCACTCCCCTTCTCAACTTCCGTCTCTCTCTCTCACACACACACACAAAACTCTCGCTTTCGCACCCCCGACTCGTATTTCTCTCACAAACATTTATTGACTAGCCTCTAGATAGGTTTATACACCCGCACACTCGTGCTTCCACTATCACATACATGTCTCTCTCGCGCTCCTTGTATCTATGTAGATTTTTCTTCCCTTCTTGAGACACGCCCTCTAGATCGTGCACACACACACTATCGCCTCATTTTAAGCTGATACCTCTCGCACACACACTCTTTGTGTCGTTGTCACACATGCACTCCGTCCTCCTCCTCTCTCCCTCTCTCTCACACACACATGGGCTTTTTGCAACAACTAGCAAGATGCCCATGCATTGCACGGAACATCAAGATGCATTCGTATGAGTAGTTTATCTTGTGGGAGAAAAGGATGAACCAGGGAAGGCCTTATTTGCAAATGTGGAGAGGGGTGTGGGTATCTTTTTGCAAAATTGCCATAGTTTCCTTCCTATCTGCCAAATATAAATCGGACCGCCTATATTGCAGGATGGCAGGCACATCATCATCACCAACTCTGTTTTTTATCTCTACTCTTATAAAAAGCATAGTCGGTGATGATGGTGTGCCTGCCATCCTGCAATATAGGTCGTCCGATCTATATCTAACAGATAGGAAGGAAACTATGGCAATTTACCCGCACTCCTCTCCACATTTGCAGATAAGGCCTTCCCTCGTTCATCCTTTTCTCCCACAAGATCTTGATGTTCCGTGCAACGCACGGGCATCTTGCTAGTAAGAGTAGAAATTAGACATATACCACTTCTGAATCTTGAAACCAACAACATTCCTTCCTTATCTCATAAAAACCGCCAAAGGAATATATTTTGAGTGAAGCATAACATATTTTTAGTGATATAGGTATTCCAAAACTAGACTCTTTTTTCTATCAAATCGGTGAATATGTATTAATCAACTTTGATCGTGTGGCAACTCATCGTTCCACAATGTAGTGCCTATAGATTTTTTAAGAAGTCAAACTTTGCAAACTTTGACCAAGTTTGTACAGAAAAATATTTATATCTACAATAGCAAAAATATATAATGCGAAACTACATCATATGATGAATCTAGTGATATATGTTTCGCACTCTAGATGTAAATATTTTTTGTCCAAAAACTTGGTCAAAGTTTGTGAGCTTTGACTTCTCAAAAAATCTATAGGCACTACATTATGGAACGGAGGGAGTAGTTATTACCACTGTATTATTTTTTGGACACCAGACAAATGATGGAGTACATATACAAAGAGAAGAGGCGCAGACACGCAGTCGGTCTCTCGCTGTCTCGCACACATGAGAGTTACATAAAGGCACCATTAACAAATAAACCCTAAAACCCTAGGTGCACGATTGCTGCATGTGTGGATACTGCTACGTGGTGGAGCGCACCTTTGTTGAAATAGTCAGCTCACGTGATAATTTGATCCGTAGGAGTTGATGGTCGGGGCCACAGGTGAACGAGCTAGTGGCGGTGGCTCGCGAGTTGCCACAGATCGAGTAGCCACGTTTAAAATATCCTTTTTAGCGGGGTAAGAGTTCCGATATTCAATGGTGCATTATAAGTACTAAGTAGTTTTTAGAGCGATTGGTATGGAGCAAAAATGAAATTCATAACTACTACCTCCTTGGCGTATGGTTGTATGGGTTTATGTTGTGAGATGTTGAACCTGGTAGTTCTAGGCAAATACCTGGTAGTTCTTTGATAAAAAAACTACTACCTCTGTTCCAGTTTACTAGTCCCCATCATAGTTTGGGTCAAAGTTTGTCCACGAATTTTACTTGTAAATGTGAATGGAAAACGAAATTTTGTTATACCCAAACAAAAAAGGACTAGAGGGAGTGATTGCTCTGACACGGACGCGACCTCTCATAGTGCAGGCATTGAACCGGCGCGCCGGCCAAGAGGCCCGGCTGAACACGCCTCCTCGCCGCATGCAACCGGCTTCAGACTGCCCCGCTTGCCTCCATTGAATCCGCGCGTGTGCCGGAAACACGTCCTTCCGCAAGCCGGTCGGCATTTTAGAACACAAAAAATGACCAAAATATAATTAATTACGCATGGTCTTGACTTGCTGTGCTCGCAATGGTAGCAGGAACTAGAGGTTTTTCTTTATTTATAACTCTCCTCACATTTTTTTGGCTTTGAAGTGAATCATGGTTGTGGACATTATCTATGAATGTGCAGATATCTGTGAACATGAGTTTGATGTGGAAGTTGAACTTGGAATGTCAGGCTTGCGCGTGAACTATATCATGTCCAATGCTTCATCTGTTATTGTTTGGAAACTAATTGCTGTTATTACATGACCCAGAAAAAATTTATTTTGTGCCACATCAGTAGATGCACGGACATCACAACAGGCATGCTGACTGGATAAACATTTGAACCTAGTTGTTATGAAGGAAATTTTGTATTGACAACAGTTTTAGATAGAAGGAGACGCCTAGCCTGCTCTGCCTCTGCTAGCTTATTTCTGGCTTCTTCCACCTCTTCTTTTGCTTGGGTGAAGAGAGCATCTCATTGCACTTTTCTCTTCTTCAGGAACTCGGCTACATTCTTAAGGGTTGTTGCATGTTTTCTTTCAGCCTTTACTAGAGCCATGAGGACACGAACAGCTGACGACTCCACCTAGCTTGTGTGTAATCCAGCATCATCTGGGAATTTGCACCTTGTGTATAATCCAGCATCATTAGGGAACTAGCACCTTGTGTGTAATCTAGCTTCATTTTGGAAACATGATCTCGAGGTTGACCATACTTCCCTCCTCGCAGGAACTGCATCCTGACATGAAGTTACTTCTTTTTTAGATCAATACTTATAGCAACCCAGATCCATTTAGTAGAAGCCAGATAAACAGGACTCGCAGAAGTGAATTCAAAAGGAAAAATATAAAAACAGACTACAAGGTGAGAACACCCACTTCCTACATCAAGCTAAAAATGAAAGCATTAGGACGATTAAGACTCTTCTTATTACACATCAAAGAACATGAGGCTAAGAGAAACAGAAACTACAACATATACACATCGAAGAACACGAGGCTAAACGAAAGTAATTGAAAGGGTGTTACTTCCCAAAGCTCGTTTTACAGGTTCGGTGTAGCTCCTCTTTAACTTGCCATGCTCCATGAAGATGTCCCCAATATCCCGTGTTTGGTCTTCATTGCTCCTGTGCATGTTCGCACTCGTGGTTTTAAAATCTCAACATGGCAAGAAAAATATACTACTAGTAATACTCATGTATCTTGTGGGCAACATTAAAGCACTCGTCTGCCATGTTAGAGCATCTCCAACAAAAGCGCAATGCGCGGCGCTTTAAAAAGCATTTACAGTGCTGAGATTGAGAAGTAGAGATAGAGAGTAGAGACTAGAGAGTAGAGGATAGTTCTGAGCATAGATATAGCATAGATAGATAAAAAATAGATAGTTTAACTACTCCTCGTCGTCCGACTCCTCCTCGATTATTTCCTCCTCCAACGTCTCAATGTAGGCGTGAAGATACCGATCGTTGTTGGATTCCCAGGGTGACGCTGCTCCTAGCCTCATGTTGAATTGAGCGTATGCTTGTCCTCGCGATAGGCGGCTCGCTCCACCCTCATCTTCTCCCTCTCCGCCCTCCTTTGCGCGTAGAACTCGCGCTCGTTGATGATGTCCTGCGAGAAGCGTTGGCGCCACAGCGCTGGCTTCCTCGTCCATCTCGGGGACGCCGATACGGTGCTCCCGCCTCCGGTTGTCGCGACGATCCTCGTCGGTGATAAGCCGTGGCAGAGGCGCGAACTCCGGCGCCCGCTCCCGCGTCGACACGTTGGGGAAGTTCAATGTTCTATGGGGCCACCGAACGCGCCATGCCACCACGTCGTACGCGCGGGCGGCCTCATTGGCGGTGTCGAAATTTCCGAGGCTGAGGCGCATCCGGCGGAACCGGATCTCGGCGGAGAAGTTGCCGGAGGGGCGCACGCGGACGCCGCTGTATCCCCAATTTCCCGGCGACGTGGCGGCATGGTGGCACGGCGGTGGCGAGGCGAGAAAGAGCAGGGAGAGAGTGGTGGCAAGGCACAGAGCGGGGAGAGAGCGGTGGCAAGGCATAGAGCGGTGGGAGGGCATTGGATTTTATAAAGCGCACCTGACGCCGCGCGCGAAAACTAGCGCGCCCAGCAGATTTTTTCCCCGCGCGCGTGATCCTTTCCCGACGTCCCTGCTATCTCTACTCTCTTCTCTACTATTATATTTATTTTATATTTAATATTTATCTCTACTTCTCTACTCTCTACTCTTTTTTCCTTTTAAAAAACAGAGTTGGTGATGATGGTGCGCCTACCATCCTGCAGTATAGGCCGTCCGATTTATATCCGGCGGATAGGAAGGAAACTATGGCAATTTTGCAGAAAGATACCCACACCCCTCTCCAGATTTGCAAATAAGGCCTTCCCTCGTTCATCCATTTCTCCCACAAGATAAACTACTCATACAAATGCATCTTGATGCGTGCAACGCATGGGCGTCTTGCTAGTTCTAAGAAACTTTCCATCATTCGCCACACTACTGGTTGCAGATGAAGAACCTACCCAAGCACAGCGCGATACAGGAGCAACGCACAATTACAAGTTGATATTATGTTGGAAAATGGAGGCTATGACCAATTACTTTTATAGGAACAATAGCAACCAGGATATTTGAAGGGTAGGTATGAACAAAATTGGAACTGCACATGTAGTGCTAAGTGATTCAATACACACATTACCAATCGAGGAGGAGAACGATGGTCGGGGCGGCCTCTGTGCATCATGGTCAGCAACGGGGGTCAGTTCATTTTCCACGACGGTGGTGCTTCTGCGCTTGGCACCGGCTTCCGGGAAGCAGATCCGAGACCATGGAAGATGGTGCTAGGGAAGAGGCTCCGTGTACGACGACAACGGTGGACCGGCTCTAGTGCGGCGTACGGGATCGTCGATGAGGCAGATGCGCTGCGGTGGACGAGTGTGCCGATGTAGAAGGGGAGGAGCACGAAGGATGTGGTGTCGTGGAGAAGTCTATTTTGCAGTGGGTATAGAAAATGGGGAGTATTCATGTGTACAACTCTAGGTGCCGGGTGGGGTTGGTTGGGTAGGGTGAACCTGAAGTTACAAAAACAGTGCCCTACCAAGCGTCATTCGTAGGCATGTTCCAAGGCTATGATGGTAACTTCACACTTCTCGAATCAGGGTCGTGGGAGATTTTCCCGCCGACCCCAAAATTTTGTGACACTGAACTCCCCGTGTGGTGTGATGGGTGATTGGGCTAAGCAACTAGCGAGTAGTAGTAGTAACTACTAGTACTCCCTCCGTTTTTATTAACTTTGCATATTAGGTTTGACCGAAGTCAAACTTCCTAAAGTTTGACCAAGTTTATAGAAAAATATAAACATTTACCATAAAAAATATGTATGATGTGAAAGTACATTCAATAATAAATCTAATGGTATTTATTTGTTACTGTATTGTATATGTAAATATTACTAGCGAAAAGGCCCGTGCGTCGCAACGGAAGAAAAAAATTATCTCATATCTCTAGCTGGACAAACTGTGTGTGTGGCCGGTTGGCAGGTCATGAGATCGAACCCTCACATCGGCAATTTTATTTTTTGCTAGCTCTCCGGACCTGGGTTTCTTCTGTTGGGCCAAAACAGGTGACAAGTAACGAAACCAAATAGTGACATGGAATTAACTGAAGCGGGACCAAACGAAACGAGACGAAACCAAGAATACCACCTCCCTTTAATAGTAGGTATAGATTTGTTATAAACTTTCTGAGAGTTTACAAAACTTGACTTTACCAAAGCTAATACGCGGACTTAAATAAAAACGGTGGGAGTACACATTTGTTTTCTTAGTTTGTACTGAATTAATCATTTGTTGTAATTGTGAAATAAATATATTAGGTTACTGACTTCAAATGTAATGGTCTATACAATTCAATAGTTGCAATCATTGTTGAATTCCAAGATGTATACGGGGTCTATAGTACTTCACAATATGCTCAAACTCAAACAATCCCAGTCAAATGAGAATCTAAATGCATTTCATAGTTATTACTTTGTAGGATGCAACAAAACCAACCATAACTCATCCATTATAAAAGCAATATTTTGAACACATCCCAATGTGGGAATGAAACATGTAGAGAGAGCTTGCGAAGATGGAGCAGATAGGGCGGGAAAGATTGTATGTATGTGGACGAGAGAGTAGGAGACAAACCTAACGAGACAGAGAGAGATAGAGAGAGAAAGAGAGAGGAAGAAGTTAGGTCTGTGAGAAAGATGGAGAGATGTAATATACGTGAGATGCATGTGCATCGGGATTCTGTACACGTGGAAGGAGAAGAGACAACATGTTTGATGAGAGAGCTGGAAAAACATGGACGAGAGGGGAAGGATCTCGTGGGTTGAGGGATTGATCATTTTGTGCGGGGGGAGAGGGATTGGTAATTTTGCGCGGGAGAGAGGGGGGAGGAGTCAGTCGGCCGTCGTCACATCATCCTACTTCCAAATGGCACCGCATTCTCTAGTGCAGTGTGGTTGCCGTCTTCGATCTCCTCGATGCCCTCTTTAAAGATTGAGGTGTTGTGCATGCTGGGGTGCAGAGAAGCACAAGCGAGAGTGGTCACCATATAACCTTGGATGGGGATGAATTGTGTGCTCGGGGGAGGGGGTGTGTGTGCGGTGTGTGTGTGTGTGTGTGTGTTAGATATTGAGAGAAATCAAACCTATGGAGAGAAATGTGTGTGTATGTGACGGAAAGCTACATGCTAAATAGGGTTTTCATGAAGATATTGTGTGTGCGAGATAGAGGGCGATGTGCGGGCCTTGAGGTGGGCAGGGGCCGGGTGAGTGTGTAAAAATGTGTGCGTTGATGCATGTGTTACATGCGATCGTGTGAGGGACGTACGAATCGAGAGAGATGGTTGTTGTGTTATGGATGCTCCCCCCCCCCCTCTCTCACACACACACAAGTAAAATAGAAGACTGTTCTCTCATGTATACACAATGTATCAGCATTTATCTATGTCTCACTCATGCATGATCATTTGCACATTCACACCTCTCTATGTCTCTATCACACGCACACCATCTCCACATTGCCCTTCCGCCACAACACACATATAGACACATACACACATTCTCTCTCAGTCACACACACACAAAATCAGTATTCAAAAAAACTAGGGCGCACCTAAAACGTCCAAATCCAAATAAACACGAACTAGAGCTAAATTCAAATATGTGGAAATATTGTAGCGTTAAGAACTTTTCCAGGAAAAAAAGTTGAGTAATATTCGGGGATTGTTTTCACACACACAAAAAGGTTCGGTGGATGTCCTTCAAGTGCGACACGGTGACGCACCGTTCGATCGACCTCACGGCCGCGGTTCACGCGCTTGCACAGGATTCCATATCATGGCTGTGGTAACTAATATAAGCGCTGCCTCAGTCTAATGTTTACGTGTACTAGTACGGTTTTCTTTTAAGTTTGACCAACCCTATATAAAACTAAACTAAGCTCCCATATGTGCACTCATCAATATGCCGCCGCTGGCCTTGCGCATGCCGGCGCCCGCCTGCTCCGGCCAACAATTTCTCGCCCATCACCGCCGTGTCACTGCCATACCTGTGCCATGAAGCCGAAGGCTCGCCCGCTCACGTTGTCTGCAGACCCTCCTCGCGATGCTGACGCGCTGCCAAGCACGTGAGCAGCTGGTGGAGCCGCGTACGAGGAGGAGGATGAGCGCGCGCTCCAGCACGCCGGCGAGGAGGAACTAGCGTGTCATTGTCGTCTCCGCCCGCGTGGAGGAGGCGCGCATGGTGGCTGTTGCGACAGAAGTCGGTCGCGCCCGCGCCGAGCCCACAAACCGGGTGCTGACACGGAATCTACCTTCGAGACCTTGAATTCCACGTGGATCCTGCAATCGGAAGGAGCAATTTGGGTCAATAGGCTCTTGTGAGTCGTTGGATGCAACATGGATGGCTAGAAGGGCTTCTTCAACCTCCGAAACTAATGCACTGTTCATCTTCTCAGCCTGCCGCCGCCGCCCCCCCCCCCCCTAACCCCCCGCCCCCCCCCCCCCCCCCCCCCCCCCCCCCCCCCGTTTAACCCTGGGCATGATCCAGTTTTTTCCGACGAACTGCATTCCACACCCAACACTCATAAGATAGATCATGGGCACCCTGCCACCCTAATATAGATACTTGGGTAGCTTCTCTGTCGTCTTCTTCCTTCGCTCCATCGAACTTCTTTCACAAATTGACTGACCCAAATTATACTACTAGTGTGAACATATTAAGTACAGTAGGAACACGAAGATATGAGCAGTAGTACCAACTGCAAGAAGAACAGTAGTAAGACATAGTACTAGTACTATTGTACGTACTAAAGAGTTCAAATAACGAGAAAGAACATAAAGTTCAAATAACAAGAAAGAACATAAACATAGTTCTATTGGGGGCTCAGCACAACACACCCCTGAAATAATACTAAGCAACTAGTCCGCTTGACACTTCAGTACAACCAGCATGAGCGACGGCACTGCCACCTTACTCGGAGTCCGAGTCCGACTCCACATCCTCGACTTCGTCCTCGTCCCTCTTCCTCTTCCTCTTCGCCGATGCTTCTTTGCTTGAACCGGACACTGGGCTTTGCTTCTTCATCCAACCCTTGTAGATATTTAAGCAAAGGTAGGCATCCATTGCTGTGTACAGGATGTGATCTTCATCTAATGTCTTCGACTCCCATGCATGATGAAACTCATGGTGAGGTTTCTTCAGTTTAGCATACGAAGGATCAATCATGGCTACTGCCAGGGTCAGCATTGAAGGCTGAGAGGGGGACACCAGGCATGCCTTCTGGAGATCGAAGGGCTAGCCTACAACGAGGCCTATCCGACCCAGGACATCCCTGTCGTTCCTAAAGTCTACAGTAATGAATTTCACTCTTTCGTCCTTGAGGAAGTTCTTAAAATCCTGGCACTCAACATCGGCATAGCATATGTGGTAGAACAAGCACACATTATGTAAGCAAACCTGGATCACAGCGGGCTTCCTCTTCTCTGCCTCCATTAGAATCTTCTCTCTTTCCAGGACTGTGGTGTACTCAACATCTAGCCCAGTGACCCACTCATCCTTTGAACTGTTGAACATGCATAGGAAGCGAGCAAAGCATGCTTTCACTGTTGCGGATCCACGTGTGTAGATGACGATGAACTCATCACCGGTGATGGCTCTAACTTGGTACTCAGCGGCGACCATGGAGATTTGGGAGGCCATGGATTTTGGAGGAGGGTTAGGAGAATTTGAACTGGTGTAATATGAAAGGACGGGACGACTGGGAGCGAACTGTTGTAAGGTAGTAGTAGAAGACGGGGACGAGTAGGGCGTGCGAACGGTGTGGGGTTGTTGGCTTGCCCGGTGGATAAACGGCTGCAAGCCCCCAAAGAGTTCTTGAGTACTATGCGGGACCCACTAGATGTCATGTCTACTAGACCCATATCATAGGCATGACGGTATAGCTTCTGCCTGTTCGCACGCCATGCCAGCACGTGGATGTAACTTCACTTAATTCCGTCAACCGTCGCGCCTCCCATGACCTTCGCCTCCCTCGCGCGGTCGCGCCCTTTGAGACTTCGACCGGCTATAAATGAGCAATTTTTTTGCCTAGTCCACATGCATCATACTCCCTCTGGTCCTTTTTACTTCCGTCAACCGTTTGCAAAGTGTTTGACCAAATTTATACTAAAAATATCAATATCTACAATACTGATTATAATGAGTATAAGAACTACGTTTCATAATGAGTATAAAAATATTGATTTGACATTGTGAATGTTGATACATTTTTCTATAAGTTTGGTCAAAGTAGAGGTACATTGACTTCAGACAAAACTTAAATGCACAATGCAGACTAGTTCCTCCGTCTAGGTGTGTGCCATGTCCAATCTAGTCATCACAACAAGGTTAGCTATTAGAGTACTACTACCTCCCTTCTACTTTAAAGGGCTCGATTCAAAATTTTCACCTACTCTTACCAAGATAGAGGCGGTGGAATAGTTTTTGTAGTATGCAAAAGTACTCAACTAATGCTGCCATTCTTCACCCCTTCTACTTTAAAGGGCTTGATTCAACATTTTCACCTACTCTTACCAAGATAGAGGCGGTGGAATAGTTTTACTCTAACCACCCTCTCTTCTTTAATTCTTTGCCACATCAGCATGTTTGCTATTTCCGTGTGCATTATACCAGCTAAGATACCACCATTATGGCCAGCCTTAATCATTGCATGCAATAATTTAGTGCACCTTGAAATATGAACATGTGTGGGGCGTGTATGTTTTTAATGACTTGAGACTATACCTAGCCCTGCATGCAAGATGACTTATTATGCACCGTTCCCCATACCTGCAGGAAGCCCATTCGTCTCCAAATCTTTTCCTGTGCATGTGTGAAAACAATATGCCTGATTGACTCTCCTTCTCCCTCCGGCGGTCCCACCACTCCACCTCGTGTGGAAAAAATCTGCATGCATGACTCTCCTTCCCCCGCGCTCGTCCAATCTGTTGTGACCAGCAATATTTCCACCCCTTCCCTCCCCCGTAATTTACTCCAACAAATATGCCCACATAGTTGTTACGTTAATCTTGCAACATATCTTATGGGACGCTGCTTCAGTTACTTAACTACAGGTGCATTGGGTCACTGACATATGGGCCCAACAGGGGTCTGGCCCACATGTCAGTGACGCAACTGGACCTGTAGTTAAGTCAGTGCAGCTCAGTCCATATCTCACGTAGGTGTGCCATTGCTCGCTATAAATACTGCGCCTCCCACGACATTCAGAAGAACGCTCACGTTCATCGCTATCTCCTCCCCCTCCCTCTCACGTCGACCACCATGGCATCACCCCTCCCAAGCCCTAGGCGCCCCTCGCCGCACCGCGCGGATGGTCACGCGTCGCCATTCCGTTCCTCGCCGCCACTAGTCGAGGAGGACGCATCGGTGTTCCGCTCCTCACCGCGACGCGTCGAGGTGGACGCGTCAGCGTTCCCAATCTCGCCAGCACGCGTGTCAGAGGAAGCGTCGGCTCCCCGCTACGAGGAGAACGCCGCACCGCCCGCCGAGCCCCCCCATCCTTGAGGAGCTTTGGAAAGAAATGGATGTCACCTTGTGGGAGGCTTTGCCTCTGGCAGAGCGCGCCAAAATAGAGGTGGAGAAGAAGGCCGAGGAAGAGAAGTGCGCCGCGGGACAAGCTGCCTAGCAGGCCTATGTCGCGTCTGAGAGAGTCAGGCAATTTGCTCTTTGGCAGAAGGCTCGTGCGAGGGCCGTGAGGGTGGCGGAGGACGCCTATGCCAAAGCCCTGAGTGCAGTCGGGCCCAAGCGCCTCATCTACGCTTAGCGGTATGTGGACCGGGTGCACGCTTCTGAAGGAAATATGCCCTAGAGGCAATAATAAAGTTATTATTTGTTTCCTTATTTCATGATAAATGTTTATTATTGATGCTAGAATTGTATTAACCAGAAACATAATACATGTGTGAATACATAGACAAACGGAATGTCACTAGTATGCCTCTACTTGACTAGCTCATTGGTCAAAGATGGTTATGTTTCCTAACCATAGACATGAGTTGTCATTTGATAAATGGGATCACATCATTAGGAGAATGATGTGATTGACTTGACCCATTCCATTAGCTTAGCACTTGATCGGTTTAGTTTACTGCTATTGCTTTCTTCATGACTTATACATGTTCCTATGACTATGAGATTATGCAACTCCCCATTACCGGAGGAACATTTTGTGTGCTACCAAATGTCAAAATGTAACTGGGTGATTATAAAGGTGCTCTACAGGTGTCTCCAGTGGTACTTGTTTTGTTGGCATAGATCGAGATTAGGATTTGTCACTTCAATTGTCGGAGAGGTATCTCTGGGCCCTGTCGGTAATGCACATCAGTATAAGCCTTGTAAGCAATACAACTAATGAGTTAGTTGACTTGCCGATAATGAGATTAAGCTAGGTATTGAGATACCGACGATCGAATCTCGGGCAAGAACATACCGATGACAAAGGGAACAACATATATTGTTATGCGGTTTGACCGGTAAAGATCTTCGTAGAATATGTAGGACCAATATGAGCATCCAGGTTCCGCTATTGGTTGTTGACCGGAGACGTGTCTCGGTCATGTCTACATAGTTCTCGAACCCGTAGGGTCCGCACGCTTAACGTTCGGTGACGATCGGTATTATGAGTTTATGTGATTTGATGTAACGAAGGTAGTTCGGAGTCCCGGATGTGATCACGGACATGACGAGGAGTCTCGAAATGGTCGAGACATAAAGATTGATATATTGGACGACTATATTCGGATACCGAAAGTGTTCCGGGTGATTTCAGAGAAAACCGGAGTGTCGGAGGGTTACCGGACCACCACCCCCCCCCCCCCCCCCGAGAGAAGTAATGGGCCACATGGGCCTTAGTGGAGAGAGAGAGAGGGTCGTCCAGGGCATGCCGTGTGCGCCCTCCCCCTCTGGTCCAAATTGGACTAGGGAAGGGGGGCAGCGCCCCCCTTTCCTTCTCCCTCTCCTCCTTCCTTTCCCCCTCCTAGTAGGAGTAGGAAAGGGGAGTCCTACTCCTACTAGGAGGAGGCCTCCTCCTCCTGGCGCGCCCTGCAAGGGCCGGCCGGCCTCCCCCTTGCTCCTTTATATACGGGGGCAGAGGGGCACCCTAGGACACACAAGTTGATTGTTCCAAGCCATGTGCGGTGCCCCCCTCCACCATAATCCACCTCGATCATATCGTAGCGGTGCTTAGGCAAAGCCCTGCATCGGTAGCAACATCATCGCCGTCATCACGCCGTCGTGCTAACGGAACTCTCCTGTGAAGCTCTGCTGGATCGAAGTTCATGGGATGTCATCGAGCTGAACATGTGCTGAACTCGGAGGTGTCGTACGTTCGATACTTGGATCGGTCGGATCGTGAAGACGTACGACTACATCACCCGCGTTCTCATAACGCTTCCGCTTATGGTCTACGAGGGTATGTGGACGATACTCGCCTCTCTCGTTGCTATGCATCACCATGATCTTGCGTGTGCGTAGGAATTTTTTTTGAAATTACTACGTTCCCCAACAGCTTCCAGCGAGGAGGAGTACCTGTTGGCGCCGGATCACCACAACGGTGAGATTGCGCTCGCCCCCGGCAAGCCGCCAATCAGCACCTCGCGAGTTGCGAGGCTGAGGAAGAGGTGTTGTGTCGGTGCGCTAGGAAACAGCCGCGCACCAGGGCACTCGTGGCGCGCCGCAAGCGCTCCTG
Organism: Triticum urartu; assembly: GCF_003073215.2. Lineage (NCBI taxonomy): Eukaryota > Viridiplantae > Streptophyta > Magnoliopsida > Poales > Poaceae > Triticum > Triticum urartu. The sequence continues at coordinate 600,678,376 of NC_053023.1, read as the reverse complement.
CGAGCGTCGTGGCTTTTAGTAGGAGTATAATTTAGTTTCGTAAGGCGATCTCATTAGTTTTGGGACGCAAATGATAAATCCCAAATATTTAGGAATTATTATCGTCCATAATTAAGTATGTAAAAGGGAAAGTTTGGAAACCTTGTGTATCCGTACGCATTTTGTAAGTACGTGCATATAGCACAAACTTTACTACTCGTATATACTATCGCACTACACATCTCTCTCTATATATGCTTGCAGACTGTGCTAGTCCCTCCGTCCATGTGAGTAAGTCATCTTTGGTTGTGCACCGTGACCAAGAAGGAGGGAAAACTTATACACCTAGGCGGATGGAGTACTACTATTACTTATGTACGTGCAAATGAACGTTTTAACATTACGATGTGGTTTTTGTAAAAGTAGAAAAATAGCACTAGTCAAGCTTGTGAAACGATTCAATGCAAAACAAATGCAAAAATGCTTGTTTGATTGTTTACCTTTAGCTTCCTTCTCTGTGGTTATTTCTCTGTCGTACTTTGTACGGAGTATCTCACTGGTCAGAAAGGCATGCAAATTCCCAAACCGCTTCCTACACCCTGTATCAAATTTGTTGCCTAACAAGTTGTGCCGTGCAATTGGAATTCCAACTTGAGTACTACTACTAGTAGGAGTACCAGGGGCCAGTTCTTTTAGGCTTCTAGATTAGTAATCCCATAACTACTACCTCCGTCCTGGTTTATTGGTCCCCATTGTAATCTGTGTCAAATTTTGATCATAAATTTAACTAATGAAATGTTAGTGCATGTCACATGCACTAACATTTTATCAGTTAAATCTTTGGTCAAAATTTAGCACAAATTACAATGGTGACGAATAAACCAGGATGGAGGTACTAGTAGTAGTTTAGAGGCCCAAATAAATGAGTGATAGAGGCCCAAATAAATGAGTGAGGTGCCTTAGGGGCTGTTTGTTTCCAGGCACTTTTTGGTGTGGGGACTAGAAAAAGTCCCTCTTAGAGACTTTTTAACCAAACATGAGGGACTACTAGTGACTAAAAGTTGCTTCTTGGGACTAAATGAAGAAGACTCTCAAGGAGAGTCTTTTTTGGGACTTTTTGAGACTTATCCAACAATGCCCCTCCCTGCACCCATTGCCCCGCCAGCCCATGGTGTTGTTTGGTTGTTATTTTTCTGTATACTAGGGGTAACATGGTCATTTAATAACCTCCACGGAGGGACTAGGGACTTTTTAGTCCCTGGAAACAAACATGGAGGGACTTTTTAGGGACTAGGGACTTTTTAGTTGGGACCAGAAAAAGTCCTAGGACTTATGAACCAAACAGGGTCTTAATGTTACTCTCCACTATGACTAGTCTCATGGGAAAAGCCGGGGAAGAGATGACTTATTTTTTAAGCCGCCAAAAGAACTGGCCCTAGGAGTAGTAGCTAGGGATACTAGGAGTAGTAACTAGGGATCGAGTGTGCGAGATGAACTGGAGAAAGTAAATGTAGAGAGATGAAATGCAAAAAAGACGAAGGGATGTGATGGTTGCTTGTCCATTTATTTTACCAGGCCACTTATTACTAGGAGTGGTTGGGTTTCGTGATATGACGGCTTTACTGTTGCACCACGAGCGGGGTGAGACTTGCGTGCAGCGCCGCCCTCTACACTAGTACTACATCGGTCGTGCTTTATTAGTCCCCCATTGAATTTGACTGAAGATTTAACTAACAAAATGTTAGTGCATGTCAACAAAAACTATATCGTTGGATTCGTATTTGAACATAGTTTTCAATGATATAATTTTAGGTGACATGCATCAGCATTTATCATACTATATACAATGTTAGTTCCATTTTTGGTCGTACTAATCTATAGTAAGGTGCCCGTGCGTTGCACGGAACAGTGAAATGCATTGATCGGGGAGTTGTTTATTTTGACAAAGGATGTGGGGGTCATCTCATGTGTAACGGGTATCGATAGGTTTCTTCAGATATTATTTAATCTCTAGAGCTCACAAACATCCGGGTGAAATAGATTAAAAAGTATCTTTTGCAAACAAAAGTGTTCAACTGTCCAACCTGCATCCAAAACTTGTGAAGAAATAACACTTATTGTGCTTTGCAAGAAATGATCTTTAAGAATTAGTTTTTGAGTATCGATTGTTATACATGTTGGCTACAGATGACATGGCACTTTCTTATAGTCAACAGTTGGCTATACTATTAAGTCTTAACCATGCCCTTATACACCTAGACAGAGGGATTAAATCAGGATGACTTGGAAGGGGGCAGAGGAGATGTAAGAAATGGTTCATCATAAGTCTTTCACCAGTATTATAGTAAAAAATTCATACATGGAAGATTCTATACTAAACCATAGATGGATACACTTTTATTCATGCGCGATACTCCAACAGAGCAAGATCGTGCATGGAAGTCTCCACATACTTAGACAGCGGATTACATTGAGCGAAGACTAATGATCAACATTTAACTTGGTAATGCATATGTCCAGGTGAACCTCCTTGGAGTCCCCATGCACATTATTGTGGTTCAAATCATGCCATGCGTCTTCCATGTCCACATCGGCGGGAAGGTCCCAGCTCAGCACAGTCCTAGTCAGCTTGATGTAGCCAGTGTCGCCGCCCACGTACCTCCGAGGGGTATTAATAGTGAGCACGCACCCATACATCGGCCTTGTGTCAGTGTCAGTGTCAGCGGCGTCGCCCCTGACGCACACTACATAGACGGGGCGACGGCCTGCGCGGGCCTCGCCGGTGCCCACGATCAAGAGGAAGATGCTGTCGTCCTCCTTCGAGACTAGCAGGCAGCGATGATCCTCCAGCGACTCCGACATTGTGAACGGGTAGCACGTCTCGTACTTGATGTTCTACACCGCGGGCCAGTAGTGGTAGACGGATGCCTGCATGAGGTGATGCACGAGGTCCGCCAGCGAGCCCCAAAACGGCATCGGGCACTCATAGCAGTAGACGAAGGGCTCCTTGGAGGCATCGGCCAGGCCGTCCATGAAACGGGAGTGGTTGTAGGGGACGGTGTGCCAGTTGAATATATGAGCAAGTTACTATGAGATTTAGTCTGAATAAGCACAAAATAAATCATGACGGCTATAACAGAGATTAAACTAATCATGTGGACTAGCATAGTAGATGAACAGATCGAATCTAGGACACAGACTAGAAACATGAATTCTACCACGATTTCGAAGAGGAAGGACAGAAACACATACGGTGCAACGGGAGCAGGACCGTTGGCATTGAGGTTGTTGCCCATGTCGTTGAGGAAGAGGTTGCCTTGGTCGGGGAAGAAGTCATCATCGGTGAAGTCATCGCTGCCAGCAGTCACGAGAATGCGCTCCCCAAATTTCAACAGCGCCCGCCGAATGGATGCAAGAGGGAGTGGCTGTAGGGGACGTTGCGGCCGCCGAATTGAGCATAGGAGTAGCCCACGAAGTAGTAGATGGTGCTCCTCCCTAGTCTCTACAATGCAAGAGATGAACCTTTATAACAATGAGTCCGTCCGTTGCAACGGATCCAAACTAGAATAATACATATTCACAAATTTGAAAGAAAACAGTTTAGTTTTGATATACATATCACTAAAAATATATTATGTTTCACTCAAAATATATTATTTGGGATGTTTTACTAAAGTAAGGAAGGAATGTGGTTGGTTTCAAGATACTAAGGGGTTTTGTGTAAACTGGAGCAGAGAAGTGGGAATTGTTGCAAAAGGCCACAACTTACATCACAGCCGTTAGATGCAAATCTAATGGTCATAAATGGCGGATGGCAGACACACCATCATCACCAACTGAGTCTTTTATAGGAGTAGGAGTAGAGAAAAAACGAGTTGGTGATGATGGTGTGGCTGCCATCTTATAATATATACTGTCTGATCTATATCTAACGGATAGAAAGCAAATAATGACAATTTTACAAAAGATACCCGCACCTCTCTCGACATTTACAGATAAGTCCTTGCCTCGTTCATCCTTATCTCCCACAACCTCATTGCTGGGCAACTAAAAAAGGAAGTCTCTGGAACAATCTGGCATGGTGGCCGCTGCCGGCACCATCCATCCCCATGCCTCCGCCCAGTTCGACCACCAGTCACCACCACACCCCACTCCTCCTCACCTTATCTATCATCTTTCTCGAGATATCATTTTTTCGATGAAATGGTCGACATACCATTTTCCGATAAAATTCTTAAGATATCATTAGTTTTTACACATGGGATTACTCCTGCATGGGTCAATCACAACAGGTGTTTTGTAAAAAAAATGCATCTTGATGTTCCGTGCAATGCACGGGCATCTTGCTAATTTTTCTGCATATAATTCCAAACACCACGTAGACATAGTCTTTGACCATTTTACAACTATGTTAGTATCATTGTTAGTGGTCAGCCGGTGCAAGTTATAGCCCCGGGTGTTTTAACCTTTTTTTAGTAATGATATCTGGCGATTGTTCGCCACGAGCTCAATCCTGGCAAATCCCATGTAACCGTCAGATTTCCATCCGACGGTGGACTGTTTTTAAGCCATAGTATTTGACAGAACCGCTACCCTTACACATGTACTATAACTGCGTCGCGGGCGTTTGCAACTGCCATATCTCCCAGCGAACGTTTGCTGGGGATTGGAGTTAGCACCGATGGCGGTTCGTAGTTGTTCCACGCTCGGGCATTGAACTTTGTAACTATTTTAGATTAGAATATACTACTCCTCCAGTCCTACCCCACTACTACTCTACTCAAGCAAGTTAGGGCATAGTAGTAGGTACTGTAGGGAGTACCAGTACTGTGATCACTCAAGCAAGTTGTCTGGCATCGATATGACCCTACGCTGCTGGTATGTGTCTCGTAAGTCAAGCGACATGCTCTAGTCATCATCACCTATCCACTTCCAGCAGCACATATTCGCTTCTCCATCTTTGTCCGCACATAATCTCGTCCAATCTTCCATCCCCGCTAAGGTGTCTCCCCCCCCTCGTCTGAAACCGAAGCACTAACAATGGCAAAACCAAGCAGTGTCCGACGAAAGAGTGGCTGGAGTTCGCTCCCCACAAAGGTAATCAAGCTCATTGTTTTGCGTGTGGACAATCTCAGTACCATGCCGCTCGCCGCGTGCTCGTCGGGGCTATACCGTTTACTCAAAGCCCTCAGGCTGGAGCTTTTTAAGCCAGCTCCTTGCTTGCTGATGCTGCCTGATCTTCAGAAACGGCGTGTCACGCAGCATAACGATCATAGGGTGGCGATCATCAACCCCCTTGACTGCGATCCGATCCCCATCACGCTCAACTACATTAACGGTATGTACGGGGTCGGCATGAACACGTCTTGGATGGTGCTCGTTGGTCGCGGCAGCTGGATGCTCGTGGAGGTCTACACCCGGCGATTGATCCCCCTTCCTTCGATTAACACTGCACTGCTTTGGCACCGCGGCCCAGAATACTCTAAATCTTACAGTAGCCAACATGATACCAAGTTTGATTTCCTCAAGGTTGTAATCTGCCAAGTGGCCACAAGATCTGCGAATTATAAAGACTTCAGGCTAATTGCGTTCTTCAACCGCGGTCTCGCCTATCTGACAGGTCACTGCAGTAAGTGGATAAATCCGCATGTCCATCACAGGATCATACATCATCCATGGTTCTCTGATGCCATTGAACACAAGGGCTTCATTTACACTGTTGACTCCTTCTATGGCTGGACGTATTGCTGGCCTACTCCAGTCATCGCTACAAATGGTTGTTACAGTAGTATGTTACTTTCCTATGATATCATGATGGCCTGCTGATATTACTATCAATATTTACTGAAAAAATATTCATGCTCACAACATGTTGTTCTTAAGATTGACTACATTAAGAGCCCTTTTTTATTTGACTCCAACTTGATATGATGTTGTAGGCCGCCTGGTGTCCCTACCCTTCCTAATCCTAGAACATTTTAAAGAAAAGCGGCATGGCGGTTGCAGGTGGTTCCTGGCTCGATCAGACGACGGCGAACGATTGATGATCGTTCGCACGTACCGGACGTGTTGTTTCGCGGAATACAATCACAATCACTGCAAGGTCTTTGAGCAGGATCCCCAGCTTCTCTGAGCCTTCGGGAATTTTTGACTGGAGGCTGGTAAGTAGCCTTGGTACACGCTCTCTGTTTCTCGGACTGAATTATCCGATTAACCAGGAGATAACCGACGGCAAGGATCATGATGGCAGCGCGGTTTCATTCATCAGGCAATACTGTGTGTACACAGCGTACCATGCGTCTCTGCATGCACCATACCCTGATATGTGCCACCACGCTCTACAGCCCAAAGTAGGAGAGAGGGGCGCAAGTATCACACTTTGACCTGCTAGCTGCAGTTTCCCCCGTCAGGCACCCATCTGGTTCAAGCCGTCAGCCAATCTCTACAGCTTAATAAATAGTAACATCTAACTGAGCCAATTAGTTAGATGCGTACACTTGGTGTAGTAGGATCTTTATTTAGTTTGATGCATACACTTGTTCTTTTTTGGTAGCCCTTTTGTAGTGATGGCTAATGTTTGAATTGGAACAGAGAGCTGCAGCTTTACCCTTCTGGTCTGCTTACAGCTTATGTTGCACCCCTAGCCTTGGTTGCTGTTGCTGCTATTTTCAATGTACAATCAGTAGTATATTTCGTCTGTTGGTTGAATAAATGTGTTGTTAAATGACAAACACAATGTTTTGGAAGTTGTTGCACGGTCCGATCCTTTAGTGCCCCGTACCATACGTAGAGCATACTACTTTTGGTACGGGACACATTTTCCACTTGTTGATAACATGCAGCCCACTGATGAAGGCCTAATAGAGGAGCCCATAATTAACTGGAAGGGAGGCTCTCACATGAATCCGGCCCAGGTACATGCTCATGTTCCCCTAAACATAAATAAGTAAATAAATAAATAAAGCTGAATGCTCATGCACCAGTTCTTTAAATTCACGATTTAACAGGAGGATGTTATTTCCTATGATAGTGTCGTTACATTCAGTCGATATTATTCTTAGGCAAATATAGCGACCGGTCTTCTTTCTCCCACCATTTTCTTCCTGCAACCAGCGGACCCATACAAATCGTAGTCAACGTCGTAAATAGTTCCGGTCCATTTTTATTTTTCAATAAGAATGTCCAACCCAGCCCGGCACATTGGCGACGGCACTTTACCCTCCGCCTTGGTGCGCTCGCCGCGGCGCCGCCGGCCGGCCCTGTCAACATAGTGAGTCGCGAGAGGACTGTAGTTGTGAGTATGACAGTACGGACCCACCAAGTGCACTCCTGAACACAAGCAAGCGCTTCTTTTACTACTCAGATGCACCCCTCGTTTTTTACTCTAATCCACCCTGCTGATATCTGGGACCCACATCATTTTCAACGTATAGTCAATTAATGACAGAATTGCATAACTTTTTTTTGAGTAGTAATTCGAAGGAGCAGGCTATAAACTGGGTTGTGCGGTCTCTGTGGCCCGTCTAACAACATGACCAACCCAATAGTTTTTTCTTTGGGAAAATAGGTGGTCCAGCATTTCTTTTTGAAGAGTACCCAAACTAGGCCTATTTGTTTTCTTCGACTTACTCGGCTGCAAATCTTTCAAGACGAGGAGGGATGCATTCCGGCCTGGCCAAAGAGTATGGTCAGTGTCTGTTAAAAGTAATATCAAAGGGGTTGAAAATTCCAAAAAAAAAGCAAATGGGAATTAATTTCTTTTTTGTTTTTGTTCTTCACTGATATTTTATACTTCATTGGATTTAACATGACATAGTACTAATTTATTTTTAAATTTGCTTTAGTATGGCTACTAATTTTTGGATTAAGAATATTTTGTTCCCTAGCAAAAATTTGCGAATTTTCAAAATTTTGCACATATTTAGTTCATTTTTTTAACGCTGGTACTGACCAGAAAATGGGCAGCAATTCTAAAAATGAAAAATGGGCTGCAATAAATTCCATATGAATTAGAAAATGAGTAAAAATTATAAAAAATAATAGCAAATGGGCTGTATACGCCACATATTTCGAAGCTGGCTTGTTTACGCAAGGCTTTGTCAGTCAACACACGATTCTAGCAATAGTGACTATTGGATGTCCATCCAACGGCCGACGTGCTTCTTCAATCTCTGATCTTCCTGCTCCAGCCGCCTAAACTAGCGCCGGCGGGACTGCCTGCTCCCACCTCTTGTGGCCTGCTGTGATGTCGCGCAGGCTTCACCGGCCCACCCTACTCCCTCCGCTGGCCTAGCCGCACGCAATCAACTTCCTCCTTATTACGCAAAGAAATGATTCCTCCAACTGACATCTGGGGCACACCGGTTGGGAGGCTGACCTGTGGGCCTACTAAGTTGACGCGTACGTAGGGGTTGTCAACTTAGTCAACAAACGATTCTAGCAGCAGTGACTGTTGGATTTGAATCGGACGGTCCTACTGCTTCTTCAATCGCTGCTCTTCTTGCACCAGTCGCCCAAACCAGCGCCGGCGAGACAGCCTACTCCTGCCTCCCATGGCCGGCTATGCTGCCGCGGAAGCCTCACCGCCCCTACTACTCCCACCGCTGGCCAGGACCTGCGGCGACGGCAGCCTCACACCGCAGCCGAACCAATGAACCCTCGTACTCCTCTCTGCGTGGGCATCCACTGTCGCGTCTTCCCCGGCTCCGCGTTGTCCCCTTCCTAGGCCTCGCCGTCGTCCACTGCCCTGGTGCTCTCGGCGCGGCGTGGTCAACGTGGTCAAGGAACAACTTCCATCGGAAGAGTACTATACATGGAGAGGCTGACAGCTGGGTCCACAGCCGCAGCAAGGAAGTGCCTCCTTATTACGCGGAAAATAATGATTCCTCCACCTGACATCAGGGACCCACCAGACAGGCCACCTTATTTCACGAAAAAAACGTTTCCCCCTGACTGCTGGGACCCACCAGCTACATCTTCACACGCAAGGAAGTGCATCCATATTACGGGCAAAAAAATGAGTCACCCCCTGACTGCTGGGACCCACTAGCTACATCTTCGCACACAAGGAAGTGCCTGATAGTCGGGACCCACCCGGTCGAAGCGTACGTAGCATTGTCATTCTGGTCACGAACGTGTACGTGCATACTGGTCGATGTAGAGGCGCGCACGTGTGGTAGTAGAGGCATGCACGTAGCATGTACACGTACGTACAATGGTCAGGGTGCAAGAAAGTAAATACGGCCACATACGTACATACCGGCGGGGTCTCGAACGCCTACTCATGCATACGTACGACCAGGGCTCGTGTACATGGCTGGGTTGAAATGGAGAAACTGCGTCGTCATCGTGTTCATAGGGAGCCAACTGGCTGGGTGGGAACGGAATGCGTCGTCGTGTTCATCGGGAGCCAACCGGCTTGGATGGAACAGGCGATGGAAACGAGGCCTGGCGTATCGCAGAACGGAGGAAACGGCCTTGTGTTCGACCGGCCGCGGTGGAAACGGGATCCTGTTCATTGGGAGGGGTCTGGCGTACCGCAAAACGGAGGAAACGGACCTCCTACAGTCAAAACAGGGTCCTGTTGATCGGGAGGGGTCTGGCGTACCGCAAAACGAAGGAAACGGACTTGTGTTGGAGCGCTAAGGTCGAAACGAGGGTCCTGTTCATCGGGAGGGGTGTGGCATACCGCAAAACGGGACTCCACGTGATACTGTTCATCTCCACCGTCGACCTCCTCCAGCCTCCACGGGCTACTGTTCATCCACCGTCGACCTCCTCCAGCCTCCACCTGTGACTGTTCATCCATGGGCTCCTGTTCATCCAGCCTCCATCGCGCGCTCCTCCACCGGCTACTGTTCAACCAGCCCTCTCCACAAGGGTCCTGTTCAACCACCACTCCATGGGCTACTGTTCATCCAGCCCTCTACTGGCTACTGTTCAACCAGCCCTCCACCGGCTCCTGTTCAACCAGCCCTCCACGGGGTCCTGTTCATCCACCAGCTCGATCAATCGAGGTACTGTTCATCCAGCGGCAACGGCCTCTTCTACCACGGGTTCCTTTTCATCCAACCCCCATCGGGAACTGTTCATCCAAACCCCCCAACAACGCTCACTGTTCATCCAGAGGCAGCATCGATCGGCTTCAGTTAGCAGCAGTAGCGAAGGAATCACTCGGGTTCAGTTAACAGCAAGGGATCGATCGATCGCTCGGGTTTAGTGTAACGCGTAACCTGCAGTGCAATCGCTCAGCTTCAGTTAGAGCCTAACGCCTCACTCGGGTTCAGTTAGAGCCCAATGCCTCGCACCCACGCGCGTACGTGTACGAGAGAAACGCGCATGGCTCGGCCCCCGACCACCCACCGTAACCGGGAACTACCCGATATTTTCGCGCCCTCGCTTCTACCACGGTTTTTTCCATCATGGACGGCCCAAAGAATGTCATGCAGCTCCGTCTCCTGCCCGCCCAGGACGAAAAGCCCATTTCTTTGTCATAGAAGTAGGACCCCACCACATCTATGATGATACCGGGTTTTGTCACAATTATCGTCACAGAAATGTCATAAGTATGACAAAAAAATTCGTTCGTCCCAAAATGTCACGGATGTGTTTTTTTTTGTAGTGTTGGTGATAGTGACTAGAGAACTCTATCAATCACTATCTTATTTGGAAGATTAACTCCTACTTGATTCAAGCGATTGTACTACTCAGACATTCTTGAGTACACGCTCATTGGCTGAGCCATTCTCCTCCATCTTGTAGGAAAAGTACTTGTCTTAGGTATCATACCTCTCGATATGGGCATGAGTCTGAAATACCAATTTCAACTCTTGGAACATCTTATATGCTACGTGGCGTTCAAAACATTTTTGAAGTCGCGGTTCTAAGATTTAAAGCATGGTGCACTAAACTATCAAGTAGTCATCATACCGAGCTTGTCAAACGTTCATAATGTCTGCATCTGCTCCTGCAATAGGTCTGTCACCTAGTGGTGCATCAAGGACATAATTCTTCTATGCAGCAACGAGGATAATCCTCATATCACGGACCCAGTCTGCATCATTGCTACTGTCATCTTTCAACTTAGTTTTCTCTAGGAACATATCAAAAATTCAAAGGAACGGAAGCACATGCCATTGATCTACAACATAGATATGCAAAAACTATCAGGACTAAGTTCATGATAAATTAAGTTCGATTAATCATATTCCTTAAGAACTCCCACTTAGATAGACATCCCTCGAGTCATCTAAATG